>NC_057805.1:437448835-437796913 GCF_018294505.1 Triticum aestivum
ACAGCAGAAGGGTGACAATTCAATCTGATCGTAATCTGTCAATTGGTTTCTCTCTCAAACATTGTGTCTCTGTGCCTCGCTCAGTAGCCCCCTCGATATGTAGACTTCTCGCGTGCGCATAGCTGTAGTGACGATGACGCTGAACCCAGTGTGCCTCGTTTTTACCAGCCTCATGTGATAGTTTTCACCCTGTTTTCTGTTAATTACCTTTTCTTTGTTACTACTAGTGAATCCGAAATCATTCGGGGCAGACATAAAATATATCACTTCAACCCAATTATCGCAGTAACTATTTTAAAAGAAACTAGCTAGATGCCCGTGCGTTGCACGGAAAATCAAGATGCATTTGTATGATTATTTTATCTTGTGAGAGAAAAGGATGAACGAGGGAAGGCCGTACGTATTTGCGAACGTGGAGAGGGGTGTGGGTAAATTTTTGCAAAATTGCCATAGTTTTCTTCCTATCCGTTAGATATAAATCCGACGGCCTATATTGCAGGATGGCACGCACACCATCATCACCAACTCTGTTTTCTACTCCCTCCGTTC
This sequence comes from Triticum aestivum, assembly GCF_018294505.1. NCBI lineage: Eukaryota > Viridiplantae > Streptophyta > Magnoliopsida > Poales > Poaceae > Triticum > Triticum aestivum. The sequence goes on from NC_057805.1 coordinate 437,449,385, forward strand.
CTAAATATTTGTCTTTTTAGAGATTTCAACAAGTGACTACATATGGAGCAAAATGAGTGAATCTACACTCTAAAATATGTCTACATACACATCCGTATGTGGTAGTCTAGTTGAAATCTGAAAAGGACAAATATTTAGGAACGGATGGAGTATAAGAGTAGACACGGAGATATATCAGCAGCATGGTCTACAACAAAAATGTGCTGGACTGGTTAGCGCCGGATGCTCGCAACGCGATGACATGAGTTTGAATTCTGTCTTTAACTTTAGATTTTTATATTATATATTACTTATTTAATATATAGTTATTTCGCTACTGTACTGACAGTGGAACCCACAGAGTACTTAGAATACAAGATTAAGGATGTACTTGTTTCTTTTTAACTTTATGTACGAAGCTGTAGCCACCCTGCAAGTCACGTGTACACTGTACATGCAATTAACTTTTATAGAGGGACAATCATACACGCAATTAACTCAAATGGATTGGATGTCACTCTATTATTTCCAGCATAAGAGCATCTCCAACGGCAGCCGGCAAATTTCCTCCCGTTTCCTTCCGCGGAGGACGACATCAAACGCCAGCGGCATACATTTTCACAACTCTAACCAACCAGATGAAATTCGTGCAAACACGGACTGATTTCATATAAGCATGAAGGATTTCATATAAAAAAGCCGGATCTTCATATAAACATGATGGATTTCATTAAATTTACATGAACTAAGCGGTGCCAATCCGGCTATCTTGGTATAATTAATACTCCCTCCGTCCGGAAATATTTGTCCTAGAAATGGATGTATCTAGACTTATTTTAGTTATAGATACATACAATTTATCCATTCTTAGAACAAAAATTTCCCGCTAGCTGGAGAGGGAGTACATAATCTAAATGGCCGCCCGCGGATCCCTTTGTCTTACTCATGTCCGGCAGACACTTTGCGGGGTCGACAAAGGTCCTCGGAAGAGACGAAGAAGCAGAGAAACCACCTGAATGCGCAGTCGTCGCCTCGGCGGTGGCCTTCATGGGACCCAAGTGGCGGCGGCCTCCCGTGTTCTACTTCTCCTCGATGATGGTGGCGGACACGGAGAAGCTGGCCACCGACTCGTCGCTGTCCATGCACCCGGCTTCTGTCTCTGCCTGCATGGCGCTGCCGCAGGCACGGGAGGCGCGCCCACAGACACGGGAGGTGCGGTACGACGCGGCAGTGACGACGCCTGTACTGGTGTGCTCACCGCCGTGCCAGCGTGGAGCAACTCGCCACTCCTCATCGAGCTGAACTGGAGCGGCAAGTTGCTGAACCACGTGCCTGCTTGGGGCGGCAACTGGCTCTGTCGGGCCAAGCAAGGTTGGTGAAGCACCGAGCGGCCTCGCCCGTATCCGGAGGGCTCGGCGGGCCACCCAGCCGGGTAATATGCTGGAGAACGGCTCCTCGGAAGAGTGGAGAAAATGGTGAAGGCGGAGATGGGGGAGCGGCGGAGGGGTGCGATTCTTGCCCGCTATCTGTCTGGCCTCGTGTAAATAGAGGGTGGACGGTAGGAGCTTGGCCGGCGTCTGGCCTCGTTTAAACTGAGGGCGGACGGGAAGAGCTCGGCCGGTGTTGCGTTTAATTCCGGCCCGCTCATGAACGGACGTGTGGCCGGAGTAGGTTTCTCGGTTTGCATGCGGGTTTAACGGAGGGGTTTGATGGAGGCGAGGAGGCGTGTTCAGCCGGGCGTGCAGCGGGCGGCGCAGTACTATTCGATTTGACAGCGGGCGGCGCAGTTCCCGATACGGCTTTAATGCAGACGAGCGAGGGAGTAGCGATTCCTGAAATGTTGAACGGCCAATGCATACTCCTTCAATTAATGCATGAGGGAAGTAATGGGAGGAGGACCGGGAAAAGAGTCTACACGATGTGAATGCAACGCAGTTTGCCCTCATATAAAGGCGCCCCTCCATTCCAATGCATCTCCACATCGTACGCACCTAAGCATTTTCCTAAGCACCTACACTAAGCGCAAAAGAGCTCACTCCAGACCCATGGCGGCGATGCGCGCGAGCGGCCAGCGGCTGTGCCAGATGGTCCACGACGTCGCCCTGCGGCATGGCACCGAGGATCGTCTCCAGATGGTGTTGGAGACCGGCTGGTGGATGGCCACCGTCGACGCCAACTACGACTCTTAGTTGGACCAGATGATCGTTGCCACCACCAACAAGTTCACCGTCCTCAAGAAGCTCGCGGACGACATCGCCGTACTCCTCCAGCCCGCGCGCCCGGGCTCCTCATTGCCTACCACCCTAATCGGCCTCCATGGCCAGAACCTCTTTCAAGCACTGGTGGCCCGGCGACTGCCCGCCGACGCCACGAAGAATGTCCACCTGGAGGTCGCGCTCGCCGTGAGGCGCCTCGCCCTGCAAAAATTCGTCGACCTACACATCCACGTGTACGAGCAAATCATGTACATAGGTATCTACAAGGCAAGTGAGGACACTACGACGTTGGCCTTCCTCAACCGGCTGGAAGCCTTGGATGCCTTTGCTGAGAAGCACCCCGACCTCGCCACAAAAGCCGCCGCTCCTTAGCCACCGGTCGGTGGCCCGACGCACTAAGTTGAGGAGGAGGAGGTCGTTCGTTGATGGATGCATCTTTCTTCTTGCCTTCTGTAACCACCACTGCGATCGCATCATCATCGTGGCCTTAATTCTTATTGTGGTGTTGCATTCTCGTTCTAGTCAATACCGACATGTGCGATCCCTTTGCTTAATTATATGCATCGCTGTAACTAGTACTCCATCCGTCAATTTACAAGTTGTGCTTACCTTTTCCATCAACTTCGTGCAACGCGCGGGCATCTTGCTAGAAACACTAGAACATGTCGGACCGCGTGTGACCAAACCAACGATGCGCCAACCTAGCTACTACGTACCCTGCTTATCTGGCGGAAATAGCCCCGCCCTAGCGTTTCCAATCGTTATTTCTATCTATCGATCATGCCAAGGAGCAGAACCAAAATGTTACAATTTATACATGTTTCTCTACTCCTACTCCTACTCCTATACAAGACTCAGTTGATGATGGTGGTGTGTCTGCCATCCGTCGTTTCTGACCATTAGATCTGCATCTAGCGGCTGTGAGGTAAGTTGTGGCATTTTAGCAACAATAGCCCACTTCTCTGCTCCAATTTTTAGAAAACCCCTTATTATCTTGAAAGCAACCACATCCCTCCCTCACCTCATCAAAACAGCCTGAGAAATATATACTCCTATAAAAGATTCAGTTGGTGATGGTGGTGTGTCTACCATACGTCGTTTCTGACCATTAGATCTGCATCTAACGGCTGTGAGGTAAGTTGTGGGATTTTTGCAACAATAGCCCACTTCTCTGCTCCAATTTGCAGAAAACCCCTTATTAACTTGAAAGCAACCACATCCCTCCCTCACCTCATCAAAACAGCCTGAGAAATATATTTTGAGTGAAAAGTACTCCCTCCATTCCTAAATATTTGTCTTTCTAGAGATTTTTCAATAAGCGACTACATACGGAGCAAAATGAGTGAATCTACACTTCAAAATATGTTTATATAATCCGTATGTGATAGTCCATTTGAAATCTCTAAAAAGTCAAATATTTAGGAACGGAGGGAGTAATATATTAGGAGTATATCAAAACAAGAGTGATTTCTTTCAAGTTTGTGAACAAGTACTACTATTCTACTACTTTGGATCCGTCGCAACACACGGGCACATTGCTAGTAAAAGGAAAAGGCCTGTCGCGTTCGCGTCGCACTCCCCCCACACACTCCCGAGAATCGGGACTACTCCACGGCCCGTCCGGCACGACACATAGCTTAGGGAAGGCGTGTTGCCTAGCATTTTCACTTTCATGTGGGACCGCCGTTGGGCAAACCGACTATTGGCAAACCGCACCCCGCCCGCCGCCAGGTTGGAAAACAGAAACGAGGGGAAGATCAAGCTGTAGCACAGAAGCCAAGAAACTTGGTGTCAGATGGGGCTCATTGATAGAGTAGGAGCATTCCGTACTACTCTGCTCCTACTAGTACCAAGTTTGTACTATACAACTAGTACTACCACTATACAACTAGTAGGTACGTGCACGGCACAGCATCGTAGGAACAAAAAACGGAAAGATCTTGTTTTGGGTGATTTATCTTTTTTTCTGTCAACGTAGTATGAATAATATGATGTGGGGGCACCCATGAAGCTTATGTGGCTTGGTTGCATGGCTACGAAAGGTTAGAGAAAAATAAATAGATAATGTGTTTAGAGTGCACTCCACTAAACAGATATACTTTGGATCCATTGCAACGGGCCGGCACATCTATATCTATACCCCCTATATAGTGTGTGAATAACTTTGAAAGTTGGTCGTTGGATGAAGCCAATATGACGGTACAAAGATGGCAAATCCGAGCACTACTGGCCGTTGGATATCATCTACATTCCACCAGATTCTGCCACATGTCGAATCTAGAGAGACTCCATGGTTGAACTTCATTCATGACTAACTTTGCCACAACTAAGCTTAGGCAAAGTGTGTCTGAAACAAAAAATGTGGCTAACAAAATGTCCACCACAAGTGTGGCAAGATTTGGCAAGAAGTTGAGTCTATGACATGTGGACCATGTAGCTAGAAAAGTGTGGCAAGCCACAAGTGTAGCAATGAACCAAACACATGCCTGGTGTGTTTGGTAGGGTGCATGATCCCAAGAGTTCCCTTCTCGACCCATTTGTGGGTGTTTGGTAGAGTGTATGGAGGGTGCATGAGTCCACACTAGATTAGCACAAATACACTAGAAGCATGCATGAAGAGAGCATACATGAAGAGGGGTGTTGAGTTGAGCATGCATGAAGAGGGAACAACTATGCTGAGACGAGAACGCAACCAAACACACTTGTGGCACGCCTAAGCTTAGGCGTGGCCACCTTAGGCTCCAAACCAAACCATAACTTTGAAAGTTGGTCGTTGGATGAAGCCAACCCGACGGTACAAAGATGGCAAATCCGAGCACTACTGGCCGTTGGATATCATCTACATTCCACCAGATTCCGCCACATGTAGAATCTAGAAGACTCCATGGTTGAACTTCATTCATGACTAACTTCGCCACAACTAAGCTTAGGCAAAAAGTGTGTCTGCCACAAAAAATGTGGCTAACAAAATGGCCACCACAAGTGTGGCAAGATTTGGCAAGAAGTTGAGTCTATGACATGTGGACCATGTAGCTAGAAAAGTGTGGCAAGCCACAAGTGTAGCAATGAACCAAACACATGCCGGCACGCCTAAGCTTAGGCGTGGCAACCTTAGGCTGCAAACCAAACCATAACTTTGAAAGTTGGTCGTTGGATGAAGCCAAACCGACGGTACAAAGATGGCAAATCCGAGCACTACTGGCCGTTGGATATCATCTACATTCCACCAGATTTTGCCACATGTAGAAGCATAATGCACAAACCACCACAATCTCATGCGTGCAATGCACGTGTACCTTACTAGTAGTTGGTAGTAGTAAGAAACAAATTCCGGGTTTGGCACGAGCTCGTACTACAGGAGCACCACAAGGCCTGTCGTAGGAGTTACATTTCCCTCTCGGGGCCCACAGGACCGAACTTCAGTGGCTTAGTGCCCGGCCTATGAGAGCAAGTACAATAAGGTGATGTAGGCGGGCTGTAAGACATTAAATATTATATTTTTGCTTAGTTGGACGAGAGAGAAGATGAAAGAGAAGAGAAGCGGGCTACTAGTTAACAACCGGCTGCAGCACGTGCTCCTAGGCATTTTATGAGAGAGCGAGGTGGGTCATGTAACAACAAAGTAGTACATATTAATATTCAACTATTGTACTTGCTGGCTACAAGCTTGGCTATATGTGACGTGGCAACATCATATAGCCAGCAGCTGGCTATATTATTAACCATGCTCTGAGTCAATGACATGCGGACGTTAAATGTGGCTGGCCCACATGTCATTCTCATGGTGGTGGTGTGGTTCGCGACTCACTCGTTCGAGACGAACCGGCCGGTGGTGGCGTGGCCATGGCGAGGGTGCCACAGCTGGGCGTCGGGGCGTTACGAGGCGTAGATGGCCACACCGGCGGGTACTACCTGTAGTACAGAAGTACTCCAGCTGAGGATTGATGCCCGGGACGAAATGTGTCACAGCCGCTGGATGAAAATTCGATGGTGCGGGACGTGTGGTGTCATGGGTTCGTGCGGCGTCGTGGGAATCGCGTGTGGCTGTGGTAGAAACTTGATGCTCGCCGCATTTAAGGTGGCCCACATGTCATGCACACAAAGGCAGAGGGCGGTGCGGCCGAGAGGGGTGAGGCGCACGTCGGGGGATGTGGTGCCGTGGGTTGGAGCGGCGTCGTGGGAATCGCGAGTGGCAGTGGATGAAACGTGATGGTCACCATAGTTGAACTTCCATGGACAAGCTGTCTTGTCTATGGACACATGCATTGCATACCGATCACTAGAAGGAGTAGTAGAGAAAGCTAGGCGGATAAATAGTTCCTTACAGTCAAGCGGACCCACGCTACTACTTGTTCCAAAGACATGCACACCATCGAAATAGTCCATCTATATCAATATACATAGAGAGGGAATATTTTTTTGACAAGAGAGGAAGTAGTTCATCCATCCATAATGCCCTACTGCTGGTGCAACATCTTCTTCTTCTTCTTCTTCTTCTTCTTCTTCTTCTTCTTCTTGTTCTCATTTTCTGTGGGAGACGGCTTCGCAACAAGCTCTCTGGACCTTGCAGCTATCTCGAAACTCACACAGGCATTGAGGGCAGCATATTTTATCCGCTCGTACGTCAAGGGATAATTCTCCCATCTAGACGACCTTAATGCCAGCGTCTCGTCACCCTTCTGAAGATTTGTTCCTAGCACAAAATTTGCTACGTCGAATAGGGATGGTGTCGATTTATCACAATCTTCTACAGGAATTTTTATTCTGGTTTGTAGGTCAGCGATGCTTCTCAAATCAAGGTTGTACGGCTCCAACTTCTGTTTGTCCCCTGTGATGGCTGCCCCACAGAAGTATATGTCCTCCCGAGACAAGAAATCGTGAAGCTCACCTGGTATGGAGGGCGCGTGTATGATGTGGTACACCAAAACATCATCTTCGAGGCACAGCTGAAGGACAGCGGCGCGTTGGATCTTCCCAGTGGCACGCTCCATGTACTCTGCGTCGAGACCGATGACATTCATCTCCACCTTTTGAAGGGAGTTGGATACATTGTTGATCCACTTCCGAACAACCCTTGGGTGGTCGGTGACTGTGGAAACTATGAGCAACGAGCCTTCGACGAGGACATGTTGGACGCTAAAAACCTGCATCTCGATCTCTTTCGCCATTTGGAACCGCTGGACCGGAGGGCTATGGTTTGGAGAATTAGGATTAGATGGCTAATCTAACTGAAGAAGATGATTATTTATAGGGGCTTCGGAATTACTCCAGGAGGATGTGAAGAGGTTAAAACAATGTGAATGCAGTGTGGTTTGGATGCAAATGAAGATCAAGGAGTAGTGAAAAAGCCGAGGAAAATCGGTTCCCAATGGAGAAGTAAATGGGAGAAGTTATGCGCATGCATGAGGAGAGGTGCGGTGGTTTGACTGCTGCATGCAATGGATTGGACGGGCTCTTTGGTTGCCTTTTCTCTCTCCCATGCGCACAGAGTGGCCCACTTGCATGCTACAGTTTATTCGCTGGAGTCGGGCTGCGGCTGCTCATGCGTACGCTAATTAATGCTGTGAATGCGGGGCATGGTGGGAAATGGGCGCATGCAAAAGGGTATATATGCAGACTAATTAGAGAAATACTGAAAAAAGTTATGCGCAGACAAAAGAGGACCGGAGGGAGTACTACTCATGTTCCTACTACGGTTAAGGAATATGCGGTTATCCTCAAAAAACAAAAGTCCTTCTTCGCGCTTCCGCATGCACGAGAATTTGGTTCTGCTCGCGATATGGATGATAGCTGGAGGATGAAGTGAACCCAGAGGCATGCTAGCACGCGAGTGTACTCATGTTCCTACTACTCCTACTACTACTAGTAGTACAACTGTGATACACTTGATGGTCAAAATACTATTATTCATTCGGTCCTCACAGTGAAGTGACAAGACCCTGCGCTCGAGGTGACACCAGTCCAGGCGGCATGTCCGGGTTACCAAAGTCAGCCTCACCTTGTCACTGTCACCGCCGCAGTATAGCATGCCTCGCCTCGTCTCCCTCTCCCCTAGCACCACTCCATCTCCATCTCCGTCTCGCCGGAGATCCTGAGGTCACTCTTCATTATCTCACTGTGCCCCCGCATACCCTCACCTCGCTCGCCTCCCCCAGTACCACTATTCCCTCGCTAGCCGCTCCAGCACCGACAGCCTTCTCCCCCGTAAATCAAGCCCCCCAAAACCCCACCTTCCAAACTCCACCATGACCGAACGCGAACCGCGCAGGATCCATATGAGCCGCGATTGGAGCTATCGTCCTCGACCTCTGTTGTTCGTGTATGGATATGTTGAGCGCCATGCGGCTGGCTGCATGCTCGAGGGGCATGCACACGGCCATCGTTGAAGCGAGGCCTAAGCTTTTCAAGACACCCTGCTTGCTGCTATCTGGTCTTGCGAGATTGGCTCACCATGATACGGAGGCGTACATGATGCCCCTCGACTTCAATCCGATCTCCATTAGCCGAAACTTCTTTGCAGGTATGTAGTGGGTCGCCGTACATCATTTCCCTCGACTTCCATCCGATCACCATCGCCCGAAACTTCTTGGCAGGTATGTACTGGGTCGGCATGAACTCCCACTAGATGGCTGCCGTCAGATAAGACGGTAAAAAGTTGGTGCTCGTGAACTTCCAGACCTCCCATGAGATTATCCTTCCTCCGTTGGATTATATAGAGTATTACCATCGCGGTCCTAGTCATCTAGATTACCGCGTCAGTTGGCTGGACCTTGTTTTAAAGAAGATTGTAACCTACCAAGTGCCCACACGACATGCAGATTACGCAGACTTCAAGCTAATTGCCTTGTTCGACAAGGGACTCGCCTATCTTTACGCCGGTGCCTTCTTTAGATGGAGACAACTCAGCTCGCAGTGGATCGTCGTCAAAGCTGATACACACTTCTGTGATGCTATTGAACACAATGGCATCATCTACGCGATGGACAAAGCAGATGGCACCACGTATTGCTGGGACGGCGCGTGTAAGTTGTTTCTGTCTCATGTTAATGATGACGCCATGACACTGTTTGAACTTTTTGTGATGATTGGCATATCCCTGTTTGAGCAGAACTATGGCAATGTATTAGAGACGCCGTAAATCAGCTATATTTGGAATGAGTTAATTCATGTGATTGTGATCATGTCATTACAGCCAACTAGCAGGGTGACCCGCGCATTTGCGCGGCTAGATTTTCTAAATATATCTATATACTAAGTGATATTATATTTGGATTATGTCTCAAGATCAAAAGTTTGAACATTATTTTCCATATGAATTAGACAATATAAATATTACCAATATGCAAGCAACTAACTTTATAAAATTTGATAAGACACATTACTCTCGGTCTATTTTTACTATACCTCATGAGTTGGCAATCACACCAAAGGAGGCATAATACTTAATTTAAAAAAATTATGAATAAATTTGACCAAGAACTAAATCTAAGTATTCATGTCTTTCGTTTCTGTATAGTTTTTTTTCTTCCATCAGATGATCATTATCATTGTGGTGGCTTACCCAGTCGTGCCTTCAACCCTAATTATTATCTGATTATATTTAGCTTTTCATTGGCTTTTCATATGGCCAAAATAGATAAATTTATATGAAAGTTATATTCAATGGAACCACCCTAATTAGCTTCATAGAATCAATTTATGTATTCAGCCCATGTGGTCAAATGTGTTGGCTTGTCTTTTCCCACTTCTCTCACCCCTTGGTCATTGGCACCGTTAGCTACCTCATATGTCATTGAGGTCACCAATCGGTGTATTCAACGTAATTACTACTGCAAATCAAACTTATCGAGCATAAATGATTGAGATATTCATAGGAACTCTAGAGTTGTGCATTTTTTTCATGATAGTTGTATGTGTTGCTCTTTCACCTCCCTCACTTCTTTCCAGAAATAACTCAATAGTTCACTCGTCCCTCCTAGTCTTCGACATAATTTCTACAACAAATTATGCTCATCAAGCACACACGATCGGTATATTCAAGAGATGCTACTTTTCCATGATGATTGTACGTGCCATCTAATATAATAATAGTGTTCCATATGTTCCAAAATGTATGGTACATTTTATTATTTCTAGTTTGTAATTCACCATTTTATCTGCAATTTTCATTTATAATACATCAAAAATTTAGTAAAATGATATACGACAAAAGTATTTTTCAGTCAATACGACTGTTGTCATTCTCACATCTCCGGTCCATGTACTTGTGTGTATGGTAGTGGTGAAAGTTTTTAAGCATGTCCTCACAAAATGTTTTAAAACATCTTCGAGCAATAAAATGTTTTAAAACATCTGGTTGCATGTTTAGTTATGCACCTCATATTTTTAAACAGGTGGGTTATTTTTCTTATACATGTACATTCCAGATGTTTTAATCCCGTGGTCCTTCTAGTAACATTTTTCATGAGGAATATTTAATGTAAACTGAAGCATTTGCGTGCCTTATTTCTTTGTATTGGTTTTCAATAGAACGAAAATACATGTTGTCCATTCATGATATTTACGGAAAACATCATATTGTAGGCATACTCTACTAATATTAGGCAAAAGTATTTTGCTTATATCTTTGCGTACACCTCTATTTTAAGTCAGAATAGATAGTCGTTTTTTTTTTTGACATGTGCTGGACGATGCACGCTGCGCCAGCCATATCCTCTGAAGCTCAGCTTGACTTAGTCACAAAAAAACAGCTTGGCTCATTCACAAAAAAAATGCTTGCCTTATATTTACATGATATATGTTCGCTGGACTTACAACCAACGTTTGTCTACTAAAATAGTAGATGACACATCTTTTTCTAAATCGGACACAGCATCTCTTTTGCTGGGCGCTCCTGCTTCATAGTTTTCTCCGAATAGGACTCCTAATTAGTAGGCTGTCGTACTTTTCCATACCAAAATTATTTATACGTGTTCAAAAAAAAAATATTGGTACGTGACATGTGACATGTCAAAATTTTAGCTCTGAATTCATATAATAAATCAAAAATTCAAAAAATAACATATGGCAAAAGAAAATGTGTATTTTGAAATCAATACTATGTTGTTAGTTTACTATAAAAAAAGTATTCTGATAATCTCTTGGCCCCACTCTCTTTGGTATGTATATACGTACATTTTTTATCAAATCTATTTTTCAGTCTGAGTAGGAAAAGTTTGTTATCCCAACATGGAGCACTAAGCGGCAGTACAGATTGCTCTTTTGTTTGTGCGTGAAGGAGTCTGTATTAATTACTTTGCTAGACCATGATGCTTTTTTTAGGGGACGTTTTTTTTTTTGGTTGGCAGGACGCTTTCTTTTATTGGGTGGAGTTGCTATGATCGGTCTCTTCCCTACTATTCCGTTTTGTGAACTGGGCACTTTCCTAGTTGTCTTTTGTATCTTTTTTGGTTGCCGTACTTTGCTACACCAACGAAAGGCAGTTTTTTTTATGCAGACCTTTTAGTAGAAACGCATATGAATTAACCAAAGACGTGTTGGTTCTAAGAAAAAGACTTGTTGTACGTGACATGTCAAACTATTTGTTCCTGGTAATATTTGCATGTAACGCTGCCTCTTTTAAATCTTAGCCGTGAATCTCTAAAATTTACGGTCAACATAATATAATCTATGTGGACTAACGTGATGGCTTGTTTTACTTTTGTCTTAAGTATATAATAGATAGATAGATTTGTACCCCTGAATAATCAAACGGTTAGGAATATATGGATATTCTCCTATTTTACAGTAATCTATATACTACTACTAAATATGAGTGTGTATCAATGGCTATGTTAGTTTCCTCATTTTCATGATGTAGAAACATGCATCACACTGTTGGTTTCATCTAACCATACATTAGGGAAGTAAATGTGCATATGAAAAACTCTATATTTGGAAGTAGTGAAATCCTGTAATGCTTACCATGTGTACATACCTATATTCGCCCTTCAGCAATCAATGGCTAGAATAATATCCTCACAAAAAATTTGCCCACAGAACACGAGTATATAACAATGCATGGTCTGTTAGTTACCTTAAAGAATTTGTTTGTGAGGACAGAACATGATTCCATAACATGCATGACATGGTAGTTCCCTGTGAAGAATCAATTATAAGATAACATGAGTATAACCATGCATGGCACTTCTATATTTTCGAACCCAATATACATTTCCCTGTATCCCCCCCCCCCCCCCCCAGTTCCAACAGGGACATATCAATGTTGTTTCTTGCATTATCCTACTCATACTCTGAACAATGTTGATCTTACATTAACAATGCCTGTCCTTTTTGATATGATGCAGTGTCCCTACAGTTACTGCCCTTTGTAATCACACCACCTTTGCCAAAAACAGAAAAGCACAATTGGTTCCTCGCTTGATCAGACGACGGCAAAAGACTGATGATCATTCGGACACATGAGCCGGAAAAGTTATATTGCAAAAACCCCACTGTATATAAGCACCGTGAAATACGTGAGTATCCGGACAGTGGCTGTACGTCTATGAGCAGGATACCAGCTTGTTGGGGCCTTCAGGATTTTTTAGTTGGAGGCGGGTAAACAGCCTTGGTTCACACTCTCTGTTTCTCAGACTCAATTATCCGATTAACCAGGAGATCACCGTTGGCAAGGACCTTGATGGCAGAGAGGCTCTGTTTGCTATGGAAAACTGTGTCTACACGGCGAGCCCTAGGAGTTCGGGAGCAAACTCCCCTGATTGTCAACGATACAGCCTGCAGCCAAAAGAAGGTGAGAATGACAAAGGCATCCGGATTAACTTTGATCCTTGGATGTCTCAATTACGACAGGCAGTGATGTGGTTCAAATCTTCAGGTTGATAGGTAATTGGGCTGTTGCGTCGAAAGGGTGGAGTATTGGTATCTCCGGATCATTGGTCGCTGAAGCAGGGCTGCAAATTATGATGGTGTTGGATCATCTCTTCGAATGACTTTGTTGTCTTTGCTGCTTGTTCTGGATGGGTAGTTCTTTCTTTTGTTATTCATATTCCTTGTCATTTGGTCATCCTCCTCTATGTCACTCTTACTATGTAATAGTTGGCTCTGTTTAGAATGTCATTCTCGTCTGGATCACGAGAGTCTGAGCGCTGCAGATGGGTACGTTTTGGTGGTGTAGCAAGACTTCTTATGAACTATCATGTCTTGTTGTTTATGTCAGTAGTAGTCACTAGTCAGTGTTTGAATGTTGTATATATCGTTGTTTCGAACTGTTTATTATCTCGAACTACTGGTGGGCTAAATGAGGGCATCACCATTCTCCAGTGTTCAGAGTGTATCTCCTTTTTTCAAGTTATAATTTGAGCTCAGTGTCTTTTCGATGATGTACACTTGTTTGGGCCAGTGAGGTGTCATTGAATATGGGCCAAGTAGTAACGCAAGCCAAACAGGTCAATTATGACTCTCAGGTCGGGCTCTCAAAAGATCCTTCAAAAGGCCGGGCTCTCCAAAAAAGAAAGAATAAGGACTCTTAGGCCGACATGTGGGCGCCACCGGTGTTTTCGTGCGCTTGCGCGCCGAGAGCATATTGGCGCATGTTCGAAATGCAAGCTACCTTTTCATCCCCAATCTCCCGCCCCTCCCCCACCTCTGGAATCTCGATTCCTACTCCAGTTCCCCCAAATCCCCCTCCTGTACTCCCCGTACTCAAGCTGACTATCATGTCGCCGGTCAATGCGGATCTCCGAGCCGGAGATCCTGAGGTCCGTCCTGCCTTCGGTCGCTGCGTGCTATCGCTCAACAGTGGCATGTCGGCGCTTGACGACCAGTTTGCCGGCAAAGTGTTGATGCTAACCATCAACGGCGACCGGCCTCCCGTCTCGCCAGACGACCTTGTCAAAGCTCTTGGCATTACGCACGGCATCCAAATAAGTGACTTGCTCGTCGAAGTCTGTCCGCTACCGGCTGATTTCTTCGTCAGGTTCCAGACAACTTTCGACTGCAGTCGTGTGTTCGAATCTTCCCGGCGTTTGTTCTGCGATGGCGCGCTGGTGAGCTTTGATCGGTGGCACCCAGGATGAGGCTCGATGCCCTCTGAGCTTGAGTTTTTAACAAAGCTTACCTTCCACGGCATGCCTCGACGTGCTTGGAACAGCGAGTCCATGAATGAGCTTATCAATGACCTTGGAGGTGAGCTCGTAAGTATGTTTGTTCCTCCAGACAGCTGGGCTCTGACGGTTATGGCATGGATGAAAAAGCCGTCCACCATACCGAAGGTGATTGGTGTTGAGATACCGGTGCAGGAACCGGGGTTGTACTATTCGTCGCCACCAAGGCTGCCGCGGACCACATTAGGGATGTACCTGTATCGAGTGTTCGTGCATGTCGAAGAAGTGGTCAATCCATCAATCGAAGTCCTGCCGCAGCCGCTGGTGCCAGGGTCCGTCGACGACGTCCATTACAGGAGTCAACGTCAGACTTTCCCCGTGTTGCTCGGAACGATGGATGGCACAGGGCCTACTCCATCGCGCTGCAGAGGCCACTGCTTCTTTGGGAGAAGAGGCAGGGCTGGCTGCCTGGATGTGCTCTAATTTGAGGTAACAACTAAATCTTGTCAGATACTAGTTAAATCCGAGCTATGGGTGTGAAGCACTGATGTGCCAGTAAATTTGATTGTGACCTGTTCTAATTTTGTGCCTGAACTTTGTTTAGAAAGGGCCGTACATCAACTTAATGTGCTAGCAGAACTTATTGTGTTGTCTGTCTGTTTTTTTCACAGCATTCAAGATATTTCCCTGTCATTGATAAAGAAGATGGAACATTATGTACGAGTTCGTTGGTTTCAACATAGCCCTACCCGTAGCAATCCACTGCTTCCATCCTGATTGTGCCGCCTGCGTGAGATTTTTGTATGCAAGTTAAGTGTGCTATGATGTTCTATATGATTGTGTCAACTATATAAGTTTTTACTGAGCATCAGCAATGCATATGGCTGAAAGATGTATTTACAAGCATCAACCGATGGGTCTCTCTCTCACACACACACACGCGCACAAGTGGGACCCGTTGAATTATTTCTTTGCTCGTGACAGCTTTTAATTAGGTTCCACTGTAATCTAACTTTTTTCTTAAGTTATTAATTGAGCTCAGTGACTTCAAAAAGTTATACAGAAGCCTTGTTTGGGCCTTTCCGGCGTCGCTGAATGTGGGCTGAGTAGCCATGTTAGGTTGTACTGTACTACACATGCCTTTTTTTCAACATCAGCAATGCAACTGGGCCGACAGTTGTACACAATATCCGGGTCAACTTGTTATTCTCCGCCCCGCTGGGCTGCAAACTTTCTTAGGAGGTATGCATTAGGCTTAACAAGAAAATGGACTTTAAGAAATAATAAATGGGATATAATTATAATAACTGGGCAGTAACTATAAAAAGATGCACCAAACGCGTAATTAGTTTAAAAAATATATTATTTTCGGAATTTGAAATTTTTAATTTCATTACTTGTTGTGCGCGCAATATTTCGTTGGATTTTAACGTAATACAACTTTATTTTGAAATTATATTTAATCTGACTAGAAATTTCGGATAAAAATATTTGGGATCCCATAAAAATGTGGGAATTCTTTTTGAATTCTGTTTTGAGCAGTTGGTTGAAATTATTAATCGTTGTCCTAGCTAGAAAATGGGTTGTACTTTTAACAAACTGTAAATGGGCTGTAGTAAATTCTATTAGAATTAAAAAATGGGTTGTACATTCTTACAAATCGCAAATGGGCTATATGTTCTCTGTCACACACTTGTTGGCCTTCTAAGTTGACGCGTCCCCTAAAAGAAAAACTAAGTTGACGCGTATGCAAGGCTTTGTCAACAACACACGGTTCTGGCAGTTGTGGCCGTTGGATGTCCATCCAACGGATGTCGTGCTTCTTCTTCAATCTCGGATATTCTTGCTTCAGCCGCCCAAAAAATGGTTCCTCCCCCTGACATCTGGGGCGCACCGTTTCGGAGGCTGACCTGTGGGTCCACTAATTTGACGCGTACCAAGGGCTTTGTCAACTTAGTCAATATAAACGATTCTAGCTGCAGTCACCGTACGATGTCCATCCAACGGCCGTAGTGCTTCTTCAACCTCTGGTCTTCTTGCTCCAGCCGCCCAAAGCAGCGCCGGTCGTGCCGCGTGCTCCTGCTTCCCGTCGCCGGCTGTGATGCCGCGGAGGCCTCACCGCCCCCTACTACTCCCACCGCTGGCCAAGCCATCCCTCTACTCACTCACACCCCCTATTATTCCGCAGCGACGGCAGCCTCACACCGCAGCCGAACCAGTGAACCCTCGTACTCCTCTCCGCACGGGCTTCCACTGCCGCGTCTTCCCCGGCTCCGCGTCGTCCCCTTCCTAGGCCTCGCCGTCGTCCACCGCCCTGGTGCTCTCGGCACGGTGTGCTCAATGTGGTCAAGGAACGACTTCCATCGGAAGAGTACTGTCGTGGAGAGGCTGACAGCTGGGTCCACGGCAGCCGCAAGGAAGTGCCTCCTTATTACGTGGGAAATAATTATTCCTCCACCTGACAGCAGGGACCCACCGGACGGGCAACTGTATTTCACGAAAAAAACGTTTCCCCTGACTGCTGGGACCTACCAGCTACATCTTCGCACGCAAGGAAGTGCGTCCGGGCAAAAAAATGATTCGCCCCCCTGACTGCTGGGACCCACCAGCTACATCTTCGCAGGCAAGGAAGTGCCTGACAGTCAGGACCCACTTGGTCGAAGCGTACGTAACGTTGTCATTCTGGTCGCGAACGTGTACGTACATACTGGTCGATGTAGAGGTGCGCACGTGTCGTCGTAGAGGCGCCCACGTAGCATGTACACGTACGTACAGCGGCCAGTGTTCAAGAAAGAAAATACGGCCACGTACGTACATACGGGCAGGGTCTCGAACGCCTGCTCGCGCATACGTACGGCCAGGGGTCATGTACATGGCTGGGTCGGAATGGAGAAACAGCGTCGTCGTCGTGTTCATGGGGAGCCAACTAGCTGGGTCAGAACAGAATGCGTCGTCGTGTTCATCGGGAGGGCTTGGACGGAACAGCCGATGGAAACGAGGTCTGGCGTACCGCAGAACGGAGGAAACGGCCTTGTGTTCGACCGGCCACGCGAAACGGGATCCTATTCATCGGGAGGGGTCTAGCGTACCGCAAAACGGAGGAAACGGACCTCATACGGTCGAAACGGGGGTCCTGTTGATCGGGAGGGGTGTGGCGTACCGCAAAACGGAGGAAACGGACTTGTGTTGGAGCGCTACGGTCGAAACGGGGGTCTTGTTCATCGGGAGGGACCGCAAAACAGGACTCCACGGGATACTGTTCATCTCCACCGTCGACCCCTCCAGCCTCCACGGGCTACTGTTCATCCACCATCAACCTCCTCCAGCTTCCACCTACGACTGTTCATCCACGGGCTCCTGTTCATCCAGCCTCCACCGCGCGCTACTCCACCGGCTACTGTTCAACCATCCCTCTCCACGGGCTCCTGTTCAACCACCCCTCCACGGGCTACTGTTCATCCCGCCCTCCACCGTCTACTGTTCATCCTGCCCTCCACGGGGTGGTCCTGTTCATCCTGCCCTCCACGGGGTCCTGTTCATCCAGCCCCAAACGGCTCGAACGATCGGGGTCCTGTTCATCCACCCCCACCGGGAACTGTTCATCCAAACCCCCCAGCAACGCTCACTGTTCATCCAAACCCCCCAGCAACGCTCACTGTTCATCCAGAGGCAACGCCACGGGGTCCTGTTCATCCACCCCTACCGGGAACTATTCATCCAAACCCCCCAGCAACGCTCACTGTTCATCCAGAGGCAGCATCGATCGGCTTCAGTTAGCAGCAGTAGCGAAGGAATCGCTCGATCGGGTTCAGTTAATAGCCATCGATCGATCGCTCGGGTTCAGAAACGCGTAGCCTACAGTGCAATCGCTCGGGTTCAGTTAGAGCCCAACGCCTCGCACACACGCGCGTACGTACGAGAGAAACGCGCATCGCTCGGCCCCCGACCATCCACCGTAACCAGGGACTCCCCGATATTTTCCGCGCCCTCAATTCTACCACGGTTTTTTCCGTCATGGACGGCCCAAAGAATGTCATGCAGCTGCGTCTCCGGCCCGCCCAGGACGAAAAGCCCATTTTCTGTCATGATTTTTTGTCATAGAAGTAGGACCCCACCACATCTATGATGATACCGGGTTTTGTCACAATTATCATCATAGAAGTGTCATAAGTATGACAGAAAAGATTTTCGTTCGGCCCAAAATGTCACGGATGTGTCTTTTTTTTGTAGTGGTGGGGAAGAAGAGGAGCAGAGTGGGCATCAGGCTGAGGATGACCTAGCGATGGTGGTGGCTGACCAAGGGCAAGAGATGGTGGTGGCTGACCATGGGCAAGAGATGGTGGTGGCTGAGGATGACCTAGCGATGGTCGTGCCATTTTAGTTAAGTATGCTTACTTCTTATTGTCTTCTTCTTCTTCTTCATTTTATTCTTCTTCTTCTAACATCTTGTTTATCATTTTGCAGATTTGATTTAATTCACGGAAGCTTGCATGGATGGAGTGCTTCTTTTCCATTTGTGCTTTTATTTTGTATCAATGAACTTGCATGGTTGGAACTTGTTATATGGATGGATGGATAACGGTGTTTGATGAACAATGTGAAACTTTTGTAATATGTAAGGATGGAACTATATATGTGTTGGTTATGTATGTATATATGATGAAACTAGTGTGTTGGATATGCTTGTTGTGTATATATGTATATCTGTGTATATCCGTGAATTGCTGTCAAATTGAATGAATTAAATTAAAAACAGGGTTGTACAGGCTCTTTGCCGTCATCTAGATGACGGCAAACATGCCACGTGGTAGCTACCTGTGATTCCTGGGACTGGCATGTTTGAGCACTTTGCCCAGATTTAATGACACACCCATACCCAGATCACGAGTTAACCTCTTCCGAGAGATGAACGAATGTCACCAAGTTGCTCCTCGCAGGCACTTACCCCAGATCAGTCGGGAAGCGCAGTGTCGGAATCCATTGAGATTTCGTTCAAACCTTGGTTGTCTGAAAGCACGATGACAGGTACCGAGTATTTCCGTAATCACTCGGGCCAAATTGTGTCTTTCACAAACTCGTTTTGCAAAATCTCAACTGATTCAGGGGCTAATGTTGGGGATACACATAACAGGTAGGCCCACGAAGGGCCAATATATATTAAAGCATGGGGTCCACACAGCAGGTGGGTCCAGATAAATTTCATACAGACATACTATCCACTCGGACAAGCAACGTACTACCCACTCGGATGACAGTCGACCACTTGGTCGTATGACTCACTCAGATATGCGAAGACCAACAGTCGACAAGGCACTCAAAGCATCATCTTAGTAGTAGACTGACATTATGGCATCAATGCCCCACTTTGTAACATAGGAGGTGAGGGGGTGGCGCACTCTATATAAGCCACCCCCCCCCACACACACACACACCACTAGACTTGGGGGGAGGCCCTCATTCTTCTCCTCTAACTCTCATCTCTCTCACCACTAGTCTCAGGACTTAGCTCAAGCATGGGGATCCGTTCTCCTCTCTCTCACACATTGTAATCTCTGGATACATACTCAGATAAAACAAAGCCTCTCCGGAGCACGAGACGTAGGGCTGTTATCTCCATCACGAGAGGCCCGAACTCGCTAAAACTACCGTGTCACCCATATGCACCTCGATAGATCATGCTCCTTTACCATATCCCTTATTATTGTCGCAATCATTCCCACGACAGGGAGTTCATACGTCTCCATCGTATCTACTTTTACTAACGCTTTTGCTCTTATTTTGGACTCTAATTTGCATGATTTGAATGAAACTAACCCAGACTGACGTTGTTTTTAGCAGAACTACCATGGTATTGTTTTTGTGTAGAAATAAAAGTTCTTGGAATTGGACGAAACTTTTTGGAGATTTATTTCAGAATAAATAAAAATACTGGAACCAAGAGCCACCGGAGGGGGTGCCCTGGCTGCCCACAAGACACCATGGCACGCCACCCCCTGGCGTGCCCTGGTGGGTGGTAGGGCCCTCGGGGCTCTGCTGACCCTAATCCCGACACTAGAAAATCGTATTTTTAGAGAAAAAATAGGAGAGGAAGTTTCATCGCATTTTACGATATGGAGCCGCCGCCACCTCCCATTTTTTGTCGGGAGGCCAGATCTGCAGCCCATTCGGGGCTCTGGAGAGGGGGATCTTTAGTCTTCATCATCGCCAACCCTCCTTCATCACCAATTCTATGATGCTCCCCACCGGGAGTGAGTAGTTCCTTCGTAGGCTCGCTGGTCGGTGAGGAGTTGGATGAGATTCATCGGGTAATCGAGTTAGTTTTGTTTGGGCTTGATCCCTAGTATCCACTATGTTATGAGATTGATGTTGCTATGATTTTGCCATGCTTAATGCCTGTCACTAGGGCCCGAGTGACATGATTTCAGATCTAAATCGTTTATGTTTTCACCATTATATCTATGTTCTAGATTCGATCTTGCAAGTCATATGCACCTATTACGTGTTATGATCTGTAAACCCCAGGGTGAAAGTAATTGGGATACTTTCCGGTGATGAACGTAGTTTGAGGTTTCCTTATGGACCCGCTGCCACGGGAGGGTAGGACAAAAGATGTCATGCAAGTTCTTTTCCATAAGCACGTATGACTATGTACGAAATACATGCCTACATTATATTTATGAACTTGAGCTAGTTCTGTGTCGCCCTAGGTTATGATTGTTATATGATGAATATCATCCAACGAATTCACCGATCCAATGCCTATGAGTTTTCCACATATTGTTCTTGTTAAGTTACTATTGCTATACTATTGTTACAACAGCTACAAAATCATTGCTATCACTGTTACTGTTACTATTACCATTGCTATCAAACTATCATATTACTGTGCTACTGCTCGCTTTACTGCAGATATTTAATCTCCAGGTGTGGTTGAATTGACAACTCAACTGCTAATACTTACAAATATTCTTTGGCTCCCCTTGTGTAGAATCTATAAATTTAGGTTGAATACTCTACCCTCGAAAACTGTTGCGATCCCCTATACTTGTGGGTTATCAACCCCATCACCGTCCAGAAAGCCTACGAAGGAATTACTCACTCTCGGCGGTGAGCATCATGAAATTGGTGATGGAGAAAGGTTGATGATGACGATGACATCGAATCCCCCTCTCCGGAGCCCCGAACGGACTCCAGATCAGCCCCCCCCCGATGAAGAACAGGAGGTGGCGGCGGCTCCGTATCATAAAACACGATGATTCCTTATCTCTGATTTTTTTTACGAATAGGTACTTATGGAGTTGGAGTTAGGGTTGCGGGAGCTGCCAGGGGCCCACAAGCCTGCTAGGTGCACCCCAGGGGGTGGGCACGCCCCCTGGGCTTGTGGTGCCCTGGTGGCCCCCCTATGGTAATTTCCTTCGTCAGTATTTTTTATATATTGTGAAATAATTCTCAGTAAATTTTCAGCTCAATCCGAGAAAAAAAATTCTGCACAAAAACAACACCATGGCAATTCTGCTGAAAATAACGTCAGTCCAGGTTAGTTCCATTCAAATCATGCAAATTAGAGTCCAAAACAAGAGCAAAAGTGTTGAGAAAAGTAGATACGTTTGGGACGTACCAATGACGTTTGAGCAACCCCAAAGTCCATCCTACGGTAAGAAGTGACTATGATATTTCCATGGTCTAAAGAACTAAAGCATATGTTAACTCTCCGTGCTTTAAGGACTGACTTGTGTCGGTTGTATCTCAAAGTATAACAAACAAGTTTGGGTCAATTCAATATGACCATTCTTCTAACGTCACATTCTCATAGTTATTTTAGGACCATCGTTACATTTAACGATATCCTAAGATCTGGAAAACATGATCATAAACAACACTTCACCTACTCTTAGAGGCGAGACTAGGAATCAGGTTTTACCTTTTATCATTCCATAAGTGCATATGAGTTTTCCAGTGAATAGCATATTCCAGGATTATAGCAGTTATAGCATAGAATATAAACAGTTGATTATAGACATGGAAATATAATAATACAAATTAATTGCCTCCAGTGCATACTTTCAACAACATAGTCACATGTCATCCATTGGATGGCGACACTTGTTCCAATGAAGAGCCGACGTGTGGCTCCATTGGCAAGTGAGAAGCCAGCGCATGGAGGATCTTCATTGGTGAACATCGTTAATGGGTATCAGATCCGGAACATGTTCCCGATAGCTTAATAGTGACCCCTTATAGTCACACGTGTCAGTTATCCTTGCCGAAAACACTTAGATGAAAAAGTGATTATTGCCACGGAACACATCTACGACAACACAAGTACGACTATCTTGATGCTGTCATAAAATACAGATGTGTCGTTTTTTATAGTGTGGACAGTTACATTCATCCAAAAGCTTTCTTCTTATAGTGTGCTCCAGTGAAGTTTGTACAGGTTCGACGATCACCTCAAGACCAACCACTAGTAGACTAAGTTCCTTCCTTTGGGGTGAGCACCGAGAAGAATAGAGTCAGCCTCGATGGCATTCGTAAGCTTTGGTTCTTGCAAAACATGTGCTTCTAGATTTTCCATATAGGTTGTTCTTACTTTGGTTGTGTATCTAGAGAACTCATCCACTCCCATCCCTAAAAATTGTTAGGAAAAGCTAAAATCCCTACCCACCCTCTCTTTTCGACCTCTTTGATCCTTTCATGCTTGACTCTAGCTACGATGTTCGCTTCGTTTCTTCCTCGTTTTTTGGTCTTTTGTATTTTGCTTCTCTTTTTCCTTCCAGTTTTTTTGTCGTTTCTTCTTTATTTTTACTTTCTCCTCATTTTTCAGTTTTTATTTATTTTATTTGGTCTATTTTCTCATTTTATTCATTATCTTTTTTATAATATGTGCTGAAACTTTTCAAAACATACTATGAACATTTATCAATATGCAAATACTTTTCCTATATATTTTTATACATTAAATTCTGTAATAAGTGATTAAAATTTAAATGTACAATTTTTTATGTAATATGCGGGAAAAAATTAGATACACGATGACCATTTTTCAAACACAAGGTGAGATTTTTTTTAAATACTCGTTGAATCACTTTTCAAATACATGATGATCATTTTCTATACACACAGTCAACTATTTTTAATACATGGTGTTTTATTCAAATACTATAAGTGATGAACATTTTTCAAAATACAAATTCAAGAAAAATTATGAATTAGTACATATTCAGACAAAACAAAATAAGTCCGAAACCTATAGTGGGCCGGGCCACGTGGTGAGCGGCGTGCGCGTTACCGAGAACGATACTAGATTTTTTGCAGCACATGAACCCAATCCTATATCCCTCCAAAAGAAAAAACATGAACCCATACTAATTCGTCTGGAGGCAACCCTAACATTATTTAATCCGTAAACAAAAATCCGGAAAATATAATTTTCCCTCGTAAAGAATCAGGAAATCTTAACAACTAAGGCTAGATTCAGATTTTTTTTTAGGGTGGCTGGATTCAGAATTATATTGTTACGATTCCCGCAAAAAAAAAGAATTATATTGTTACGAAAAATCCTAAAAATCGGTTAGCTTCTCCATATTGTTTCGCGCTATATATATTGCCCTACAATCCACATCAAAAGCCCTTGTTACCAGAGAGCGCGCGAAGGAAACACACGCACGCGAACGCGCAGCTCATCTAGCCCTAACCCATCCAGCCTCCACCGCCTGCCTCCCATGGCGGCTCTACTAACGAGGAGCATCGCCGTCTTGGGGTTGGTGCTCTGCGCCACCACCGTCGCTGAATCATGTAAGTACAACACACGCCAGAGCTTTCAGAGGTTGCTTTTGTTGCGCATCTAGTTCGATCGCTCGTCGTGTACTTGCATCTGCCACATCGATCTATTACTTAGATCGTTGTCACTGTCATCGGCGACGGAGATCAAGCTTAACTTTCTCTTTCATTTTCCCCGTCGTTGCAGTCAACATTCCCGTGATGTTTCACGACATGTGGTTCCGTCGCAGCATTGCGAGGTCCTCTTTCCAGGAGAAGGCCGCGTCGCCTTCCACCGCTCCGTCGAAGCCGCCGGTGCCGGCGCCCACGTCACGGTCAGCAGTCCCGCCCGTTCTGCCGACGCCTGCCATGCCCTTGCCGCCCACTACGGCTCCGTCGTCCAACGCGCCCATGCCGACGCGCACCCTTCCGTCGAATGCGCCCGCTCTGGCGCCTATGATGGCCGTGCCCCCCGTGCATGCGCCCTCCGGCGGTCCTGCAGCGGCGCCCTCTTCTGTCAGCTCCGGGCCAGCGCCCGTGCCGGCGTCGTCTCCCATGGCCGCTGCTCGGGTTCTGCTCGTGCCGCCGACCGCAGCGCCGGCTCTTGCTCCGTGGATGCCCGCTTCCGCACCGAGATCCAGCGCGCCATCGCCGATGCCCACGCTTCCCACTACGCCAGGTACGCTTCGTGATCGTGTGCCGCGGTTCATTGTTAACTTTGTCCGACGGTCTGCGTAGCCCGCGTCCGATCGGTTTGTGAGATTGGGCTCATGCTGAAATGGCCCGTGGCTATCCATCTTGTACCAATAGACGGCCTGGAGTGGCCCAGTTAGGGTTCCCATTTTGTCTGTTACATTTTTTAATCTGAAATCTTTTTGCGATGTTTAATTTAAAGTTGTTGTTAACCCTAATTTTTTTAGGATTAATCCAATCGTATTTTTATTAAACTCTATAAAATCTAGATCTGTTACACAAATCTTAACAGAAAGGAAAATATCAAATCTTGGTGCATTTTTAACCGATTTCCTGATTACTATGCTTGTGCAGCTCCCGTTTCGCAACCACCTGCATCGGCACAACCCAAACCTGGTATGTACTCATCTTCGACGACGAACTAAAAATGGATCCACGAAATTGCTCTACTGTGAAATAATTTTCTCGAACTGAATAAATACGCTAGCTGTTCAGTTGATTATTGGATTTGTTTTTTCTAAACCGAATTGAAGTAAGAATGTTCATCACTAACGGCTAGCGCAAAATATTGCCTGCAGGTCCAGTGCTCCCGTTGCCGCCGACCCCAGCGCCCGCCGCCATGCTGCCCGCTGCCATCAGCTCTCCGTCTCCTGCGTCAACGCCGGCGACCTCCCCGACCGCCCCGCCGGCTGCTTCTGCCGCTAATTCCGTCGCTCCCATGGGAGCCATGGTCGTTGGCGCGGCGCTTGCCGTTGCAGCGCTATTTTAGGCCCCTCCGTTTTCAAGTTAGCTTAGCGGACTGGCTTTGTAGTTAGCCTTCTGTTATAGCCAAGCGGATTCAGTTTGTAGTTAGCCTTATCACGGGATACCAACTGAAGTACTATTAGGTACCTTTTGTTAGGATCGATCCACTCTAGAAATTTTTACTCCGGTTGTACTCTGCTACGTACGTGTGTTAGCCTCGGCTCTATCTATCTATAGAAGAAAAGTGAACCCCCCGTTCACAATCATTCGTTATTTGCTGTGTTTCCTTGTTGTCAGCGTTTTTGTTGTAATCGCATACCGCAACTTGCAGTCGATCGAACACGTTATGCCTTGTATAATGCAAAGTGCTTAAAGAAATAAACCATTTTTTCTTAAGCACCGTTGCTTATTTCTACATGGAAGCACCTTGTATTGTACTCCATTTGTTCGGAAATATTTGTCGAAAAAAGGATAAAAATATATGTATTTAAAACTAAAATACGTCTAGTAGATACATTCATTTCTCTGACATCTATTTTCGGACTGAGGGAATACAAGGCCTAGGCTAGCGCCGTTGCTTGGCCGTGACGTGAGCAATTCGACGCGGCGGCGTAAGCAGCCATTAGGCCATACATCGTGGATTGCATTCAGACCTAGAAAAAGGAGGTTCATACCGGCGTTGGTAACATTGCTCGGTCGACGTGTGGCCCAGCTCTCGGAAAGTCTCGATTCCACTGCCCCCGTGCGGTCGTGCGCTCGGTTTCTTTTATTTTCTCCCGTGCAACCGCCCACCCAGCTACCCAAGGCTTTCCCTAAAAGGCTTCCGGCCCTTTTATCATGGTCGCCGGCCGACCACGGCGACGGCCGACGGCGGTGACCTTCTTTTGGCTCACCCCCACAGCCACAGGCCACTGCCACCATTCGAACTTCATCATGTCGGCACACCGCCGCTTCGGAAAAGGAATGACACGCCGAAGCCGCCCTTTCACTAGCTTCTCTAGTGGCTGGGACCAGAAGGGCGCATCAATAGACCGATCCAAGGCCTACAGACGCCATGATTTCTCAAGCACTTCGCAGCCGTGCGCAGACGTCACTGTCTCGGCCAGAGAATCGCTGCTATATGCCGCCATTTTCTTTGACCTAGGATGAGGAGGAGCAATGAGTTCCATTTCTGTGTCTTGCCAGTGCCAGTGCCAGCACAGTGCAACACTAACCAAACTTCCCACTGATGCAGTGGTGCATGCGGTGCTGGCAGCCCATCGCAAACATAAAAACGCCCTCCACGCACCCCCTAGCAATCTCACACCACATTCCACAGACCATATCACACGTTCTGAAACCACTGTTGTAGATAGCTCTAGTGCATCGTGCACACAAGTTACAGCGGCAGCCGGCGAGAATGGCAGCTAGGACGTCGATCACGGCCACGAAACGGCCATGGCTGCTGCTTCTCGCAGCACTGGCCACGGTGGTAGCGCACGTCGACGGTGCGACTGTAGCCGCTCCGGCGCCGGCTGTTGACTGCAGCGACGCCTTGATCAGCCTGGCGGGGTGCCTGAGCTACGTGCAGGAGGGGAGCACGGTGGCGACGCCGGAGGGGTCGTGCTGCTCGGGGCTCAAGGACGTGGTGAAGAAGGAGGTGGCCTGCCTCTGCCAGGCCTTCCAGGGCGGCCAGGACTACGGCGTCACCCTCAACATGACCAAGGCCCTGCAGCTGCCCGGCGCCTGCAAGGTCAAGACGCCTCCCTTCAGCAAGTGCCACAGTGAGTAATTTTTTTTCTTCTTCTTCTTGTTTTTTCCACAGCTCGCAAATGCAAAAATACGACGCCTATCAATAGCTGACTGAGAAAGAAATTCTCTTCTGTCGGATTAAGCCATAGTCACTCCATTTTCTGGTCCATTTATGTGCGTCTTTGGTGGAGAAGTCGTGTGCATAAACTGAAGTCAACTACCTTGGAGCATCGGTCATGTTTTCTTGTCTTGCAAATTCTTTGAAACAGTTAGTTGTTGTTGGGTCCGTGTATGTGCAAATTGCAACTTTAATTTTAATTTAGTGACCAAAAGAGTAATCTGCACTGTTCAGTCGGTTATAGTACTCTATCTTTCAGAATCAGAAGTAAAATCTTAGTCGAATGACACCTTTTTTTTTTGCGGGGTTAAAAGGGATTTTCATTGCTCAATGGGGAACCAGGTCGTCCATACAAAGTTGGGGTACATCCGTAGGGCCTGACCTCAACCAAACTAACATAATTAGTCGAATGACACCTAGCAAAACCATTGTTAAATACTGAACCTGACATAATTATGAACTGAGAAAAAACTGACGGAACCATATTCTGACGACCTCTCTCTTCGCTAATGCAGTTTCCATTCCGGGCGTGGCCGGTGGGTCTCCAGGTGTGTTCACTAACCACTCTTTCTCTTCCCCTTCTGATTCCGCATATATCATTCGACGATATCTCAGCAAAGTACCAACATATATTTATTTATTTTTGCGAATAAAATACCAACATATATAATCCTTTCTTTTTTGGGAGTAAAAAAAAATCGCAACTCTTTTAGTACTCTACTGACGTTGCCATCATTCCAGCACCTGCACCTGCCCCGTCTTCCGGTGCTCCGTTCTTCGGGGGCTCGCCGTCACCATCCATGCCATCGGCGGAATCACCAGCCGAAGCCGGAACCGGAAGTGGCGACTCCACCACCGCTCGAGCTCCATCCCCGTCGGCCTCCG
The DNA here is from genome assembly GCF_018294505.1 of Triticum aestivum. Lineage (NCBI taxonomy): Eukaryota > Viridiplantae > Streptophyta > Magnoliopsida > Poales > Poaceae > Triticum > Triticum aestivum. The sequence continues at coordinate 437,477,614 of NC_057805.1, forward strand.
CCGCGGCCACCTTCCCCGCTTCAGCAGACGTCCTCCTAGCCGCAGCGACTGTCGCCGCGACACTGCTCATGTGAGCAGCTGGATGCGCCTGTAATTCAGCAAACCTGTTCGTCGTTCATGCGACCATTACCGCTGCACCCGCCCGACACAGCTGAGAAAGCGCAGACCAAGCCTTGTTGCTGGCTTGCTGCATGTACCGAGATGTATCTTATCTGAGAGTTTCCATTCCATTTTTATACAGATATATTATTTATACACGTTTAAACGAGTGTCTTTCATAAACATGACTCATTTTTTCATGCATGGTGACACTGCTTGGTTTGATCCCAATATTTGGCACGCAAAAGCTCATGTGTTGTGTTGGCTACTCTAAAAACTGACTACCAATTTCTCTTGCCAACCTCTATAAAGCACACCCTATGTTCCCAAATATAAGACGTTTTTGGAGTTCAATTTAAACTGACAAAACGTCTTATATGTAGAAATGGAGGTAGTAGCCAAAATTTGGTTTTGCCAAATGCTGGCATCAAACCAAGCAGCCAGAAATGGGGCGAGATTGTAAGAAGTGTCACGGCGAGCATCTCATTCAGAACAGAAACGGGGTGATTAGTATATGTCCATTTTCTGGAGGCCAGAAACGGGGTGAGATTGTGAGAAGTGTCACAGCGTGCAGCTCTCTCAGAACAGAGAGGAGCGTGAATATCCTTTTTGTTTATATTGTTGCTTGGTTCTCTATTCTTTGCTTAAGCTATTGTGTCGTGTAGATGGATGACATCTCCCTGTTCACACATCCCGGATATGATTAATGCATGGAATCTAAAGAACTGGGTCATTCTTCAGCTCAAAATGCAGGCATGGAATTGGGTCATTCTTCAGCCCAAGATGCAGGCATTTGGACTCCATCCGAATATGGCTCGCAACTTGCTGCGGCCATGGCCATGAGATATAGAAATACAACTTATCAACAGTCTATAGTTCAGATTTCCGAACAATGGACACGACAACTGTTACATCATCCAACTTGCCCCCGGAGTAACCCAGGTAGCCTTCTGCGAGCGCCGCGTCCGAGAACGGGCTCCTCCCGGACCCGGACCTGCCCACCTCCTTTGCTCTCGCAGCCAGGAGCTCCGCGATCTCCTGCACAAGTTACGTGAAACGAATATGTCAGGATGGTTCTTGGTTGACTTCCTTCTGTAGGTGGGTTTATTAGGTTGCCTTCTTCCCAACAAGAAAAGTTATTAGGTTCTGACCGTAGGCTTGCGGTCGGCTTCTAGAGATTTCGAGACAATCGCTGCTGCCTCATGGTCGTAGACGTTGTCGAACAGACCGTCTGACGCTGTTATGATGGTATCACCTTCTTGTAAATCGATAGTGTAATTCTGTGAATAAAGAGAAATTCATATATTAAAATCTTAGAAACCTAAAAAGAAACAAAATAGTAACAGGATTAATATATAAACCTAACAAGTGCTCTGTCACCTGTACAAGTCTTGAAGGATCAACACCATTTTCTATTTGCAACGGGAAATTGAAACCGTATGTCATCGGCTTTGTTTGTGTATATACTTGTCCATTTCTTATCACCAGTAATCCTGAATCGCCAATATTAGATACATGAAGGACCTGCCATACCAATCAGTTGATGAGAAAAAACTACATGTACAATTAACCACCAAGAAATGTGACAGTAAGTGTTTAGGCATTTTAAATCTTGATGAAAGAATTCACATTTTTTTTGTTTGACAAAAGAACATACCTGCCCATCAAAGTGAGCAACCAAGACAGTTGAAGAACCAGGGGACCGTGCTTCAACTGCCGCCATAGCAAGAACTTCCTCGGTTCTCATCCCTGGTGGCCCTTGATTCTCCATAACAATTTTTTTGGAACTATCCATTAGCTCTCTCGCATACAACCCCGCATTGATTCCTGAGGAACAAAAGTCAGATCCACAGTTCTGAGCGATCATATTCCCGAGAATAACAGTGTATGATGAGAGCTTAGATCCATCAAAATTAATGAAGACAAAGACGGCAAATAATTAGATATGGACATCTGAAACACACTGATGTTAACTGCTAGCTAACAGACACTTTCAAAGAGTGAACGCAATAACATAAACAAGGTGTAAAGCGAAATTCATACACCCAGGAGTTCAGTTCACTCACAAGATCACACAACAGTACTCTAGCAGAGAGGGTATGGTTTACCTTCAAATGACCACTGACCAACTCCATCTGCTACACCAAACCAGCCGTCGCAAGCTATGAAATAAGCATCTTCACCACCTGTGCGCACCTGTTTTTTTAACAGATGTCAACGTTAGAGAAACTAAAGAGCAGCATGAATTGATTGCATGCATTTTATTTTTAGCACATAATATAACAGAATACAAGCACATGGAGAGTAAATATCCCTCCATGTATAGTGGAGTATCTGCATGAAGGAACCAGTAGATGCAGTTACAACTGTATATATGTCTGACAGCAACCTAGAGTTGTTGTTTGTTGTCGGCCTTCTAGGAACTATAGATGGCATATACTAACATTTGGAAGCACACTAAATATGAAGTCAAGAAAAGCAAACATATGAGTCCAGATAAGTATGTGCAGATCCAGATGCCAAAATCTTCACAAAGAGTTGCTTATACCACTACATGAGTTAATTGAGTAATGTTGAGCCCAATTTAATCTCAAATTATGAGCAGAGAAGGATCCATGTAACAAGTGCCTCAGTTCTTTACATTTAACTATTTGACAATGCCTTAAACAGCAACTTCCAGAACATTGAGAGCAGAATGAACATGACAGTATTTCCACTGATCTACTGGGTAGAATAAGTTTAGTCAAATAAACGGTACCTACAACAGACTGAAAAGAACAACTATTAGGTCCATTACCTTTGAAGGATGAGGTAACATGGCTGCACCTGAAGCCAGTACAAGTGTTGATACAGCTACTGAATCCATCCTGTATATGAATTAAGCATGTCAAAACACGAATAAACCACCTTCCCAGGCTTCAAGGGTTAGAAAGGCTAAAGAAAAAAAATAACAAGGGACATCTTGAATAACCCTGTGCATGTGTGCCAAACAGATCAAGCTATACTCAGCGCAAGGTGCTTATATAAGATATAAAGAAAAATAATAGTACCTATCAGAGCTCTTCGTCTCTGAAGCGTTGTTCTCCCTGGCCACCTCACAGGTCACTTGTTCCTACAAAGGGGGAAAAATACAGGTATCGCCTAATCAGAAGAATTCCACTATAGCAAACATAGATCTTCATGTAACAGCACAAGCTAGGTTTACAGACACGGCTGCAGTATTGGACAAAGTCAATGCTAATTTTTTTTGAGGAACCAAGTCAATGCTAATTTGCCTTGAACAATCCATGTGCTGTTAATTTATGCAAACAGGGGTGCATCCTTTTCATGTAGTAGGACCTAATTTCCTCAGTTAGCTGAACAGAAGGCCCTTTTAGTACAACTGTACAAGCGTGGTCCCTTGCTCCATTACTAGGATATAAATGAGCATATCAAAATAGCATAGCCAAATACTAGTAAGTAACCAGAAACTGAAACTAAATATCAACACATAATGCAGATTGTATACAGAAAAAAGGAAGCATTGCTACCCTGCGCCCAGCCGCCCACTGCCTAATTTCTTCAGTTAGCTGAACAGGTTGTCCATTCGTACAAGCATGGTCCCTTACTCAATTACTAGGATATATAAATGACCATATCAGAATAGCCCAACCAAATAAGAAACCAGATACCAAATATCAACGGAAGAGCAGAGCACCACATAAAGCAGATTCTTCTACAACGAAAAGGAAGCATTGCTACCCCACGCCTACCCTCTAATGTTCCACAGATTGCAATTTTTTGCAGCTTGAGTGTGTTAGTATACAGAAAAAGGAAGCATTGCTACCCTGCGCCCAGCCGCCCACTGCCTAATTTCCTCAGTTAGCTGAACAGGTTGTCCATTGGCACAAGCATGGTCCCTTACTTAATTACTAGTAGGATATAAATGACCATATCAAAATAGCCCAACCAAATAAGAAACCAGATACCAAATATCAACAGAAGAGCAGAGTACCACATAAAGCAGATTATTCTACAACAAAAAGGAAGCATTGCTACCCCACGCCTACCCTCTAATGTTCCACAGATTGCAATTTTTTGCAGCTTGAGTGTGTTAGTATCGCGGACAACTGTCAAAAAAATCCAAATGAACTAACTTGGAGAAATCAAAAGGCAGATTAACAGAGTAGTATACATCATCGGATCATCGGTGTACCGACGCTAAGCGTATAAACGTGGATGAGTAGCACACAGCTCAGATGAGAGGTTTGCACGGAAGTCGTACCATGAGTGGGACGTGGACGCCATATCCCGTGTCCTGTTCCTCTACGCTGGAGCTGCTGGACTCCGTCTCCACGTCGGTGTCAGAGTCCTCCTGCGTGGTCGAGCCGTCCGAAGCCTCGGAGTCATCCAAGCTCGTCTCCATCCTGTCCACTCCTTCCTCAACCTGCGTCGTGGAGGCCTCTGCCCCTTCGCCACGCAAGACGCCGCCGCCGCGACCAGCACGCAACCCCAATTCCCCTTGGATAAGGCCGTTTTGACCGTCGAAATCCCCTCTGGACTCGACTGCGAGCTCGCTAGAGGCCACCGCAGCTGCAGCGGCAGGCGTCCCACGCGCGCCCGTTGGCTCTTCGTGTGCTGCCTCTGGCTCGCGTCCTCGAGAATCAGCTGCTTCTGCTTGGGATAGGGACAGGGACCCGTTCGCAGGGGAAGAAGCACCACCACCGATGGCCCCAGTGGTGGTGTTGGTGTCTGAATTCGAACTGGCGTCTGACGAGGACGGCTCAACCGGCGAGGGGATATGGCTGATTGCGGCAGCTTCATCGGAACCCGTACTCCCGCAACCCAAGTTCTGCCCGTGGATTCGCGCCGCCGGAGCTTCTAATCTCGCATCCGAAACACCCGGCTCCGCCGATTCGAGCTCGGCGCCGGAACACAGACCAGCTGCCTTGTCGGCGTCAACGGCGCCGCGGACCTCCGAACCTCCAGGAACCTCCTTATCAGCATCTACATAAATAAACCAAAGTAAAACTCAAATCGAAGAACGAAACTCATAAAGGAAACTATCATCGATCAGCAGTAAACCGCGGCGCCGTCCAAGGAGGATGCCTTACCGACGGCGGAGCAGAGCTCGCGGGACGGAGCAGGCGCGCGCTCTGGGGCGTCCACGACCTCCCGGGGTGGGGAGCCGACGGCGCCGGCAGCTCCAGGGACCTCGGCCATGGCCTCGCGCAAGGGGGTGCCGAAGCGGGAGGCTAGACAAAACCAAAAGGCTGTGCTCTGGCCAGAAACAAGAAACGATTTTGCGGGGAGCAGCGGCGAGCGAGCGAGCTAGCTAGGGGCCGGAGCGCGGCGGCGTTGGTGGGACGGCAGTGAGGGGCGGGCGAGCTGAGATTGGGGCGGAGGGAAGGGGGAAGCTTAATGGGGAGGGGAGGAAGCTCGTGTCCGAGCTTTTGAGGTGGTGTGTCTCCTCGGGCGGGGGCGCGGCTCGGGGGGTGCCTGCGCGTGCGCTGCTCGGCGGCCGGACGGCGTCGTTTTCTAGGGAGGAGCTCGTCTCTGCTTTTGGGGCGGTGGAATACCGATTATCTCTCCCGCATAGTTTGGCCCGTCGCTCTCGGCGTCGTCGCTTTGGGACAAAGGGCCTCCTGGAAGTTTGTATTTGGCGGGTCGGGTGCGTCTGCGTGCGCGCACCTCCTTTGGCCGGCTATACCGCAGCTCGCTTGTCCATGGCCTTGTTTTCTTGGTCGGGTTTGGAAGGACTACGGGGAAACGGGGGAAATGCTTGTGGCGTCGAAATGCTGGAAAGAGTAGGTGAGGGGCAGGTAGCGCAAAGTCTTGGTACTATTTAAAAAAAAAATCGGTTCACATGTGTAGGACTGTAGGTCTAGTAGTTTTACCAATTGGTTCAAATAAACTAGACGAAATTTATTGAAAATGCTTACAAATTATATTTTGGATCCACCAAAAACAAGAACAAGTCTCGGGGTTTATCATAGATCGTTCTGAGCTGACTTTCAGTTAAGAAAACCATCTTTGTTCAATTGGTTAAGTTAACTAGACAGCATCGAATATAATGTTTAATTCAAAGTGCTTACAAAATTTAAATTTACACCTTTACTGGAAAAAAACAAGTCTTGACCCTAACCGGGGAGCTAGAATAAAGGTAATGTTCGAAAGCTGGCTAACAATTAAGAAAAACATCTTGTTTCACATGAGATTGCGAGCATTTTTTTCTTGTTTACTGTAAATTGATGGTTCTAGGTGTTTTGTTAAGCGCATGGCAGTATTTTGAACATCTCTCTTCAGAGAACCTTTCATTTAGAGGTAGAGTCGTGGAAGTGAGGACATGGAAAAGTTCATTTTGGCTAGATCGTGCAATAGTTTGGTTTGTATGCACTTAGTGCGATGCCATTACTTCTTGTCATGTCGACATTTTATTATAGGTAGTAAGCGTTCTATCGCGTAGTTTAGAGTCACTATCAGTAGTTAATGTGGTGAAATGTTCTCTCTTTTTTTTGGCAAATGTAGTGGAAGTTGCGTTGCTTGTGTGTTGGCGATGTTTTTTTTTCTTCCAAAAAGGTTTGTTAGAGATGATGTGCACGTAAATTGTTCTGGCCATGTGTGCAATATAAGAGGACGGGAAACTATAACTAAAATGTACTCCCTCTATACTAGTTTACGGAGGGAGTATCAAAAGTTGGATTGGAGTATGAGCATACACAATGAAATGATTACTTGCAGCGTTTTGTTTTTAGCTCTATACATATCGTTATTTTGTGAAATGAATTTGTTTATTTATAATGGCATATAATGCCTGGCTATACCGCAGCTTGCTTCTCCATGGCCTTGTTTTGGTTGTTGGTTGGGTTTTGCGGGACTTGGGGGAAATGTCACGGGGATTGAAATGTTGTTTGGAAGAGTAGGTGAGCAGCAGGTAGCGCTAAATCTTACTATTTTTAAATTTTTTGTTCACATGTGAAGGTCTAGAATTTCTATTCAATTGGTTGAAATAAACTAGGCGGCATCGAGGTAATGTTATTCGGATGCGCTTTCAAGAAATACATTTTAGACCTTTGTGAAAACATTAATATGTCTCAACGCTATCCGGAGAACTAGAAAGGTAATGTTCCAAAGCTGACTTTCAATTGTTTCTCTAAAAAAAGGAAAGCTGACTTTCAATTAAGAAAACCGTCTTGCTTAACATGAAGTTGTGAGTGCTTTTTTTTCTTGTTTACTATCAGATTGATGGTTCTGGTTGTTTTGTTAAGCCCATGGCAGTACTTTGAAAACCTTTTTTGAAAGAGCTTTTCATTTAGAGGTAGAAATGAGTTCTTGGATAGGTTAGCATTGGCTAGATCGTGCAATGGTTTGGTTTGCATGTACTTAGTGCAATGCCATAACTTCTAGTCATGTCGACATTTAATTATAGTTAAGTAAGCATTGTCTTGTGTAGTTTGGAGTCACTGTCACTAATTAATGTGGTGAAAGGTTCTTTTTTCTTTGACAAATGTGGTGGAAGTTGCGTCATTCGTGTGTTAGATATTATTATTTTTCCCCAAAAGGTGGGTTAGGGATGATGTGCAGTAAATTGCTCTAGCCATGTGTGCAATAACTATAACTCAAATGTATGGAAAGTTAGATTGGAGTGTGAGCATACACAAAGGAAGTATCATTTGCCTCGTTTTCTTTTTAGCTCTATGCATTTCGTTATCTTGTGAAATGAATTCGTTTATTTACAATGGCATGTAATGTAGTATATCATTATTTTTCCTTGAAAAATATATGGCTGTATATTCACTCAACCACTAAATTAATATTCTTTTACCCACTCGCTGGCATCTCAAAACGCAATGTTTAAAAGCTATATATTTTGGAACTCCACAGAAACAAAAACAAGTCTTGAGGCCAATCGGAGATCTCCAATCCAAACATGAGTGAACAATGATATAAAAAAACTCTAAGTTGACTAGCAATTAACAAATCCTCACAAAAAATATCCTTTTACCTAAGCTCAAGTTGCAAGTTTTTTTTGTCTATTATCAAATATATGGCTCTATTTTATCGCAAAAAAGGTCGTTGTGCTTTGTTAAACCCGTGGTAGTAGTATGAAAACCCTTTTTAAGAATCTTGAAGAGATGGAAGTTAGAAAATGGTAATGTTTGCATTGGTTAGATTGTGCAATAGTTTGGTCTGTAATACAAATTTGAAAATGAAGTGTGTACTTAGTGCATGCCCATAATTTGTTCTCATGTCGATATTTAATTGTAGGATAATTAATTGTCCACTATTTATGTGATGCATATTAATAAAATTTCATTGTTTGCTAGTTTTTGAAATGGTGTGCACGTGAATGGTTCTCCATAGGTGTAGCATAATAGGACAAGGAATTGTGAACCAAAGATACCAAAAGTCGAGTGGAGGTGCTAGCAAAAAATTAAAGAATTAGTTGTGTCCTTTTCTTTTGGAGCTACATCCATTTATTATGGAGAGCACCCCCTTATTGCTCCTTTGGGGCGACTCAGATGAAAACCTAGTTGTCGCCACCACCCCCTCCTCACCCCCTTCCTCTCATGGCCGTCAAGCAAATCCTGCTAGGGGGATGCGACGGCCTTCCTCGGATGCTCGACCTCCATGGTACATGACATGTGGTGGTCTGCCTCGGATCGTCGGCCTCAAGCAGTGCTCGAGTGTGTGTGGTGGCTAGTATAGCGTTCCACATGTGTCGCTCGAGGCGACTAGGCGGTGTGGCATGCATTGGCACTTGGTTGCCCCTCGACCTTCCCTTTCGGTGGGGAGGCAAGTGTTGTTGTGTGCTGCTTCAACGTTGTGATGGTGATGGGGTGGATCAAAGTGGTCGCAACGTCGGGCTCGCTCCGGCGACCTTTAGGGCTCGACCCAAATTTACCTCGGGTCTAGTTGATGCATGATACGATTTGTGAGATTAATCCTAACGAAAGCCCCGTCATTGGCACGACCGAAGACGACGATGACACTCTTGAACTCCACCGCCTCCTTGATGCATCATCATGGCAAGGAATTGAACCTCGACTTGTAAACACAAAAATATGTAGGATAGGAATCAAAAACCATCATCATTGCTATCATATGAAACATTTGGAAGAAGAGGAATGCTTGTATTTTTCGCAATGATCGAGAAGATGTTCACGCCCGATCAAACGATGTGCGAATGATCCCATGTCATGGTCTAATCGCTGCTACAACCTGCTGCACCAGACGTCTTCACGACTAGAGTGAAATGTTATTCCACATGGCAGCAAGAATTTAGCTACTCCCCCGATCCAAATTAATTGACGTAGTTCTAGTATGACTTAATTTGGATCAGAGGGAGTAGTTATTTTAACCTCTCCAAATCCGGGTCGTTTTCTGTTTCTTCTTCTATTTTCTTTTAATCTTCAAGTTGTAAGCGCTAATCTACTGTATGTACTTTACACCAGCGGCCGCCACTGCCGATCTCCCTGGCGCGTATCTCGGCAAGGGCTGGCCGAGGGATCCATAGCTCGACCTCCACACCAACCTCGAGTCAGGGGGTGTGGGACATGCTCCAGAATTTCGAGTTGTGGTGGTGGAGGCAAGGGACGACTGGATTTCCTCGTCAATCTAGCACCTCCCACGACATTTCTCTAGTTGTCGCTGCGGCTGCTTCCCGTCGTTGCCCGGTGAGCTCTCTGGCCGTGGAATCGCGCCCTGCTCGTCTATCTTCCAGGCCGCCGCCACCAACTGCATCCTTCCCTCGCCATTGCTGGTGTGCCACTAAGCAAAGCCCTCGCCGTGGCTAGCGGCGGGCCATCCGTTGCATCTGGTTTCGGCGACGGCCACCATGTTGCACATGGGAAGGCGGCAGCGGTAACGGTGGGTCTGTGGGGCATAAAGGAGGATTTGCCGGATGCGGCAGTTGGGCCTATGTGCGGCTTCCGGTCGGGAGGCACGACGGCGGGTGTGATTACGATGGCCACTGAAAGGTCTTCGTGAGGTTTCTTCATCCAAATCTCGTGGTTGACTTTCGGTGGGGAGATGCAAACTATGGACTACAACTTGACACAGAGGGATAGTTGTACAGTGGCGGCGATCGTAGGTCGCATGTGGCTGTTGGGATCGCGATAAAGTGGTGGTGACAACACTTGTGGCGTCCATGGTGATGCTACTCAAGCACCCGGTCTCGAGCTCTGGGGTGTAAGTCAGGTTTGACCAGAGTTGGTTATACCTGTCAATAGCGGCGTTTTTACGTCGTTACCTTGTTGAAGGCATTGCTCCGATATGCTTAGACTAATTCTTTAGCATGAAAACCTAGATTCTGACCCTGGTTGGTTAAATCCAGACATCCAATGACAACGGCACTTGAGCGTCATTTCCTTTCTGAAGGCGTTGTTGTTGTAGAACCACGACGTCTGTTTGGTTTCACGAGTTGGTTGGTGTGGATATGACCAATTGCTAATCACTTTTGTTTTTTCTTCTTTTTCCTTGCCTACGCAAAGCTATGATCTTTTATGATTTGCTATTTGCTGACGTGTTTTTGTCTGTGTCAGTGTTGGCTGTGTGTATTCTAACTATGCAGAGGCCGGACACGTGTTCATTGTGTTTGTTTGATACTTCGTTTTAAGCCAACAAAATTCACCCTTTAAAATGTACATAGTCTTTGGAATGAAAAGTTCGGGCAGCAATGGATAAGCATTGGCAACGATGAGGGCAGCCACCATCAAAGACGAATATACGAGCCTGGCACGGGCAAGACTGCAAAACAGGGGAGCCACCGTCGATTAGTCGTCGCCGGTCGAGTTGTTTTTGTCCGTGGATAATTCTGCGGATATCAAAACGGACAGCGCCGCCACGTGGGAATGGGATCCACCGCAGGCCCACATGCAAACCACTCGCGCCGCTCCACGCGTCGCCACCGCCCGACCTACGTGTCGCCCCTATCCCCGCGAACAGCAGCTCGCGCCGGGCCCAGCTGACAGCGCGGGAACCGCGTCGTCGCGCAGCGCAACTCGCTGATGGGCACCCCGCGACCAACCGAGCAGACGCCAAATGGTTGCCAGGTTCCGATCGATCGATCCGACGATCACCGCTGCTTATCTGTTCTTCGTCGGATCGGATAAGGCCTCCTTGATTATTGTAAGTAATTATTGGGCCACGATGGCAATGGGTGCCACTATATTTTCGGCCGATTAGTTAACGAGTTGTTCTTGACGTCGTGGGCAAGGATGGATCGATGCGATCTGCACTACCACTGCATTATTTTTATTTATTTTTTGAGATGGATGTGATCTGCATTGATATACACCGGGAGCATTGTGTGCATCGATCATCATCATTGAGATATATATCCCGGCTTGATGGATAAGTTGCAATCATTGGGCTTCTGTTCCCTTTTCCTTTTCATGCCGATTCAGAAATCTGTCGGTTGTACGGTGGAAATAGAGCAGATTTTGGGTTCATGTGACGAACACAGAATTGTTAGGTCGAATACAGATTTCGGCGCTGATCAGAGTATAGACTTTGTGCAAGAATAAGAATTCGATTCTCAATTATGGGACGGAGGGAGTAGATTTTTATTTTATTTTTCCAACCTGATCTTCTCGTCGAGATTGATAACAATTTTGCAAAACTAGTGCGTAAGAATAGCATCGCTCATCTACCAGTGAAGGTTTTCGAGGTAGTTTGCACTGCGGTTTCGAAGCAGTTAGCATCGTGAGATGATGACCTTCAGAGTTGAGACAAGAAGCTGCCCTCGTGAGCCTAGCAAAAGGACAGCCAACTAGGTACGGTGCCGCGATCCTCGTAACCCGCAGCGCTAAAACGTCGGTTCATGCGAATTAATGTGGGTGTAGGGTTACCATCGCATCGCTGCATCAATCAGAATCAGGTCGATGAACTCGGCGAGAGCGGCAGTGCACTGGACAGACATGACATGACACAAAAGGCATCCGGTGGCGAGATCTCTGTGGTACTCCAGTACGGACCGATCATTTCACTGCTCCACGATGCCGCATGCCCGCCCAGAGATTAGCCACCGACTATTCCTTGCTGTCACCGGGAGTGAACCTGATTCTTCTGCGGCATGAGGCTGCTGCAAGTGCGCGAGGCACGCCCGCCACTGGATCACGATTGCCAATTGGCGATTTGGCGACTGCTCCTCTCATGTAGTAATAAAGTGAGGGAGAAACTTCCACTCGCGAAGTTCTCTCTCCACTCACTGACGCCAGTGGGATTTAAGTGCTCATTTCAACTTGCAAAGAATCATTTCAACTTGCAAAGAATATTTGCCTTGTCATGGAAGATGCACCGCCGGTTGATCACCTGTCCTCGTGATGGTCATGGTATTATATGTGATCGTGGTAAAAAGAAAGTCAGAGAAATGTTTCTTTCTTGACTAACTTGGATCTGGGCTTGAAACTCATGCCCGTCGCTTTGCGACCCTGCTTTTTATCTTTGGTTGCGAGTTGTAGTGATAGCCAGGATAGGAGGTAAAGTCTGTGCACATGCTCATGTGATGAAATCCTGCTTACGGATTAAGTCGGAACGGAGAAGCAAAATTTAAAATCCAGGACGACCTGTGGTCTGACAAGTTATAGATCACGATCTGAATACAGAATTTCTGTTTGCAGAGAATCAGAATAAAGACATGATACACACTATCAGTTTATGCAGTTCTTTTCCATGGATCTGTCCATCCGAGAAAGAAGAAAAAAGCATAGGAAGGAGCTCCTGACATGATCTGAGCATTGTTGAACACAAACGATCTGAGCGTTCTTGACCGAGGACGAATAATCTGACTAACAAAAGTTGTGTTGAAGGTGAAGTGGAAAGACAATGCAGTGAAAGTCTTCTTCCAAGAGGTAGCTCCTCTGCATCTGTTTGTCGGTGGACAACAACAGGCAGAATTCTCTGACCGCCTTCCTTGTTTGATCACACTGCACTTGTACTGGCTTGAGCAACAGGCAGAGAAGGTGCCAAATGGTTTGTCATTGAAAATCAGGACGCTCTTTTTGTTTCCTTTCGTATGGTTTCCAATTTTTTTTTTGAGGTGTAACTAGGGATTTATTCAAAGTTCAAATGGTTTGGAATACAAATAATGTCCAAGTGTAACTGTGTAATACGGGGAGGCGCATGGTTTCCAATTAATCAGTACTGTATTATTAGTCACCACTGGGCCTCTGGGCCGGCACCAATCATTCACATGTCCAAGTGTAACTGTGTAAGGTGTAACTAAGAAACATGTTAGCCCTGTCAATTTTGGTAGAACTGTACCCAGTTGCTCATTATTTTACCCATGCCTTGTGTTTATTGCTGTACATCAAGGAATTGCTTGAGGTTAGGCTAATATTATGGGATGGGTTCACACTAGTATCCTTTTACTTCCATTTAACTTCTGGATGGCATCATAATACAACAATATAACTTAAAATCCCAAAGAAAGAAAGCTAATGAAGGACTGAGAATTTCCAGAACACTGATTTGTTGACCACTTAATCGCTATGGCATATTCCCAGACTTAAAATTTTTTAAAGAAATTGGAGGGCTGAGCTACGTCCAGGGATCAGCTTCAGAACAAACATTTCATTCTAAACATACTATACACGATATCTTAACTAGTACGGTAAATGTAGTTTGAACGTTTTGCTTTCTTTCTTTTTATGAGATATATAGGGATTAGGGAATACGTACCTTTTCCACATACATGCAATTTTGTCACTCTTAAATTTTCTAGTTAGTTCTGACACTACCTTCATATCTTGGCTCAGAATTTACACACGCATCCGTGAAATACAGAAACAAAAGAAGCATAATTATCAACAGCTGAACTCACAAATCACAATGAAATCCTGCTTACTGTCGCAGTCGGAGCGGAGGAGCAAAATATAAAATTCATGTCCAACTGTGGTCTGACAAGCTATAGATCACGATCTGAATACAGAATTTCTGTTTTCAGAGAATCAGAATAAAGACATGATACACACTATCAGTTTGATGCAACTCTTTTCCATGGATCTGTCCATCCGAGCAAGATAAAAATACATTTGGAAAGAGGCTCCTGAATGATCTGACCATTGTTGGACAGAAACGATCTGAGCATTCTTGACTGAAGACAAATAATCTGACTAACAAAAGTTATATTGAAGGTGAAGTGGAACGACAATGCAGTGAAAGTCTTCTTCCAAGAGGCAAGGCCTGAATATCAATAGCTCCTGTTCGTCGGTGGACAGCAATAGGCAGCATTCTCTGACTGTCTTCCTTGTTTAATCACACTGCGCTTGTACTGGCTTGAGCTACAGGCAGAGAAGGTGCCAAATGGTTTGCCATTAAAAATCAGGACCCTCTGTAATGGCCGGCACCAATCATTCACATGTCCAAGTGTAAGGTATAAGTAAGAAACCTTAAGAATACCCAGTCAGTTTAGGTAGAATAGTACCCACCTGCTTGTTATTTTACCCATGCCATGTGTTTATTGCTGTACATCAAGGAATTGCTTGACGTTAGGCTAATATTGTGGGATGGATGCGCATGTATCCTTTTACTTCCATTTAACTTCTGGATGGCATTATAATACAACAATAACTAAAAATCCTGAAGAAAGAAAGCTAATGAAGGACCAAGAATTTCCCGAACACTGATTTGTTGACCACTTAATCGCTATGGCATATTCCTGGACTTTACAAAAGTAAAGAATTGGAGGGCTGAGCTATCTCCAGGGATCAGCTTCAGAACAAACAGTTCATTCTAAACATAGTATACACAAACTAATACGTTAAATGTAATTTTGCTTTCTTTTAACGAGATATATAGGGATTAGGGAATATGTACCTTTTCCACATACATGCAATTTTGTAACAGCTATTTTTCTAATTAGTTTTGGCACATCCTTCATATCTTGGTTCAGAATTTACACACGCATCCATGAAATACAGAAACAAAAGAAGCATAAGTATCGACAGCTTAACTCACAATAAGATCCAAAAGTTTTATTAGTTTGCTGGATGTCAACTTTCTGAAGTGGCATGTTCTATCTTGTACTTCTGGATCTTAATGTTCTCAAGTGGTATGTTGTAGATACTCAAGATGTCCAAAACCTTGTGAGCCCTCCCATCATGTTCGTCACATTTGATCTCAACGATCTTCAGATGGCTGCATGCAAATGGTCGCTCTGACGGAGTGTAACTTCTTTGTGTTTTCACTGGAACTTTAGGTACCTAAAACACTCAATATTTTACTACGTGAATTAATCATGGATGGTAATCAACTTCAGTAACACACGGTTCTTCATGTACAAAATATAATACCTCAGAAAGCTGGAGAGTGAGCTTCTCCAGAATTAGTGAATGTTTGAGGAAACAACTCAAGATATTGAGGTCACCAGCAATGCCAGGACACCATTCGCTAAGCAACAAAGTCCTTAACTTGCCAAATGTTGGGCAGATTTTTAAATCCCTGTTGACAATAAATTGTGCAAAGAAACAAGATCATATAACTAATTTGCTAAAGAAATTACAGTACAATATGCGAGTACACTATGTGATCGAGTGGGGAATAATTTGCTAAAGTAACGCAAGAAGTTTAGAGAACACACACACACACACACACACACACACATTTATTATCTAGACTCACTATATATTATTGCTAATACCTATTTTTTAAATTGCATGAGGCGAGAAGCTTAGAATTAGTTAGGTAGTATAAATTGCATCGCAGCCTATGTGAGCAGCATACTACTACTACTATGGTCATAAGGTCCCAAAACTGAACCTAACTGAAGCAGGTGCAAGCAAGCATGCATACCACTTCGGAATGAACTGACAACTCCAATTCTGCAACCTGCGATAATCCTTTCAAAAGCACAGACCGGCCAGGCCGATCATCAGCAGGCAGAAATCACATATTTGACCTGAGGGCGAAATCAAATCACGAACTGACCTGCTTTCGAAAAAATTTCACTCGGCTGACCCTTTCGTGTGGCGCCCGACAGCTAGGCGCCGCACACTACCATGCAGCGCCTCTGCCTTAGGCGTCGCACCTCCTGCCAGCGTGGCAGCCCTGGTCCAGTTGCGGCCCCACAGACAGCACTGCATCGCCTAAGGCTTAGGCGCCACACTGTGTAAAGTGCAGCGCCTATCGCTTGGGCGCTGCACATTGACTTAAGCCGCATCGGGCCAGCCCCTCCCAGCAGTTCTTCCCCCTCTGAGGAAGTTGCTCTGTTTACAGAGAGCGGCGGCGGCGGCGCCCCCTTCGGATCCCCCCCACGCCCCTCTCAGATCTGAAGTTTTGAGGCTCGGATTCGATCTCCAATCCCTCCTACTAGGTAAACTCCTCCATTCTCTTTCTTTTCCTCCGTAAATGCGTTGCAATTTTAGGCTCTTGGAATTGGCCGGTGCCGTATTCTCCACCGCCACCACGGCCCCATCCGTCCATGTCACCTCTAAGACGCTTTGTCTTACGTCTTCCCCGTCTAACGACCTTCAATTCCGGGTCCGGCCATAGTTGAACTCCATGATACTCCGGCCATTGTGATTGGTCCAAGTATGGCTGAAACCGGGGAGCCCATGTATTCTTTACCGTCATGATTGAGAACTCGGACTCCCTCACGGTAAGAGGGTGATTGACGTCCACATTCCTAACACGGGATGCATTTAACAAGTGCGAGCATGTGAGATGAAGCAACGATGGCCTCATGCAGCTGCAATCACACCGTGTTAGGGAGACCTTGAAAGCGCGGCCTCCGTGTTGGTGGCCATCGTTTGTGGTTCCTCCAGGCTCTTTCACTTCATACTTCCACTCGTTGTCGTCATATAGTACAACTTCTTGGGAGTCTGCCTTTCGTGATTGAAAGTCCAACCATTCTTCAACCTTTGGTGGGAAATAGTACTTGTGCTTATCCTTGTTCTCACCAGCAATCTGCTTATCCGTCTTCATTGAGTACTTTAAAAAGTATCCATTCATCTTGTCAAATGTGTATTGAACTATTGCCGTCACGGGTAATGCACGCACACCCTTGAGCACCTTATTGAAGCATTCTGCCATATTGCTTGTCATTTGACCGTACCTCCGGCCATCTTCATCGAAAGCACGTGCCCACATATTCCTTTCGACAATGTTCTTATTGAGAAATTCAAGACCACCGGGGTCAAGTTTCTTGTGTCTGAGCAATGCATTGAACAATGTGGCAAACCGCTTGTGGTGAAAGCGAGACAACAATCTTGAAGATCATCGGCCAACTCCTTGATACCACATGCCCTATAGAAGTTTGCACAAAAGTGCCTCATGCACCATCGATGGTGCAACTTTGTATGTCCGGGAATGTCAACCACCACCGCGTTTAGAATTCCTGGATGGCGATCCGATATGACACAAATTTCCCTTTCAGCCGGTAATACCCTTGTTCTCAATTGACGCAAGAACCACTCCCAGTTATCATTGTTCTCCACCTCAACCAAAGCGAAAGCCAAAGGCAACACCCGGTTATTGGCATCACTTGCTATTGCAACCAATAAAGTGCCCTTGTATTGTCCGGTCAAGAACGTGCCATCAATGGCGATGACGGGCCGACAATGCTCAAAAGCCCTCACGCATTGCTCAAAGGCCCAAAATGCACGGCCAAATACTCGGATGGTC
Organism: Triticum aestivum; assembly: GCF_018294505.1. Lineage (NCBI taxonomy): Eukaryota > Viridiplantae > Streptophyta > Magnoliopsida > Poales > Poaceae > Triticum > Triticum aestivum. Next base: position 437,495,317 of record NC_057805.1, read on the forward strand.
CTCCCGTTATGAATCAATGTTTGGTGCCCATGAGGCTCAACCACGTGAACCATGCGTGGGTTTGTGGCGGCCATAGCTAACAACAACCTAGGGAGTCGGTTGTATGCTTCCTCCCAATTGCCATACAACATCTTGAATGCGGCTTGCTTCGCCTTCCATGCCTTGCCGTACTTCACCTTGTAATGAAAGATGGCTTTCACAAGGTCAATGACACTCTTGATGCTCATTATTGGAAGTGTGGATATTTGGTCGGATAACCTGTAAGCAATGAACTCGGACGTGAGTTGTCTGTGTTGTTGGTACACAAGCTCGCCATCCGCATTCTTGTGCCGGCACATGTGAGTTGGTAGACAACTCACTATGCGCCAAGTGGGACCTCCTTTCCATGGCCTCGCACGCACAATCTATGGACATCTTGTCACTTCATATTTGACCGTGTAACGCACATTGACGTCCGAGTTGGCCACTTTATGTGGAGGATAATGTGTAACCGAATAGTTGTCAAGCCACATCTTCAATTCCAAGAAGGATTCAAACTCACCGGGATATATCCCGTTCTTACCATCTTCCAAATCACGGTGAGAACTTGGCCTAGCTCCAAGAGATATGCATTTGCCACCATCCACAACGGCTTCATCCGCGAGACTAAGATCCTTGAACAATGGTGTCTTGTGATCCTTCCCGAATACCTTCTTGAATGCTTGGGCCTCCTTCGGCGTGAACCCCTCCTCATCAACTTCTTCATCGGGACCATCGTCATCCGAGTCCGATGCATATGCATGGGAAAAAGGGATGGATTGGTCCATTGTCTCTTGCACATGATATTGGTCGAGATCACCCACATTGTTGTCATGGAGATCAACTTCGTTGTCATCCTCCTCGTACTCATCATTCTCCTCTTCAAAAGCTTCATTTTGGTTGTTTGGAGTCGGGCTCAATGTTGGCCAATCTTGTTGCATGAAATGAGGTTCACTCATTTGATCTTGCTTAATGGGTGAGGGAGTGCTAGCAACCAACGGGGAGGGGTTCCGGTTCAAGTCCAAATTCAAAGTAGACTCAACCTTCTTGGAGGCAAATAACTCAAGAACCTTGTCTAGAGATTCGGCAACCGTCTCCTTGTATGCAACCCAACGTTGCTCGGAGTTCACACGCATTGTCTTCCAACGGATGTGCATTCCAAAACCAACATTATGCCTTCCCTCGAACTCAACAACGTCACTTGGGTCCATCCAATTCAAATCCTTCCTCACTTGGTCCAAGAGCTCCGCGTAGCTAGGACTACTCTCAAACACCATGTCAAGCTCATCCGGGTCCGGCTCAACATTGCCTTTCAAAAAGGCCTCTTTATCCACATGATGAACATAAACACATGTTCTCCCCATCCCTACAATAATCAAAAACACACATATATCAAGTAAGTACTTAACAAAAATATTTGCACAAAATACATATGCCATAACATATATATGAATTAATAACCATAACCCCCACTTAACAATAACCACAATCCTAACCATAGGATAACCCTAACACCAACATCAAACACACATAACCCTAACCCTAGCATACTATGAAAGCCTAACCATACCAAATTAGCAAAGAAACATAACATCATTCAACACAAATTTGCAAATCCAAGCCAAAACTAGGGTTTCCCCAAAGTAGCAAGATTTGAGCAAATGTGACAATTCCTATGGATGAAAACGAGGGGATCGGAGGAGATTACCTTAAGGGAGGGGTTGGCTTCGAAATCCACGGTCAAATACTCCGGATTTGCAAGATTTGAGAGGGGGGGAGAGGGGAAGAGAGGAGGGGCGCAAGTCTAAGGGTTGGGTGGGATGGGGGTGTGTGGGGTGGGGGTGGGAGGGGAGAGAGGGTGGGGCCAGCCTAAGTGGAACACAGTGTTGGGGATCGTAGCAGAATTTTAAAATTTTCTACGCATCACCAAGATCCATCTATGGAGTATACTAGCAACGAGGGGAAAGGAGTGCATCTACATAACCTTGTAGATCGCGAGCGGAAGCGTTCAAGTGAACGGGGTTGATGGAGTCGTACTCGCCGTGATCCAAATCACCGATGACCGAGTGCCGAACGGACGGCACCTCCGCATTCAACACACGTACGGTGCAGCGACGTCTCCTCCTTCTTGATCCAGCAAGGGGGAAGGAGAGGTTGATGGAGATCCAACAGCACGACGGCGTGGTGGTGGATGTAGCGGGGATCTCCGGCAGGGCTTCGCCGAGCTTCTGCGAGAGAGAGAGAGGTGTTGCAGGGGGAGACGGGAGGCGCCCAAGGGGCTGTAGGTGCTGCCCTCCCTCCCCCCCCCACTATTTATAGGACCCCTGGGGGGGGGCGCCAGCCCTTGGGAATCAGATCTCCAAGGGGGGGCGGCGGCCAAGGGGGGAAGGTGCCTTGCCCCCCAAGGCAAGGGGGAACCCCCACCCCTAGGGTTCCCAACCCTAGGCGCATGGGGGAGGCCCATAGGGGGCGCCCAGCCCACTAAGGGCTGGTTCCCTTCCACTTTCAGCCCACGGGGCCCCTCCGGGATAGGTGGCCCCACCCTGTGGACCCCCGGGACCCTTCCGGTGGTCCCGGTACAATACCGATAACCCCCGAAACTTTCCCGGTGGCCGAAACTTGACTTCCTATATATAATTCTTCACCTCCGGACCATTCCGGAACTCCTCGTGACATCCGGGATCTCATTCGGGACTCCGAACAACTTTCGGGTTTCCGCATACTAATATCTCTACAACCCTAGCGTCACCGAACCTTAAGTGTGTAGACCCTACGGGTTCGGGAGACATGCAGACATGACCGAGACGCCTCTCCGGTCAATAACCAACAGCGGGATCTGGATACCCATGTTGGCTCCCACATGTTCCACGATGATCTCATCGGATGAACCACGATGTCGAGGATTCAATCAATCCCGTATGCAATTCCCTTTGTCAATCGGTATGTTACTTGCCCGAGATTCGATCGTCGGTATCCCAATACCTTGTTCAATCTCGTTACCGGCAAGTTTCTTTACTCGTACCGTAATGCATGATCCCGTGGCTAACTCCTTAGTCACATTGAGCTCATTATGATGATGCATTACCGAGTGGGCCCAGAGATACCTCTCTGTCATACGGAGTGACAAATCCCAGTCTCGATCCTTGCCAACCCAACAGACACTTTCGGAGATACCCGTAGTGCACCTTTATAGTCACCCAGTTACGTTGTGACGTTTGGCACACCCAAAGCACTCCTACGGCATCCGGGAGTTGCACGATCTCATGGTCTAAGGAAATGATACTTGACATTGGAAAAGCTCTAGCAAACGAACTACACGATCTTTTGTGCTATGCTTAGGATTGGGTCTTGTCCATCACATCATTCTCCTAATGATGTGATCCCGTTATCAATGACATCCAATGTCCATAGTCAGGAAACCATGACTATCTGTTGATCAACGAGCTAGTCAACTAGAGGCTTACTAGGGACACGTTATGGTCTATGTATTCACACATGTATTACGATTTTTGGATAACACAATCATAGCATGAACAATAGACAATTATCATGAACAAAGAAATATAATAATAACCATTTATTATTGCCTCTAGGGCATATTTCCAACAGTCTCCCACTTGCACTAGAGTCAATAATCTAGTTACATTGTGATGAATCGAACACCCATAGAGTTCTGGTGTTGATCATGTTTTGCTCTAGGGAGAGGTTTAGTCAACGGATCTGCTACATTCAGGTCCGTATGTACTTTACAAATATCTATGTCTCCATTTTGAACACTTTCACAAATGGAGTTGAAGCGACGCTTGATATGCCTGGTCTTTCTGTGAAACCTGGGCTCCTTGGCAAGGGCAATAGCTCCAGTGTTGTCACAGAAGAGAGTCATCGGGCCCGACACATTGGGAATCACCCCTAGGTCGGTAATGAACTCCTTTATCCAGACTGCTTCCTGTGCTGCCTCTGAGGCTGCCATGTACTCCGCTTCACATGTAGATCCCGCCACGACGCCTTGCTTGCAACTGCACCAGCTTACTGCCCCTCCATTCAAAATATACACGTATCCGGTTTGTGACTTCGAGTCATCCAGATCTGTGTCGAAGCTAGCGTCGACGTAACCCTTTACGACGAGCTCTTCGTCACCTCCATATACGAGAAACATATCCTTAGTCCTTTTCAGGTACTTCAGGATATTCTTGACCGCTGTCCAGTGTTCCATGCCGGGATTACTTTGGTACCTTCCTACCAAACTTACGGCAAGGTTTACATCAGGTCTGGCACACAGCATGGCATACATAATAGACCCTATGGCCGAGGCATAGGGGATGACACTCATCTTTTCTCTATCTTCTGCCGTGGTTGGGCATTGAGCCGTGCTCAATTGCACACCTTGCAATACAGGCAAGAACCCCTTCTTGGACTGATCCATATTGAACTTCTTCAATATCTTGTCAAGGTACGTACTCTGTGAAAGACCAATGAGGCGTCTTGATCTATCTCTATAGATCTTGATGCCTAATATATAAGCAGCTCCTCCAAGGTCCTTCATTGAAAAACACTTATTCAAGTAGGCCTTTATACTTTCCAAGAATTCTATATCATTTCCATCAATAGTATGTCATCCACATATAATATGAGAAATGCTACAGAGCTCCCACTCACTTTCTTGTAAACACAGACTTCTCCATAAGTCTGTGTAAACCCAAACGCTTTGATCATCTCATCAAAGCGAATGTTCCAACTCCGAGATGCTTGCACCAGCCCATAGATTGAGCGCTGGAGCTTGCATACTTTGTTAGCATTCTTAGGATCGACAAAACCTTCCGGCTGCATCATATACAATTCTTCCTTAAGGAAAGCCGTTAAGGAATGCCGTTTTGACGTCCATTTGCCATATCTCATAATCATAGAATGCGGCAATTGCTAACATGATTCGGACGGACTTCAGCTTCGCTACGGGTGAGAAAGTCTCATCGTAGTCAACCCCTTGAACTTGTCGATAACCCTTAGCGACAAGTCGAGCCTTATAGATGGTCACATTACCATCCGCGTCTGTCTTCTTCTTAAAGATCCATTTATTTTCTATGGCTCGCCGATCATCGGGCAAGTCAGTCAAAGTCCATACTTCGTTTTCATACATGGATCCTATCTCGGATTTCATGGCTTCTAGCCATTTGTCGGAATCCGGGCCCGCCATCGCTTCTTCATAGTTTGAAGGTTCACCGTTGTCTAACAACATGATTTCCAGGACAGGGTTGCCGTACCACTCTGGTGTGGAACGTGTCCTTGTGGACCTTCGAAGTTCAGCAGTAACTTGATCCGAAGCTTCATGATCATCATCATTAACTTCCTCCCCAGTCGGTGTAGGCACCACAGGAATATCTTCCCGCGCTGCGCTACTTTCCGGTTCGGAAGGGGTGAGTATCACCTCATCAAGTTCCACTTTCCTCCCACTTAATTCTTTCGAGAGAAACTCTTTCTCCAGAAAGGACCCATTCTTGGCAACAAAGATCTTGCCTTCGGATCTGAGGTAGAAGGTATACCCAATGGTTTCCTTAGGGTATCTTATGAAGACGCATTTTTTTGACTTGGGTTCGAGCTTTTCAGGTTGAAGTTTCTTGACATAAGCATCGCATCCCCAAACTTGTAGAAACGACAGCTTAGGTTTCTTCCCAAACCATAATTCATACGGTGTCGTCTCAACGGATTTCGACGGAGCCCTATTTAAAGTGAATGCGGCAGTCTCTAAAGCATAGCCCCAAAATGAGAGCGGTAGATCGGTAAGAGACATCATAGATCGCACCATATCCAATAGTGTGCGATTACGACGTTCGGACACACCATTTCGCTGAGGTGTTCCAGGCGGCGTGAGTTGTGAAACGATTCCACATTTCTTTAAGTGCGTACCAAATTCGTGACTTAAATATTCTCCACCACGATCTGATCGTAAGAACTTTATTTTCCTGTCACGTTGGTTCTCAACCTCACTCTGAAATTCCTTGAACTTTTCAAAGGTTTTAGACTTGTGTTTCATTAGGTAGACATACCCATATCTACTTAAGTCATCAGTGAGAGTGAGAACATAACGATATCCTCCGCGAGCCTCAACACTCATTGGACCGCACACATCGGTATGTATGATTTCCAATAAGTTGGTTGCTCGCTCCATTGTTCCGGAGAACGGAGTCTTAGTCATCTTACCCATGAGGCATGGTTCGCACGTGTCAAATGATTCGTAATCAAGAGACTCCAAAAGTCCATCTGCATGGAGCTTCTTCATGCGCTTGACACCAATGTGACCAAGGCGGCAATGCCACAAGTATGTGGGACTATCGTTATCAACTTTACATCTTTTGGTATTCACACTATGAATATGTGTAACATCACGTTTGAGATTCATCAAGAATAAACCATTGACCAGCGGGGCATGACCATAAAACATATCTCTCATATAAATAGAACAATCATTATTCTCGGATTTAGATGAGTAGTCATCTCGCATTAAATGAGAGCCAGATACAATGTTCATGCTCAAAGCTGGCACTAAATAACAATTATTGAGGTTTAAAACTAATCCCGTAGGTAAATGTAGAGGTAGCTTGCCGACGGCGATCACATCGACCTTGGAACCATTCCCGACGCGCATCGTCACCTCGTCCTTCGCCAGTCTCCGTTTATTCCGCAGCTCCTGTTTTGAGTTACAAATATGAGCAACCGCACCAGTATCAAATACCCAGGAGCTACTACGAGTACTGGTAAGGTACACATCAATTAAATGTATATCACATATACCTTTGGTGTTGCCGGCCTTCTTGTCCGCTAAATATTTGGGGCAGTTCCGCTTCCAGTGACCACTTCCCTTGCAATAAAAGCACTCAGTCTCAGGCTTGGGTCCATTCTTTGACTTCCTCCCGGCAACTGGCTTACCGAGCGCGGCAACTCCCTTGCCGTCCTTCTTGAAGTTCTTCTTACCCTTGCCTTTCTTGAACTTAGTGGTTTTATTCACCATCAACACTTGATGTTCCTTTCTGATCTCCACCTCCGCTGATTTCAGCATTGAATATACCTCAGGAATGGTCTTTTCCACCCCCTGCATATTGAAGTTCATCACAAAGCTCTTGTAGCTCGGTGGAAGCGACTGAAGGATTCTGTCAATGACCGCGTCATCCGGGAGATTAACTCCCAGCTGAGACAAGCGGTTGTGTAACCCAGACATTCTGAGTATGTGCTCACTAACAGAACTATTTTCCTCCATTTTACAGCTGAAGAACTTGTCGGAGACTTCATATCTCTCGACCCGGGCATGAGCTTGGAAAACCATTTTTAGCTCTTCGAACATCTCATATGCTCCATGCTTCTCAAAACGCTTTTGGAGCCCCGGTTCTAAGCTGTAAAGTATGCCGCACTGAACGAGGGAGTAATCATCAGCACGTGATTGCCAAGCGTTCATAACGTCTTGGTTCTCTAGGATGGGTGCTTCACCTAGCGGTGCTTCTAGGACATAATCTTTCTTGGCAGCTATGAGGATGATCCTCAGGTTCCGGACCCAGTCCGTATAGTTACTGTCATCATCTTTCAGCTTGGTTTTCTCTAGGAACGCGTTGAAGTTGAGGACAACGTGGGCCATTTGATCTACAAGACATATTGTAAAGATTTTAGACTAAGTTCATGATAATTAAGTTCATCTAATCAAATTATTCAATGAACTCCCACTCAGATAGACATCCCTCCAGTCATCTAAGTGAAACATGATCCGAGTTAACTAGGTCGTGTCCGATCATCACGTGAGACGGACTAGTCAAGATCGGTGAACATCTCCATGTTGATCGTATCTTCTATGCGACTCATGCTCGACCTTTCGGTCTTCCGTGTTCCGAGGCCATGTCTGTACATGCCAGGCTCGTCAAGTCAACCTAAGTGTATTGCGTGTGTTTCGAGGCCATGTCTGTACATGCTAGGCTCGTCAACACCCGTTGTATGCGAACGTTAGAATCTATCACACCCGATCATCACGTGGTGCTTCGAAACAACGAACCTTCGCAACGGTGCACAGTTAGGGGGAACACTTTCTTGAAATTATTATAAGGGATCATCTTACTTACTACCGTCGTTCTAAGCAAATAAGATGCAAAACATGATAAACATCACATGCAATCAAATAGTGACATGATATGGCCAATATCATTCTGCTCCTTTGATCTCCATCTTCGGGGCGCCATGATCATCTTCGTCACCGGCATGACACCATGATCCCCATCATCATGATCTCCATCATTGTGTCTTCATGAAGTTGTCACGCCAACGATTACTTCTACTTCTATGGCTAACGCGTTTAGCAATAAAGTAAAGTAATTTACATGGCGTTATTCAATGACACGCAGGTCATACAAAAAATAAAGACAACTCCTATGGCTCCTGCCGGTTGTCATACTCATCGACATGCAAGTCGTGATTCCTATTACAAGAATATGATCAATCTCATACATCACATATATCATTCATCACATCTTCTGGCCATATCACATCACAAGGCACATGCTGCAAAAACAAGTTAGACGTCCTCTAATTGTTGTTGCAAGTTTTTTTACGTGGCTTCTATAGGTTTCTAGCAAGAACGTTTCTTACCTACGTAAAACCACAACGTGATATGCCAATTTCTATTTACCCTTCATAAGGACCCTTTTCATCGAATCCGTTCCGACCAAAGTGGGAGAGACAGACACCCGCTAGCCACCTTATGCAACTAGTGCATGTCAGTCGGTGGAACCTGTCTCACGTAAGCGTACGTGTAAGGTCGGTCCGGGCCGCTTCATCCCACAATACCGCCGAAACAAGATAAGACTAGTAGTGGCAAGAAGAATTGACAACATCTACGCCCACAACTGCTTTGTGTTCTACTCGTGCATAGTAACTACGCATAGGCCTGGCAACGAGGGGAAAGGAGTGCATCTACATACCCTTGTAGATCGCGAGCGGAAGCGTTCAAGTGAACGGGGTTGATGGAGTCGTACTCGCCGTGATCCAAATCACCGATGACCGAGTGCCGAACGGACGGCACCTCCGCGTTCAACACACGTACGGAGCAGCGACATCTCCTCCTTCTTGATCCAGCAAGGGGGAAGGAGAGGTTGATGGAGATCCAGCATCACGACGGCGTGGTGGTGGAAGTAGCGGGGATCTCGGCAGGGCTTCGACAAGCTTCTGCGAGAGGGAGAGGCGTTGCAGGGGGAGAGGGAGGCGCCAGGGGCTGTGGTGCTGCTGCCCTCCCTCCCCCCACTATATATAGGCCCCCTGGGGGGAGGGGCGCCGGCCCTGGAACCCATCTACAAGGGGGGCGGCGGCCAGGGGGGAAACTTCCCCCCAAGTCAAGTGGGGCGCCCCCCACCCCTAGGGTTTCCAACCCTAGGCGCAGGGGGAGGCCCAAGGGGAGCGCCCCAGCCCACTAAGGGCTGGTTCCCTTCCCACTTCAGCCCATGGGGCCCTCCGGGACAGGTGGCCCCACCCAGTGGACCCCCGGGACCCTTCCGGTGGTCCCGGTACAATACCGATAACCCCCGAAACTTTCCCGGTGGCCGAAACTTGACTTCCTATATATAATTCTTCACCTCCGGACCATTCCGGAACTCCTCGTGACGTCCGGGATCTCATCCGGGACTCTGAACAACTTTCGGGTTTCCGCATACTAATATCTCTACAACCCTAGCGTCACCGAACCTTAAGTGTGTAGACCCTACGGGTTCGGGAGACATGCAGACATGACCGAGACGCCTCTCCGGTCAATAACCAACAGCGGGATCTGGATACCCATGTTGGCTCCCACATGTTTCACGATGATCTCATCGGATGAACCACGATGTCGAGGATTCAATCAATCCCGTATGCAATTCCCTTTGTCAATCGGTATGTTACTTGCCCGAGATTCGATCGTCGGTATCCCAATACCTTGTTCAATCTTGTTACCGGCAAGTCTCTTTACTCGTACCGTAATGCATGATCCCGTGGCTAACTCCTTAGTCACATTGAGCTCATTATGATGATGCATTACCGAGTGGGCCCAGAGATACCTCTCCCTCATACGGAGTGACAAATCCCAGTCTCGATCCGTGCCAACCCAACAGACACTTTCGGAGATACCCGTAGTGCACCTTTATAGTCACCCAGTTACGTTGTGACGTTTGGCACACCCAAAGCACTCCTACGGCACCCGGGAGTTGCACGATCTCATGGTCTAAGGAAATGATACTTGACATTGGAAAAGATCTAGCAAACGAACTACACGATCTTTTGTGCTATGCTTAGGATTGGGTCTTGTCCATCACATCATTCTCCTAATGATGTGATCCCGTTATCAATGACATCCAATGTCCATAGTCAGGAAACCATGACTATCTGTTGATCAACGAGCTAGTCAACTAGAGGCTTACTAGGGACACATTATGGTCTATGTATTCACACATGTATTACGATTTTCGGATAACACAATTATAGCATGAACAATAGACAGTTATCATGAACAAAGAAATATAATAATAACCATTTATTATTGCCTCTAGGGCATATTTCCAACACACAGACTGTGCAGCGCCCAAGCGATAGGCGCTGCACTTTACACAGTGTGGCGCCTAAGCCTTAGGCGCTGCAGTGCTGTCTGTGGGGCCGCAACTGGACTAGGACTGCCACGCTGGCAGGAGGTGCGACCCCTAAGGTAGAGGCGCTGCATAGTAGTGTGCGGCGCCTAGCTGTCGGGCACCACATGAAAGGGTCAGCCGAGTGAAATTTTTTCGAAAGCAGGTCAGTTTGTGATTTGATTTCACCCTCAGATCAAATATGTGATTTCTGCCTCATCAGCACAACCTTCAGAACCATAACAGCCATCACATCGATCATCGCAATCCTCGCAATCATTCTTACCGCAAGAATCATGGCACCAACCAGTTCTTACAACCGCTGAAACTAACAGTGGCATGCTCTCGACAAGTACCGGAGTCCGACGCAGAAAATCCTTTAGCTCAAAGGTAACAAGGCCCGGCAAACAGATCCGGCCGCGGAAGGGGTCAGTGTGGAAATAACACTCCGTGATGCTGAGATGTTTCAAGAACGGGGATGAGATGTTCCCCGCAATCTCGCAGTCCTCCATCTTGAGATGGAGCAGCGTTGGACAGCCCGAGAAATCCAGCGTGTTGCTGTACACATACACCGTCTCAAGCTCCAGCCTTGTGAGGTGCCGGGATACGAGAGGGACGTTGGGGAGCCGGCGAGCCGCTGAGGGTCGTCGTCCACCCCGTGCCTGTAGATGCCACGGGTGGTGCGCAACGCCAGCAGCGCGCGAGGCCCGCACATGGCGGCGTGCCGGAACCACATGTTCACGTGCGCCTCGTTGGCGGGCAGGAACGCCTTGCAGCCGAAGTCGCGGTCGAGCTCGAACGAGTCGAGGCGCGCCATGGGGTCGCGGAGGAGGAGCAGGTTGTGGAGTGTGGACGAAGTTGACGAACCACGCGGGGTTGGTGCACCGCTTAACGCCGGTGACGCGCAGCGCCGGGGCGGGGATTTCCAGGGGTGGCGCCAGCGCCGCGCGAGGACGCAGGTCCGCACCGCTTCGTGCGCGGGGAGGAAGGAGAGCACGTGGTGGAGAAGCTCGTCGTAGAGGCCGCTGATGCGGTCGGCCCCGCTCGCCATGGACGCCTTCTTGGTCTGGCGGCGCTCCACAGATGCGAGGTCGCGTATCACAGATACGGGTTATGGTATATTCTGTGGTGAAATCGGCGCGGACACGGACATGAAAACACATCCACGACCACTGACTACACCTCAGTACCTGAAATTTTTTCATCCATCGGTCGCTTTCACATAAAACCGTTAGATCTTGATCCAATGGTCCAAAATAGATCATAGTACTGTTCATCATCTTCCCCATGCCGGCCTGATTTGTAGAAACAAACAACAACAAAATAATAACACACATGATTAGTGTTATTTTAGCAGGGAAATCTAGAATTTTCGTAATTAAACTTAGTACGTAAACCATGAATTGTATTCGAGTTCTCCGGAAAAGGAGTAAACAGCTTTTTAGAGTGCAACATAACCAATTGATTATCAGATAGTTACATACTCTCTTTCTTTTATAAGGTGTACTGTTTTTTTTTGGAGTCAAAAGTTAAATTTTTGCACCTTCGACTAAGTTTATGAAAAAAAAAATCAAGATTTACAATACCAATTATTAGATACAACAGGAAATGTATTTCCTATTGTTATTCAGTATTGATATTTAAACTTAGTTAAAGATATAATAGCTTAAGTTCCTCCATTTAAAAAATAACTTTAAATAATTAATTTATACTCCCTCCGTCCCAAAATAAGTGATTCGACTTTGTACTAAAACTAGTATAAAGTTGAGTCACTTATTTTGGGACGGAGGGGTATTATATAAAGGGAAAATGGAGTATGATTTGTTAGCCCTGCCTGGTTGACGTGTAGTACTTGACATCGATGTGATTATTGAATGGATTTTCCTTTATCGAGTCAGAAAATATACTCCCTATGTTCCTAAATATAAGTCTTTTTGATATTTCAAATGAAATACAATATACAGATATATATAGACATATTTAGAGTGTAGATTCACTCATTTTGCTCTGTACGTAGTCACTTGGTGGAATATCTAGAAAGATTTATATTTAGGAACGGAGGGAGTAGTTAACATTTTGACAACACCGAGTAATAGTGCCACTGCTAGGGTATATTTGCCCAGAGGAATGAGAATGGGTGGGTAGGGGCTTGGCGCCACCATATGACTGCTATTTAAGCAATCAAAGTTGCATGTTCGGCCAGATGGGTGAGACGAGTCCATTTTTCATGTTTGGTTGAAGAAACATGAATGTATATACGTTATATATAGTTAAATAACTAGAGACACAAGGGTGAAAATTCTATGTCCGGTCTTCACTGGTTGTACTTGGCGATGTGGAGCTTACCCAGCCCTTCTCTTTTGGGTGCAAACCCACAATATGATCTATATGGTTCGATCTGACGATGCAGATGTTCATGCACCATTTATTTATTGAAGGCGTCGTTGTTGCGGAACACATTCCTACAATGGGTTGTTCGCCTTGCCTTGACCGCTTGAATCCATGGGTCTTTTTTTTTCTTTTATCTTGTCGACAGTGCACGTCCTAGTCATGCAGAGACAATTGTGCACTCATTATATTTGTTCCACTTGATGCGATATTACGAGTCAACAAAAAGCGATCTTTACCAACTAGTAGACAGATTACAATTTTTTTTCTAGGTGACAAGGTTGCACATATTAGAGTTGGCTTAAAAATAGATACTGCATGAACATATTGATCATACTTTAATCGGGGTGGCAAAATTCACACCACCTTGATCCAGGGTCTAACGTATTAAGCTCCAATTAGTGAATCTATGCTTCCTTTTGTGCACCAATTTAAATAAAATCTGGTGTGATAAAATCCAAGGCCACATCTATCAACTTTTTCTAGTACATGTATAAAAATGAAAACTTAAACAATATGAAAGAAAAGTATGTTTTTGGTCCCTCAAATTCGCCGAAAGTATACATATAGCCCCTCAACATTTTTCAGGCGACATTTCATCCTTCATGTTTCAAAACTGGTCACATTTCGTCCAAAACTAGAAACAAAGTTGTGTTGGGCTACATGGGGGCGTGACGACGAGTGCAACAACAAGACATGGATCCATGGGCATAGCTAGCCGCGGTAAGTGGCCCGTGGATCACAATGGATGGAGCGGGTCTCGCCATCCCCTCCTCCATCAAATTCTGCCGGCCAAGGTGCGCGGCACGCCTAGCTTGGGAAGGAAGGGAGGCGCGCAGCGTGGCGTCGAGGGTCAAGGGCCGTCATGTGGTGGTGGTGCATCGAGGGGGGGGGGGGGAGGCGAGAGATAACAGACAAAAAGAAAGACCCATCTGACCTGGAAAATGATGAGAGAGAAAAACGGTGACACATGGACGACTTTCCACAGAAAGCAGGAGTATGACGAAACTTGCCCGATTTTGAGACTTGAATGATCAAATATGTTCCAAAAATTATTAAGAGACCAAATGTATTACTTTTGAGGAATCTGAGGGACAATAAGCTAAAAAAAACATACTTTTTGTTGGAATATTAGCCAAGTTCATGATTAATTCCAGTAAATAATTCATGACTAGAAGAGATACTAGCATGCAATAATCTAGCAAACTAGAAGAACAACAAGACATGCATAACAGCAGCAAACACGTAACAATAGCTGTAGAAACAGACATGAACAGAGGATGTTGGACGTACTGATCGTTAGCTATTATGGGTGCGACAGTGTTGATGACGATGTTGGCGACGATCTGCTGCTGACGGCGATGAATACGACGATGAGTAGCACCGCCCGACTTGGACGGAAGACGACCCGTGATGACGAATTTGAGCAGTCGCGCACAGCGCTTCCCAAAAACCTAATTCGTCCTCTCCCGGTGCAGGATCGCAAAGACGAACGGTTCCGGAGACCTGCTCTCCCACGCGCCGATGCACGCCGGCGTTTGGGATGGAGTAGACTACGATGGCGGCGCAAGTTGTGAGATGAGGCAAAACCCTAGGTGTTTTTCGGTGTGTCTCTGGCCGCAGCCGGTAGCTGTATATATATTAGGACCAGAGGCGGTATTGTGTCGCGACCACAATCCCAAACCGACTCGGTTTCTAATTCGTATACTTACCGGACAAGAAATCAAAAACTTGTCTGCCAAGACATAAAAATAAAACGGCAAAAGGAAGCTGCGCTCCTGCAAGGAGACGGACCGGATTTCGGCGGACCATTCACGCGCATGTCGCATGTACGCGCCGCCTCGCCTCGCCACGCCACGGCCCGGCCCGGCCCGGCAAGGCGAGCAAGCGCACGCGTGTGGTTTTCCCTTTCTCTTCTCACACACCACTTAGAGTGGTGGAGAGAACCCACTATATAAAGAGGTCCAACTCTTCTTCAACTTCCAAGGTGGGACTAAACTTAGCACCACCACTTGCCATTTTACACATGGGCTTTGAGATTTCAGAAATTGCTATGGGCCTAGCCCATTAATTCTAACAATCCCCCACCAGATCTCAAATACCCATTTAGAGATTTGCCTTCTCTCACCACTTGTTTAATATACCAGTGTTTCAGCAGAGACTGTTAAGTTGAACTTCTGCCTAGAACTTTAAGCTACATCCATTCACAACTTGACAATGGACTATGCCTTGAATTGCTAGTTTTGTGTGAACAGGTTTCACTCAAAGTCTTAACCAGTACCTGACCGCCAGTAGGCTACCCCGCGGTTTGGAGCTTATACGTCATACTCCCTGGTCTCTTCGTGAGCTTACTAGAGATCACCCAAATCTCATAGACTGCGACGTTTACAGTCAGAACTCATATAGGTGTGTTCTTTCAAGACTGCTCTGTAGGACAGCATCTTTGCTAATTATAGCCAATAGAACCACATTAAGGCATGTTGCCAACCTGCCTTACAGATCTGAGCCTTACAGCTCTGAGAGTTTTGCATCTTCACTTGGAGACGATCATAAGTTATTACTCTCCTCAGTTAACCAATAGCTTGTTCTTCCCAGATCCTAATTCACGGGATCTCCGATCACAAAGGTTGGGTTACTACTATGGTGTAACATCTATGGGTCTCATACCCATCTCCCTCGATGCAATATCTATCACATTTCGTGATAGTCCCTTTGTAAAGGGATCTGCCAGGTTTTTGTCTGTTTGTATATACGTAACAGTTATTACTCCGGAGTTTCTCAACTTCCTGACAGACTTCAAACGTCTTTTCACGTGTCTTGATGACTTTGCATTATCTTTAGAATTGTTCACTTTAGCGATAACCGTTTGGTTATCACAATTCATAAGAATAGCCGGTACAGGTTTTTCAACAACCGGCAAGTCCATCAAGAGCTCACGCAGCCATTCTGCCTCAACAGTAGCTGTGTCCAAAGCAGTTAATTCTGCTTCCATAGTTGACCTCGTCAATATGGTTTGCTTGCAAGACCTCCATGACACTGCGCCACCACCATGAGTAAATACATACCCACTTGTTGCGTAAAGTACATCAACATCGGAGATCCAATTTGAATCACTATATCCTTCTAGCACAGCAGGATGCCCTGAATAAGTAATTCCGTAACTCATAGTACCTCTCAGATAGCGCAAGACCCTTTCTAGTGCATGCCAATGATCATCACCCGGGTTGGACATGAACCTACTCAGTTTGCTCACAGCAAAAGAGATATCTGGTCTTGTAGCGCTAGCTAAGTACATGAGTGAACCGACAATTTGAGAGTATCTTAATTGATCTCTCGTTTCTTTCTTGTTCTTTCTGAGTGTCACGCTGGGATCATAAGGTGTTGGAGAAGGCTTGCTATCCATAAAACCGAATCGGTTCAAGACCTTCTCAACATAGTGAGATTGCGTTAATGTAATCCCACTCTCATCCTTAATAAGTTTGATGTTTAGAATTACATCGGCTTCTCCCAGATCTTTCATGTCAAAACTTTTGATAGAAAAGACTTGACCTCATTAATTGCATTAATGTTTGTACCAAAGATCAGTATGTCGTCCACATACAAACATAATATGACACTATTGCCCCCACCATGGCGATAGTAAACACACCTATCAGCCTCGTTAATGACAAATCCTGCAGAAGTCAGAGTTCTTTCAAACTTCTCATGCCATTGCTTAGGTGCCTGTTTCAGACCATACAAAGATTTTAACAACTTGCACACCTTTCTCTCTTCACCCTTTACCACAAACCCGTCAGGCTGATCCATATAGATCTCCTCTTCCAACTCTCCATTGAGAAAAGCTGTCTTTACATCCATTTGATGAATGATAAGACCATAAGAGGCAGCCAAGGAAAGTAACACTCGAATGGTGGTCATTCTAGCAACGGGTGAATAGGTGTCAAAGTAATCTTCGCCTTCTTTCTGAGTGTAGCCCTTGGCCACTAGCCGCGCCTTGTACTTATCAATAGTACCATCAGGCTTTAGCTTCTTTTTGAACACCCACTTACAGCCCACAGGTTTACAACCATATGGTCTATCAGTTAGTTCCCAAGTTCCATTAGAAAGAATTGAGTCCATCTCATTATGAACAGCTTCTTTCCAATCATCTACATCCGGAGATGCATATGCTTCTGCAATCGTCTTGGGTGTGTCGTCCACAAGGTATACAATGAAATCATCACCAAAGGATTTTGCAATCCTTTGTCTCTTGTTCCTTCTAGGAACTTCATTGTTATCCTTCTCAAGGACTTCCTCATGTGATTGTTCGAAATATTCATCAGTTGTACTAGATTCAGGAATTATCTCAGAAGAAAATCTAGCAATGCTATGCATATCTTTCATAGGAAATATGTTCTCAAAAAATGTTGCATCACGAGATTCCATTATAGTATCAACATGCATATCAGGTACTTCAGATTTTACCACTAAAAACCTATAAGCAATGCTCCGTTGAGCATACCCTAGAAAGACACAATCCACTGTCTTTGGTCCAAGTTTGCGTTTCTTAGGAATAGGAATATTGACCTTTGCCAAACATCCCCAAGTGCGCAAATAAGAAAGTGATGGTTTTCTCCCAACCCACTCCTCATAAGGGGTTTTCTCTTTATTATTGTTGGGAACTCTATTCAGGACATGACATGAAGTCAATAGAGCCTCCCCCCACCATGCCTTAGATAAACCAGCAGTGTCTAACATGGCATTCACCAAGTCAGTCAATGTGCGGTTTTTCCTCTCGGCCACTCCATTTGATTGAGGTGAATAGGGAGGCGTCCTCTCATGAATAATACCATGTTCCTCACAAAATTCATCAAAAACTTTTGGAAAATACTCTCCACCACGATCGGACCTAAGACGCTTGATCTTTCTCTCTAGTTGATTTTCAACTTCAGCTTTATAGATTTTAAAGTAGTCTAATGCTTCATCTTTAGTTTGCAACAAATAAACATAGCAAAATCTAGTCGCATCATCAATCAAAGTCATGAAATATCTCTTTCCACCTTTTGTCAACACACCATTCATCTCACAAAGATCAGAATGTATGAGTTCTAGAGGTGCCAAGTTTCTCTCCTCGGCAGCCTTATGAGGCTTTCGAGGTTGCTTAGATTGCACACAACTATGGCACTTAGAACCTTTGGCAACTGTGAAGTTCGGAATTAAACTCATGCTGGATAGCCGAGACATTAAACCAAAATTAATATGACATAAACGAGAGTGCCAAATACTTGCATCATCATTAACACTAGCACAAATTTGGTTTATTGACTTATTGCAAAAATCTGAAAGAGAAAAGCGGAACAAGCCTCCGCACTCATAGCCTTTTCCTATAAATTGTCCAAATCTTGACACGATTACTTTATTGGACTCTAAAACTACCTTAAATCCATCTCGACATAGAAGGGAGCCGCTAACTAGATTCTTGTTCATAGTAGGGACATGCTGCACGTTCCTTAGTTGCACGATCTTTCCCGAAGTAAACTTCAGATCCACCGTGCCAATGCCACGAACAGAAGCATGTGACCCATTCCCCATTAGGACGGAAGAATCCCTTGCGACCTGATAAGAAGTAAACAGGGAGATGTCAGCACACACATGAACGTTAGCACCCGAATCAATCCACCACGAAGATGATTGAAATACTGAAAGCACAATAGGTAAATTACCATACCCATCAGTATTGCTAGCGGTCACCATGTTGACAGTCTTGGAGCTTGTTTTCCCTCTGCGGTCTGCACGTTCAGGGCATTCCTTGGAAAAGTGTCCAGGCTTCCCACAGGCGTAGCACTCTAGCTCAGCCTTGTTGAACTTCTTCTTCTTGAAGGTAGTAGTCTTGGTAGGCTTGTTGAAAACAGGTTTGTTCTTCCCTTTGTTCTTGTTCTGTGGGTACCTCTGCACCATGTTAGCAGTAGGCTGAACCTCACCTCCTTTTTCAGTGGTATCTTTAGCCCGAGCTTTTTCTTCAACATCAAGAGATGCAATCAGATTTTCAACTGATATCTCCTGTCTCTTATGCTTCAGAGTTGTGGCGAAATTCCTCCATGAAGGAGGCAACTTTGCAATCATGCACCCAGCCACGAATTTGTCGGGTAGAACACATTTAAGGAGTTCAAGTTCCTTCACAATGCACTGTATCTCATGAGCTTGTTCAACCACAGAACGGTTATTCACCATCTTGTAGTCATGAAAACTCTCCATGATGTACAGTTCACTGCCTGCATCTGTTGCACCGAATTTTGCATTCAGTGCATCCCACAGAATTTTTCCGTCGTTTATGTGCATGTACACATCACACAGACGGTCAGCAAGAACACTCAGAATGCATCCCACAAACATAGTATTGGCTTCCTGGAATTTTCTCCGATCTTCGTCGGTCATTCCCTCTGGAGCACCAACACTAGCGTGGAAAACTTTCAGAGCAGTAAGCCAGAGCGTGGTCTTCACCTGCCACCTCTTAAAGTGCACACCGGTAAACTTATCCGGCCTCAGTGCATCAGCGAATCCAGCCATAGTTAACTCAGGAAATTGCCTATAATTAGGTTTTTGGATTGTTGGAATATTAGGCAAGTTCATGATTAATTCCAGTAAATAATTCATGACTAGAAGAGATACTAGCATGCAATAATCTAGCAAACTAGAAGAACAGCAAGACATGCATAACAGCAGCAAACACGTAACAATAGCTGTAGAAACAGACATGAACAGAGGATGTTGGACGTACTGATCGTTAGCTATTATGGGTGCGACAGTGTTGATGACGATGTTGGCGACGATCTGCTGCTGACGGCGATGAATACGACGATGAGTAGCACCGCCCGACTTGGACGGAAGACGACCCGTGATGACGAATTTGAGCAGTCGCGCACAGCGCTTCCCAAAAACCTAATTCGTCCTCTCCCGGTGCAGGATCGCAAAGACGAACGGTTCCGGAGACCTGCTCTCCCACGCGCCGATGCACGCCGGCGTTTGGGATGGAGTAGACTACGATGGCGGCGCAAGTTGTGAGATGAGGCAAAACCCTATGTGTTTTTCGGTGTGTCTCTGGCCGCAGCCGGTAGCTGTATATATATTAGGACCAGAGGCGGTATTGTGTCGCGACCACAATCCCAAACCGACTCGGTTTCTAATTCGTATACTTACCGGACAAGAAATCAAAAACTTGTCTGCCAAGACATAAAAATAAAACGGCAAAAGGAAGCTGCGCTCCTGCAAGGAGACAGACCGGATTTCGGCGGACCATTCACGCGCATGTACGCGCCGCCTCGCCTCGCCACGCCACGCCACGGCCCGGCCAGGCCAGGCGAGGCGAGGCGAGCGAGCGCGCGCGTGTGGTTTTCCCTTTCTCTTCTCACACACCACTTAGAGTGGTGGAGAGAACCCACTATATAAAGAGGTCCAACTCTTCTTCAACTTCCAAGGTGGGACTAAACTTAGCACCACCACTTGCCATTTTACACATGGGCTTTGAGATTTCAGAAATTGCTATGGGCCTAGCCCATTAATTCTAACAATCCCCCACCAGATCTCAAATACCCATTTAGAGATTTGCCTTCTCTCACCACTTGTTTAATATACCAGTGTTTCAGCAGAGACTGTTAAGTTGAACTTCTGCCTAGAACTTTAAGCTACATCCATTCACAACTTGACAATGGACTATGCCTTGAATTGCTAGTTTTGTGTGAACAGGTTTCACTCAAAGTCTTAACCAGTACCTGACCGCCAGTAGGCTACCCCGCGGTTTGGAGCTTATACGTCATACTCCCTGGTCTCTTCGTGAGCTTACTAGAGATCACCCAAATCTCATAGACTGCGACGTTTACAGTCAGAACTCATATAGGTGTGTTCTTTCAAGACTGCTCTGTAGGACAGCATCTTTGCTAATTATAGCCAATAGAACCACATTAAGGCATGTTGCCAACCTGCCTTACAGATCTGAGCCTTACAGCTCTGAGAGTTTTGCATCTTCACTTGGAGACGATCATAAGTTATTACTCTCCTCAGTTAACCAATAGCTTGTTCTTCCCAGATCCTAATTCACGGGATCTCCGATCACAAAGGTTGGGTTACTACTATGGTGTAACATCTATGGGTCTCATACCCATCTCCCTCGATGCAATATCTATCACATTTCGTGATAGTCCCTTTGTAAAGGGATCTGCCAGGTTTTTGTCTGTTTGTATATACGTAACAGTTATTACTCCGGAGTTTCTCAACTTCCTGACAGACTTCAAACGTCTTTTCACGTGTCTTGATGACTTTGCATTATCTTTAGAATTGTTCACTTTAGCGATAACCGTTTGGTTATCACAATTCATAAGAATAGCCGGTACAGGTTTTTCAACAACCGGCAAGTCCATCAAGAGCTCACGCAGCCATTCTGCCTCAACAGTAGCTGTGTCCAAAGCAGTTAATTCTGCTTCCATAGTTGACCTCGTCAATATGGTTTGCTTGCAAGACCTCCATGACACTGCGCCACCACCATGAGTAAATACATACCCACTTGTTGCGTAAAGTACATCAACATCGGAGATCCAATTTGAATCACTATATCCTTCTAGCACAGCAGGATGCCCTGAATAAGTAATTCCGTAACTCATAGTACCTCTCAGATAGCGCAAGACCCTTTCTAGTGCATGCCAATGATCATCACCCGGGTTGGACATGAACCTACTCAGTTTGCTCACAGCAAAAGAGATATCTGGTCTTGTAGCGCTAGCTAAGTACATGAGTGAACCGACAATTTGAGAGTATCTTAATTGATCTCTCGTTTCTTTCTTGTTCTTTCTGAGTGTCACGCTGGGATCATAAGGTGTTGGAGAAGGCTTGCTATCCATAAAACCGAATCGGTTCAAGACCTTCTCAACATAGTGAGATTGCGTTAATGTAATCCCACTCTCATCCTTAATAAGTTTGATGTTTAGAATTACATCAGCTTCTCCCAGATCTTTCATGTCAAAACTTTTGATAGAAAAGACTTGACCTCATTAATTGCATTAATGTTTGTACCAAAGATCAGTATGTCGTCCACATACAAAAATAATATGACACTATTGCCCCCACCATGGCGATAGTAAACACACCTATCAGCCTCGTTAATGACAAATCCTGCAGAAGTCAGAGTTCTTTCAAACTTCTCATGCCATTGCTTAGGTGCCTGTTTCAGACCATACAAAGATTTTAACAGCTTGCACACCTTTCTCTCTTCACCCTTTACCACAAACCCATCAGGCTGATCCATATAGATCTCCTCTTCCAACTCTCCATTGAGAAAAGCTGTCTTTACATCCATTTGATGAATGATAAGACCATAAGAGGCAGCCAAGGAAAGTAACACTCGAATGGTGGTCATTCTAGCAACGGGTGAATAGGTGTCAAAGTAATCTTCGCCTTCTTTCTGAGTGTAGCCCTTGGCCACTAGCCGCGCCTTGTACTTATCAATAGTACCATCAGGCTTTAGCTTCTTTTTGAACACCCACTTACAGCCCACAGGTTTACAACCATATGGTCTATCAGTTAGTTCCCAAGTTCCATTAGAAAGAATTGAGTCCATCTCATTATGAACAGCTTCTTTCCAATCATCTACATCCGGAGATGCATATGCTTCTGCAATCGTCTTGGGTGTGTCGTCCACAAGGTATACAATGAAATCATCACCAAAGGATTTTGCAATCCTTTGTCTCTTGTTCCTTCTAGGAACTTCATTGTTATCCTTCTCAAGGACTTCCTCATGTGATTGTTCGAAATATTCATCAGTTGTACTAGATTCAGGAATTATCTCAGAAGAAAATCTAGCAATGCTATGCATATCTTTCATAGGAAATATGTTCTCAAAAAATGTTGCATCACGAGATTCCATTATAGTATCAACATGCATATCAGGTACTTCAGATTTTACCACTAAAAACCTATAAGCAATGCTCCGTTGAGCATACCCTAGAAAGACACAATCCACTGTCTTTGGTCCAAGTTTGCGTTTCTTAGGAATAGGAATATTGACCTTTGCCAAACATCCCCAAGTGCGCAAATAAGAAAGTGATGGTTTTCTCCCAACCCACTCCTCATAAGGGGTTTTCTCTTTATTATTGTTGGGAACTCTATTCAGGACATGACATGAAGTCAATAGAGCCTCCCCCCACCATGCCTTAGATAAACCAGCAGTGTCTAACATGGCATTCACCAAGTCAGTCAATGTGCGGTTTTTCCTCTCGGCCACTCCATTTGATTGAGGTGAATAGGGAGGCGTCCTCTCATGAATAATACCATGTTCCTCACAAAATTCATCAAAAACTTTTGGAAAATACTCTCCACCACGATCGGACCTAAGACGCTTGATCTTTCTCTCTAGTTGATTTTCAACTTCAGCTTTATAGATTTTAAAGTAGTCTAATGCTTCATCTTTAGTTTGCAACAAATAAACATAGCAAAATCTAGTCGCATCATCAATCAAAGTCATGAAATATCTCTTTCCACCTTTTGTCAACACACCATTCATCTCACAAAGATCAGAATGTATGAGTTCTAGAGGTGCCAAGTTTCTCTCCTCGGCAGCCTTATGAGGCTTTCGAGGTTGCTTAGATTGCACACAACTATGGCACTTAGAACCTTTGGCAACTGTGAAGTTCGGAATTAAACTCATGCTGGATAGCCGAGACATTAAACCAAAATTAATATGACATAAACGAGAGTGCCAAATACTTGCATCATCATTAACACTAGCACAAATTTGGTTTATTGACTTATTGCAAAAATCTGAAAGAGAAAAGCGGAACAAGCCTCCGCACTCATAGCCTTTTCCTATAAATTGTCCAAATCTTGACACGATTACTTTATTGGACTCTAAAACTACCTTAAATCCATCTCGACATAGAAGGGAGCCGCTAACTAGATTCTTGTTCATAGTAGGGACATGCTGCACGTTCCTTAGTTGCACGATCTTTCCCGAAGTAAACTTCAGATCCACCGTGCCAATGCCACGAACAGAAGCATGTGACCCATTCCCCATTAGGACGGAAGAATCCCTTGCGACCTGATAAGAAGTAAACAGGGAGATGTCAGCACACACATGAACGTTAGCACCCGAATCAATCCACCACGAAGATGATTGAAATACTGAAAGCACAATAGGTAAATTACCATACCCATCAGTATTGCTAGCGGTCACCATGTTGACAGTCTTGGAGCTTGTTTTCCCTCTGCGGTCTGCACGTTCAGGGCATTCCTTGGAAAAGTGTCCAGGCTTCCCACAGGCGTAGCACTCTAGCTCAGCCTTGTTGAACTTCTTCTTCTTGAAGGTAGTAGTCTTGGTAGGCTTGTTGAAAACAGGTTTGTTCTTCCCTTTGTTCTTGTTCTGTGGGTACCTCTGCACCATGTTAGCAGTAGGCTGAACCTCACCTCCTTTTTCAGTGGTATCTTTAGCCCGAGCTTTTTCTTCAACATCAAGAGATGCAATCAGATTTTCAACTGATATCTCCTGTCTCTTATGCTTCAGAGTTGTGGCGAAATTCCTCCATGAAGGAGGCAACTTTGCAATCATGCACCCAGCCACGAATTTGTCGGGTAGAACACATTTAAGGAGTTCAAGTTCCTTCACAATGCACTGTATCTCATGAGCTTGTTCAACCACAGAACGGTTATTCACCATCTTGTAGTCATGAAAACTCTCCATGATGTACAGTTCACTGCCTGCATCTGTTGCACCGAATTTTGCATTCAGTGCATCCCACAGAATTTTTCCGTCGTTTATGTGCATGTACACATCACACAGACGGTCAGCAAGAACACTCAGAATGCATCCCACAAACATAGTATTGGCTTCCTGGAATTTTCTCCGATCTTCGTCGGTCATTCCCTCTGGAGCACCAACACTAGCGTGGAAAACTTTCAGAGCAGTAAGCCAGAGCGTGGTCTTCACCTGCCACCTCTTAAAGTGCACACCGGTAAACTTATCCGGCCTCAGTGCATCAGCGAATCCAGCCATAGTTAACTCAGGAAATTGCCTATAATTAGGTTTTTGGATTGTTGGAATATTAGGCAAGTTCATGATTAATTCCAGTAAATAATTCATGACTAGAAGAGATACTAGCATGCAATAATCTAGCAAACTAGAAGAACAGCAAGACATGCATAACAGCAGCAAACACGTAACAATAGCTGTAGAAACAGACATGAACAGAGGATGTTGGACGTACTGATCGTTAGCTATTATGGGTGCGACAGTGTTGATGACGATGTTGGCGACGATCTGCTGCTGACGGCGATGAATACGACGATGAGTAGCACCGCCCGACTTGGACGGAAGACGACCCGTGATGACGAATTTGAGCAGTCGCGCACAGCGCTTCCCAAAAACCTAATTCGTCCTCTCCCGGTGCAGGATCGCAAAGACGAACGGTTCCGGAGACCTGCTCTCCCACGCGCCGATGCACGCCGGCGTTTGGGATGGAGTAGACTACGATGGCGGCGCAAGTTGTGAGATGAGGCAAAACCCTAGGTGTTTTTCGGTGTGTCTCTGGCCGCAGCCGGTAGCTGTATATATATTAGGACCAGAGGCGGTATTGTGTCGCGACCACAATCCCAAACCGACTCGGTTTCTAATTCGTATACTTACCGGACAAGAAATCAAAAACTTGTCTGCCAAGACATAAAAATAAAACGGCAAAAGGAAGCTGCGCTCCTGCAAGGAGACGGACCGGATTTTGGCGGACCATTCACGCGCATGTCGCATGTACGCGCCGCCTCGCCTCGCCACGCCACGCCACGGCCCGGCCCGGCCAGGCGAGGCGAGCGAGCGCGCGCGTGTGGTTTTCCCTTTCTCTTCTCACACACCACTTAGAGTGGTGGAGAGAACCCACTATATAAAGAGGTCCAACTCTTCTTCAACTTCCAAGGTGGGACTAAACATAGCACCACCACTTGCCATTTTACACATGGGCTTTGAGATTTCAGAAATTGCTATGGGCCTAGCCCATTAATTCTAACAATCCCCCACCAGATCTCAAATACCCATTTAGAGATTTGCCTTCTCTCACCACTTGTTTAATATACCAGTGTTTCAGCAGAGACTGTTAAGTTGAACTTCTGCCTAGAACTTTAAGCTACATCCATTCACAACTTGACAATGGACTATGCCTTGAATTGCTAGTTTTGTGTGAACAGGTTTCACTCAAAGTCTTAACCAGTACCTGACCGCCAGTAGGCTACCCCGCGGTTTGGAGCTTATACGTCATACTCCCTGGTCTCTTCGTGAGCTTACTAGAGATCACCCAAATCTCATAGACTGCGACGTTTACAGTCAGAACTCATATAGGTGTGTTCTTTCAAGACTGCTCTGTAGGACAGCATCTTTGCTAATTATAGCCAATAGAACCACATTAAGGCATGTTGCCAACCTGCCTTACAGATCTGAGCCTTACAGCTCTGAGAGTTTTGCATCTTCACTTGGAGACGATCATAAGTTATTACTCTCCTCAGTTAACCAATAGCTTGTTCTTCCCAGATCCTAATTCACGGGATCTCCGATCACAAAGGTTGGGTTACTACTATGGTGTAACATCTATGGGTCTCATACCCATCTCCTCAGTTAATCAAAAACTTGTCTGCCAAGACATAAAAATAAAACGGCAAAAGGAAGCCGCGCTCCTGCAAGGAGACGGGCCGGATTTCGGCGGACCATTCACGCGCATGTCGCATGTACGCGCCGCCTCGCCTCGCCACGCCACGCCACGGCCCGGCCCGGCCAGGCCAGGCGAGGCGAGGCGAGCGAGCGCGCGCGTGTGGTTTTCCCTTTCTCTTCTCACACACCACTTAGAGTGGTGGAGAGAACCCACTATATAAAGAGGTCCAACTCTTCTTCAACTTCGAAGGTGGGACTAAACTTAGCACCACCACTTGCCATTTTACACATGGGCTTTGAGATTTCAGAAATTGCTATGGGCCTAGCCCATTAATTCTAACACTTTTCTCACATGACAATGCTGGTACACAATTCCCCATCCACCATAACGCAAATGATTGCCATCCGGCTGCTGAATCTTCTCACAAAACGACCCACCACCTCTTCCCAATCTTTACAGCTACGGAATGTTTCTGAGGTATTTGGAGACGGCACAGGGATGATGCTCACAATGTTTCCCATCAGCAACATAAAACACAAATTGCACTGGATCCCCCGTCGCGTTGATAGCAGCGAGCCATTTCACAGGGTTAGGGTTATACGGCGGCTTCATGAAAAATACACCATCGTCCATGCTCAGGGTGGGAGTAGTGCAAACGAGCTTGTTCAAAGACATCTTCTCGGCCTTCACTAGTAGAAAAAGAGGCTTCCATACGCCCCCATTAGTCCCCAAAATAATCGAACCGCGACCAAAAGGGTCTTTAGTCGCGGTTCGGGAGGAGACCCGCGACCAACTATCTGAGCCCAGCGCGCTCGGTCGACAGCTGGCGGACGGGAGGGGCTTTAGTCCCGGTTGGCCTGGCCAACCGGGACTAAAGGTCTTCAGGCTGGCCCGAAGGCCTTTAGTCGCGGTTGGCCAGACCAACCGGGACTAAAGGTTAGTCCTTTAGTCGCGGTTGGCCAGACCAACCGGTACTAAAGGGCCCATCAAACTCTACCCCCCCCCCCCCCGGTGGACCGCCTTTTCAGTTTTAGAAAAACCAAAAGAAAATGATGGAAATGTCAAAAAAATAAAATAAAATAAGTTTCTCATGTGATATGTGGTCTAGTTGTTGGAAAAATTAACAAATATGAATTTCGACTTTATTTGCAAAATCTCTCTGGAATTTCTTAAAATGGGCATAACTTTTGCATACGAACTCGGATGAAAAAGTTTTTTATATGAAAAATCATCTACTCGAAAAGTTACATCCGAATTTAACCGGGAGAACCCCGTTAAACATTTTCAAAATCCTCAAAAACCTAACAGAAAAAAAGATACGGGGCTTTTAAGATCTGGAGAGGCAAAAAAATTCAAAAAATTTCAAATTGTGGTCAAACAATGGTCAAACTAATTATTCTAGAATATTAGTGTTACTAAATAATTATTTCATTTTTTTTAAATTTTGGTCAAATCTGGTCAAACTGTGGTCAAACAGTGGTCAAACAATGGTCAAACTAATTATTCCAGAAATATTAGTGTTACTAAATAATTATTGTTTTTTAAAACAATAGTTTCAAACTCAAACAGTGAAATGTGTCACTTCATGCTCAAGCTAAATTCCTGAGGGTTAATAGAATTGACATCCTACTATTGTCAGGAAAACAACAAGTGCAGACTTGGAAACGAGGGAGAATAGAACCCGGAAGTTAAGCGTGCTCAGGCTGGAGTAGTGAGAGGATGGGTGACCGTCCGGGAAGTTAGATGATTTGGAATGATGAGGGGTGATTAGAGATTAGAGAATAAATTGAGCAGTGATGAGGGGTGGTGATTAGAGGTTAAAATAATTCAGAAATTTGAAAATAAAAAAAAATAAAAAAAATTCGCAAAAAAACCAGGTTTAGGGGCGCTAAAACCCTAAACCTGCGGAGGAGGCCTTTAGTCCCGGTTAGCCACGAGAACCGGGACTAAAGCCTTTAGTCCCGGTTCGTAAGAGGCGCGACTACAGGGGGGTCTTTAGTCGCGCATATTTAGTCCCGGTTGCACAGCCGGGACTAAAGGCCCATTTTCTACCCGTGCTTGTCATCCCACATCTTAGGCAAGATATCATGGTATGCTTCGTCGGCCACCACGACGTCGTCGGTGTCCACGGTGAAGCACTGTTGCCAGCCGGAGAAATCGTTCCAAGAAACGAGCATGTTCCACCCGGCGGCCTTCCAACCCTTATCGACTTCGCCGCCAACGTAGCACAGTAGTCTTCGTCGTTGTCTTCCTGGTGATACTCTACCTCGACGAACCTGATGAGATCTCCAACGCAGATAACATCCCGGCACGACCGGCCGGCCGTTCCCCCAAACCACCGCTCGTTGCGGGGCATCGGGTCCGGCAGCTTGACGAGACGCAGCACCGGATCCACCTGGTTGAGCACGTCGCACACCAGAATGCCCCGCCAGAGGTCGACCCAGCCCAGGGCGCCTCCTCCGACCGCGATCACCTTGTCCGTGTGGTGGTTCAGCAGGTCACGGCGGTCGTCGTCGCCGTCGCACGCCAGCGGGACCGTCTTGGAGCTCCAGGCGTTGGTCTCGGACGAGTAGAGGAAGAGCTTGTACTTCCAGGCACCGCCGTAGACGAGGATGCAGCTGATGGCGGCCACCACAAAGCCCTCGCCGCCGCCGCCGCTGTGGCCGCGGGGCAAGACGCCGACCGCGTTTGCTTTGAAGTGGTCGCGGTAGGACTCGGTGGGAGGGCACGGGAGCGCCTCGAGCGTGGGATTCCCTTGGTCTTTGCCGGCCTTGTACACGACATAACGCCATGAGTTGTACGTGTGGAAGCTGATGCGGAAGAGGACGGTGTCGCCCTCGGCGCTGACGACGCGGGCGCCGTAGCGGCCGAGCTCCGCGAGGCCGCGGCAGCTTACGACGAACAAGGAGGAGTTAATTGCATGTTGGTACGATACTTCAGCACCTACTCATGGATTGGTACCACTACTCAAAAGTTTTGCAATTTAGTACCAACTCAGAGTCTAAGTGTTGTAAAACGTTTTAAGCTGCGTATAAACGCGTATTGACGGTGTATCTAACTGATGGGACCCGATGTCGGGGGCTGATGTGGCATGCTCTTTTATAAAAAGAACCCTTACTTTTTATTTAATCACGCATATATCCTCAGTTTGTCAAAAAAAGGTCTTTCCACAAAAAAATATTTTTTTCGAAAATAACCACACGCGCTTGCTGCCAGCTTTCGAACCTACGCCGTGCCGTTGGAAGCGTTACTGCTCCTATTACTTTATCAGGGATGCCTAAATATTTTTATACTTGCACGTTCGATTCTTTTACGAAGTACAAAAACGCGCGTCGTTCGCAGCGCGCGCTTGCTGCCTCTGCCCCACGGCATCCTATGCGTCAACTCGTTCGTATACATCTTTAAACTTCGAGCAGTTCCGATTTTTATATGATATAAAAAAATTAAACATTTATTAATATACAATGATCTTATTTAAATATACGATTTTGTATTATAGAAAGTTTATCGTTTATATGTTGAACATTTTATAATATACGATATCTATATATGTGTGTGTATAGTCTTTTCAATATACGTTGCGCACACTGCGTTGTCTGAAGAATACCCAAGGTCTGAATAATAGACCTGCTGGTCTCTGCTTTGTTTTTGGGTTGACGTTAAAAAAATTTATAATTACTTTGAAAGGTAAATAAAGTGTTTGTGCATTTGAAAAAAAAGTTCAGAACATTTTTGGAAAAAGTTGAACGCGTATTTAAAAGTTGTAAATGTATTTTCTAAAATGTTCATCATGCATTATAAAATTTATTACGATAACACAATATTTTTTAGTACATGTTATCAATTTTTCGAGTAACTGTGCATTAAAAAAATACAACAAATATACGCAGTAACTCTGAGTTGGGCATATAATTTTTTTAACTGTGTATTTGAAAATTACAATGAGGATGCATAATAATTGTGCATGCATGTGGTCCTGAGTGAAGACACATATTCTTACATTTGTTTTTTTAATCCACATAAATTTTAGAAAAAAATTCATGCTTGGCACTAAATAATACTAACCCACGTAAAATCTTGCCGTGCGTGGGTTCTAGTGTGGTGCTTGTCACTAAATAGTACTAACATATAATTGCAAAAAAAACTAATAAGAATTATCCTTTTTTGGAATATATGCGTGTGGTCCTGGGCCGCGGTTGGGCCGTCATGCAGCCCATGTGAAGCTGCATCTTCTAGCTCGATCGGATCTGGGATTCGTGGATGAGCCACACGGGCGGCGGGGTTTGACTCCAGCGGCTGTTCCCGTTCGGCCACCAGCGACCACGCCGCCCTCAGCCCTCCTCGCCCACACCGCCACCATCACCCACCCGTGCGGCCCACCAGCGTCGCCGACCACCATCGCCCCGGCGAGCTAGCGAACAGGAGAGGAAATCAAGGAGATGGGAGAGGGGCACCGTGCTCTGGCGAGCCAGCCGCTGCTCCGGGTCGCATATATTTGTACCCAGTCGCTCCAAATTATTTGTATCCAGTCGCTCCAAATTCCCGGGGTTGCGCAGGACTCCTATTGGCTATTTGGTTGGTTTCCTTTTTAGGACAAAAATAAGGAACAAGTTTTGGGATTATGCACCTGTACCGGTACGAACGGAGTAGGACAGTTGGCAAGCAATACATTGAGCTCTTCTTATTGATAAAGCCAGTAATAATCAAACTAGAAAGGAAAAGAAAAAAGACAAAGAAAAATATCTGCACGAATCTTCGTGTAACATCAATGGCATATATAGGACCTAGATGTGCATTACTTAGAACACATCTAGATGTGCTTTAGCAATACTGTCAAACAAAACCCCTAATCATCATTGCAAACAGCGCATAGAACATGGCTAATGCGACAACCACAACTACACATGCTAGTTCCTTGTTGTCTCTTGCTTTCATCTGTTGCATGTGATTGATTCTTTCTTGCTTCATCGTACTGATTGTGCATTCCAGATGAGCCAGTTTCTTCTTCAGCTTTACGTTATCTTCTGCGAGCTTGGTGATAACACTCCGAGCCCTGCCATGTCATTCTTCATCCAGCCAGTTAACAAAGGCACAAGCCTCATATCCCTGCCAATGTTAAATAGTATTCTGGATGCGCGGTGGCATTAACTGAAGTAAAATGATAAACTTAATTAGCACTAACCTCTAAGGGGCAACTGAGAAACCGCCTGCCAATGTCGAATCCCTCTGTGCATACACGTCGAGCGGGAGTGTGCCCGTGCACACAACTCAGCTTTTGGTACTTCTCAGTGGCGCAAAACTCAGAGTCGAACTCGTGTTGCGGGAGTCTGGAGTCAAGCTCTGCATCCGGCGGCAGATCGCTTTCCTGGGGGGGGGGGCTCATTCAGGACGGATTCAGCAAGGAGCCATACTTTGGACATGGTAAAAAAGATCGGGATAGATTGGAACCTGACTGGACGATTCGGATCCGTAGTACACCTGCCTTCTGATGACCTTAGGCAAGTGCTCAGCGGCGACCGCCGTCGTGGCGGCGATACGAGCAGGAGCAGCCGCACCGAAACCATCAGCACCACTCGTCTGCATTCCCCCAATGTCAGTGCCACACGAGGGAATTTGGAGGCTATGTAGGGATTTGGGGGAAATGGGGAAACTTTGGAGATAAGCTAACGGTCGGGAACTACTAATGGCACTATATATATGTTGTATACGGCACACTGTTTGTACATGTCATTTGTGTTAGGTCAATGTCACACATGATCTCCGCACCAAACCATGTGAGAAGACAACGTAGGTTAGACACGGTTGCCGTTACATAACCGTATGTGATGTACTACCCTGTCCATATAATTGAGTTACGGTGAGATACCGTGTAAACAGCCGCTCCGCGGATATCCGTAAAAAAATAGCCGCTCTGCATATAGAGATGGCGGCGGCGGCCTAGGCAGCGGCTACTGGAGAAGAGGTCAATCCTCGGTCGGTTGGCGGTGGCGGCGTCATAGGCGGTCAATCCTCGTTCTGCGGCGGGAGATAGGAGGAGCTCAACCATCAAGGTCGGCGGCGGCGTGATTCGAGCACATCCATCGCGGCCGATGGCGGGATAGTGGAGGCCGAACTTCAGGCGGCAGCCGCACTAAGCTTTGCTCCTCGACCCTACTGTCTCGGCGTGCAGCCGCATCGCGCTGTGCGGCTAATTAATTAAGGTATTCTTTTCGTGAGTGGCTAAATTTAGGTATTCAATTCCTAAGTGTAGTGTTGTACTAGTACTCTGCGTGTAAATTGACTGGCCATTAATTATTGTCATAGCATGTCTGGATAACAACATGGAGCGCCCTCAGTAATTATTAAAATGAAACCTTATGATTTATGCACGCATCTTTGGACAGCAGTTAATCCGTGTATTAATGTTGTTGTTTTGTTTTTAATTACCATTCGTGTGCTGCAGATGGAACGATATCGATGGATGAAGAATCGGAAAACCGCAGATTTTATCGGTGGCGTGACAGTGTTCATGAATTTGGCTGAAAGTACAAAGAGGAGAATTGGTGATGTGGATTACATCCTGTGTCCATGTACTGATTGTGCCAACACAGAGTCACATGAAGTTGCAGATGTCCAGATGCACTTAGTCTTTAGGGGATTCATGGATGGATATACATGTTGGACCAGACACGGTGAAGAGGAGTGTTGGAAATATGCCCTAGAGGCAATAATAAAATGGTTATTATTATATTTCCTTGTTCATGCTATAATTGTATTAACCGGAGACCGTAATACATGTGTGAATACGTAGACCACAACATGTCCCTAGTGAGCCTCTAGTTGACTAGCTCGTTGATCAATAGATGGTTATGGTTTCCTGACCATGGACATTGGATGTCGTTGATAACGGTATCACATCATTAGGAGAATGATGTGATGGACAAGACCCAATCTTAAGCATAGCACAAGATCGTGTAGTTTGTTCGCTAGAGCTTTTCTAATGTCAAGTATCATTTCCTTAGACTATGAGATTGTGCAACTCCCGGATACCGTAGGAACGCTTTGGATGTATCAAACGTCACAACGTAACTGGGTGACTATAAAGGTGCACTACAGGTATCTCTGAAAGTGTCTGTTGGGTTGGCACGAATCAAGACTGGGATTCGTCACTCCATATGACGGAGAGGTATCTCTGGGCCCACTCGGTAATGCATCATCATAATGAGCTCAGTGTGACTAAGGAGTTAGTCACGGGATCATGCGTTACGGAATGAGTAAAGAGACTTGCCGGCAACGAGATTGAACAAGGTATAGGGATACCGACGATCGAATCTCGGGCAAGTAACATACTGATAAACAAAGGGAATTGTATACTGGATTGATTGAATCCCCGACATCGTGGTTCATCCGATGAGATCATCGTGGAACATGTGGGAGCCAACATGGGTATCCAGATCCCGCTGTTGGTTATTGGTCGGAGAACGTCTCGGTCATGTCTGCATGGTTCCCGAACCCGTAGGGTCTACACACTTAAGGTTCGGTGACGCTAGAGTTGTTATGGGAAATAGTATGTGGTTACCGAAAGTTGTTTGGAGTTCCGGATGAGATCCCAGACATGACGAGGAACTCCGGAATGGTTCGGAGGTGAAGATCGATATATTGGACGAAGGGTATTGGAGTCCTGAATTGTTCCGGGGGTACCGGGTGACGACCAGCGTGTCCGAAAGGGGTTTCGGAGGCCCCAGCAAGCGTTCGGGGGCCTTATGGGCCAAGGGGAGGGGGCACATCAGCCCACTAAGGGGCTGTGCGCCCCTCCCACCCCATCTCATGTAACGTGGAGAGGTGGGGGCGCATCCCCTAGGGCAGCCACCCCTCCCGGCTTGGGGGGCAAGTTTCCTAGGGGTGGGGGCGCCCAAACCCATCTAGGGTTTCCCCTGTGGCCGCCGCTCCTCCCCTAGGGAACCCTAGGGTGCCTCCTCCTCCCCCCTTCCCCCTATATATAGTGAGGGAGAGAGAGGGCAGCCGCACCCCTTCCCCTGGCGCAGCCCTCTCCTCCTCCAACTCCTCCTCCTCCTCCGTAGTGCTTAGCAAAGCTCTGCCGGAGAACCACGAGCTCCATCGCCACCACGCCGTCGTGCTACTGGAGTTCTCCCTCAACTTCTCCTCTCCCCTTGCTGGATCAAGAAGGAGGAGACGTCCCCGGGCTGTACGTGTGTTGAACACGGAGGCGCCGTCCGTTCGGCGCTAGATCGGATCTTCCGTGATTTGAATCGCCGCGAGTATGACTCCATCAACCGCGTTCTTGTAACGCTTCCGCTTAGCGATCTTCAAGGGTATGAAGATGCACTCCCTCACTCTCGTTTCTAGCATCTCCTAGATTGATCTTGGTGACACGTAGGAAAATTTTGAATTATTACTACGTTCCCCAATAGTGGCATCATGAGCTAGGTCTATGCGTAGAGTCTATGCACAAGTAGAACACAAAGTAGTTGTGGGCGATGATTTGTTCAATTTTCTTACCGTTACTAGTCTTATCTTGGTTCGGCGGCATTGTGGGATGAAGCGGCCCGGACCGACCTTACACGTACTCTTACGTGAGACAGGTTGCACCGACTGACATGCACTTGATGCATAAGGTGGCTAGCGGGTGTCTGTCTCTCCCACTTTAGTTGGATCGGATTCGATGAAGAGGGTCCTTATGAAGGGTAAATAGCAATTGGCATATCACCGTTGTGGCTTTTGCGTAGGTAAGAAACGTTCTTGCTAGAAACCCATAGCAGCCACGTAAAACATGCAACAACAATTAGAGGACGTCTAACTTGTTTTTGCAGGGTATGCTATGTGATGTGATATGGCCAAAAGTTTGTGATGAATTATATATATATATATATATATATACATATAGGGTTTTTATCATTTATGCCACTAGTTATGTCCCACTACTCAGTTTTACCATTAGAACTTACAACTACTCAAAAATGCCATCAATTCGTGAGATGCTTGCTCAAAAATGCCATTAGATATCTAAAAAATGCCATCGTTCCGTTAGATGTTTGCTCAAAAATGTCATTAGACATTGTTATTTTCACGTCAAACTCATTAACCATGTTATATGACAAAAATAAGCCTAGACCCACATGTCAGTTTTCTCTATCTCACAACGATAGGTGTGGCCCCACTCGTCAGGAGTAACCAAGCGAATAATTTTACAGGAAAATAAGAACGATGTTGGGTTCAAGTGGGCCCCATACTTTATTGTAGTGAGATAGAGGGAGAGCTGACATGCTGGTTCATAGGTATTTATGTCATTATAACATGACAAAAGAGATTTGATATCACAATAATGATGTCTAGTGGCATTTTTGAGCATGTGTCTAATGAAGCGATGGCATTTTTGAGCAGTTGAAATTCCTAGTGGCAAAACTGAGTAGTGTGACACAACCGGTGGCATAAATGATAAAAACCCATACATATATATATATATATATATATATATATATATGTGATGTATGAGATTGATCATGTTCTTGTAATAGGAATCACGACTTGCATGTCGATGAGTATGACAACCGGTAGGAGCCATAGGAGTTGTCTTAATTTATTGTATGACCTGCGTGTCAATGAAAAACGCCATGTAATTACTTTACTTTATTGCTAACCGTTAGACATAGTAGTAGAAGTAATAGTTGGTGAGACAACTTCATGAAGACACGATGATGGAGATCATAATGATGGAGATCATGGTGTCATGCCGGTAACGAAGGTGATCATGCCGCGCCTCAAAGATGGAGATCAAAGGCGCAAGATGATATTGGCCATATCATGTCACTTTATGATTTGCATGTGATGTTTGTGATGTTTAAATCTTATTTGTTTAGAACGACGGTAGCATAAATAAGATGATCCCTCACTAAAATTTCAAGAAAAGTGTCCCCCCTAACTGTGCACCCTTGCGAAGGTTCGTTGTTTCGAAGCACCACGTGATGATCGGGTGTGATAGATTCTAACGTTCGCATACATAGGGTGTAAGCCAGATTTACACATGCAAAACACTTAGGTTGACTTGACAAGCCTAGCATGTACAGACATGGCCTCAGAACACAAGAGACCGAAAGGTCGAACATGAGTCGT
Organism: Triticum aestivum; assembly: GCF_018294505.1. Lineage (NCBI taxonomy): Eukaryota > Viridiplantae > Streptophyta > Magnoliopsida > Poales > Poaceae > Triticum > Triticum aestivum. Next base: position 437,532,101 of record NC_057805.1, read on the forward strand.
ATAGTAGATGCGATCAACATGGAGATGTTCACCGTTGATGACTAGTCCGTCTCACGTGACGATCGGACACAGCCTAGTCGATTCGGATCATGTATCACTTAGATGACTAGAGGGATGTCTATCTGAGTGGGAGTTCATTAAATAATTTGATTAGATGAACTTAATTATCATGAACCTAGTCTAAATTGTCTTTGCAAATTATGTTGTGGATTAATAGCTCGCGCTTTAGCTCCTTATTTTTAATACGTTCCTAGAGAAAGACTAAGTTGAAAGATATTGTAAGCAATTGTGCGGACTAGGGTCGTAGTCTGAGGATTGTCCTCACTGCTACATAGAAGGCTTCTGTCCTTGATGCACCGCTCGGTGTGCCAACCCCTCTAGCGTCGTCTGTGGATGTTGTGAACATCTGGCAGACATGTTCTGATGACTACTTGATAGTTTAGTGCGCCATGCTTTACGGCTTAGAATCAGGGCTCCAAAGGATTTTGAACGCCATGGAACATATGAGATGTTCCAAGAGCTGAAATTGGTATTTCAAGCTCATGCCCGTGTTGAGAGGTTTGAGACCTCTGACAAGATCTTTGCCTACAAGATGGAGGAGAATAGCTCAACCAGTGAGCATGTGCTCAGAATGTCTGGGTACTTCAATCGCTTGAATCAGGTGGGAGATGATCTTCCAGATAAGAGAGTGATTGACAAAGTTCTCCAGTCACTATCACCAAGCTACTAGAGTTTCGTGATGAACTATAACATGCAAGGGAAGATGATCCCGGAGCTGTTCGTCGTGCTTAAGGCCATGAAGGTAGAAATCAAGAAGGAGCATCAAGTGTTGATGGTTAACAAGACCACTGGTTTCAAGAAGGGAAAGGGCAAGAAGGGAAACTTCATGAATGGCAAGCCAGTTGCCGCTCCAGTGAAGAAACCCAAAGAACCCAAACCCGAGACTAAGTGCTTCTATTAGAGGAACGGTCACTGGTAGCGGAACTGCCTGAAATACTTGGTAGATAAGAAGGCTGGCAACTTCAACAAAAGTATATTTGATATATGATGTGTACCTTGCTAGTACTCCTAGTAGCACCTGGGTATTAGATACCGGTTCAGTTGCTATGATTGGTAACTCGAAACAAAAGCTACAGAATAAACGGAGACTAGCTAAGGGTGAGGTGACGATGTGTGTTGGAAGTGTTTCCAAGATTGATGTGATCACCATCGCACGCTCCCTCTACCTTCGAGATTAGTGTTGAACCTAGAGAAATGTTGTTTGCATTGGTGTCTGCGTTGAGCATGAACATGATTCGATCATGTTTATTGCAATACGGTTATTCATTTAAGTCAGAGAATAATGGTTATTCTGTTTACATGAATAATACCGTCTATGGTCATGCACCCAATGTGAATGGTTTATTGAATCTCGGTCGTAGTGATACACATGTTCATAACATTGATGCCAAAAGATGTAGAGTTGATAATGATAATACCACTTTCTTGTGGCACTGCCGCTTAGGTCATATTGGTGTAAAACGCATGAAGAACCTCCATGCTAATGGACTTTTGAAGTCACTTGATTTTGAATCACCTGACACATGCGAACCATGCCTCATAGGCAAGATGACTAAAACTCTATTTTCTGGAACAATGGAATGGGCAAGTGACTTGTTGGAAATCACACATGCTGATGTGTGCGGTCCGATGAGTGTTGACGCACGCAGTGGATATCATTATTTTCTCACCTTCACCGATGAATTGAGTAGCTATGGGTATATTTACTTAATAAAGCATAAGTCTGAAACGTTTGAAAAGTTCAAGCAATTTCAGAGTGAAGTTGAGAATCATCGTAACAAGAAGATCAAGTTCCTATGATCTGATCAAGGGAAAAGTATCTGAGTTATGAGTTTGGCAATCACTAAAGACTAGGTGGAATAGTTTCACATTTGACGCCACCTGAAACACCATAGCGTAATGGTGTGTCCGAGCGTCGTAATCGCACCCTATTGGATATGGTGCGATCTATGATGTCTCTTACCGATCTACCGCTATCATTTTGGGGTTATGCATTAGAGACAATTACATTCACTTTAAATAGGGCACCATCTAAGTCCGTGGAGACGACACCGTATGAACTATGGTTTGGCAAGAAACCTAAGTTGTTGTTTCTTAAGGTTTGGGGCTACGATGCTTATGCCGATAGGCTTCGGCCAGAAAAGCTCGAACCCAACGCGGAAAATTGTGTCTTCATAGAATACCCAAACAATACGATTGGGTATAACTTCTATCTCAGATCTGAGGGCAAATTGTTTGTCGCTATGAATAGGTCCTTTCTCGAGAAAGAGTTTCTCTCGAAAGAATTGAGTGGGAGGAAGATAGAACTTGATGTGGTTGTTGAACCTTCACTTCAATCAGAGAGTAGCGTAGCACAGAAAGATGTTTCTGTGGCACTTGCCTCAGTTGAAGAGAAAGCTAATGATGATGATCATGGAGCTTCATATCAAGTTACTATCAAACCTCGTAGGTCGACAAGGGTGTGTACAACTTCGGAGTGGAAACCCTGTCTTAAAGGTCATGTTGTTGGACAACGATGAACCTATGAGCTATGGAGAAGCGATGGTGGGCCCACATTCCAACAAATGGCTAAAAGCCATGAAATCCGAGATAGGATCCATGTATGAGAACAAAGTATGGACTTTGGTGGACTTGCCCGATGATCGACAAGCCATTGAGAATAAATGGATCTTTAAGAAGAAGACACGCTGATGGTAATGTCACCATTTATGAAGCTCGACTTGTCTCAAAGAAGTTTTCGACAAGTTCAAGGAGTTGACTGTGATGAGACTTTCTCAATCACAGCAATGCTAAAGTCTGTTAAAATCATGTTAGCAGTTGCTGCATTTTCATTTACGGAATCTGGCAGATGGATGTCAAAACAAAGTTTCCTTGACGGTTTCCGTGAGGAAAGGATGTATGTGATACAACCAGAAGGTTTTGTCAATCCTAAGGATGCTAAAAGGTATGCAAACTCCAGCGATCCTTCTATGGGCTGGAGCAAGCATCTCGGAGTTGGAACATACGCTTTGATGAGGTGATCAAAGTTTTTGGGTTTATACAAAGTTTGCAAGAAACTTGTATTCACAAGAAAGTGAGTGGGAGCACTACGACATTTCTGATAAGTATATGTGGATGACATATTGTTGATCGGAAATGATGTAGAATTTCTGGAAAGCATAAAGGGTTGTTTGAATGGAGTTTTTCAAAGGAAGACCTGTGTAAAACTGCTTACATGTTGGGTATCAAGATCTATAGAGATAGGTCAAGACGCCTGATAAGACTTTCACAGAGCACATACCTTGACATGATTTTGAAGGAGTTCAAAATGGATTAGTCAAAGAAGGAGTTCTTGCCTGAGTTGTAAGGTGTGAAGTTAAGACTTGAAGCTCTACCACGGCAGAAGAAAGAGAAAGGACGAAGGTCGTCCCCTATTCCTTGGCAATAGGCTCTATTCGATATGCCATGCTGTGTACCACACCTGAGATATGCCTTGCCATGAGTCTGGCAACGGGGGGTACAAAAGTGATCCAGGAATGGATAATTAGACAGCGGTCAAAATTGTCCTTAGAGGAATAAGGAAATGTTTCTCGGTTTTGGAGGTGATAAAGAGTTCGGCGTAAAGGGTTACGTCGATGCAAGCTTTAACACCTATCCGGATGACTCTGAGTAGCAAACCGGATACGTATAGTGGAGCAACCATTTGGAATAGCTCCAAGTGGAGCATGGTAGCAACATCTGCAATATGAAATAGAGATTTGCGAAGTACACACGGATCTGAATGTTGCAGACCCGTTGACTAAAAAACCTCTCTCACAAGCATAACATGATCAATCCCCAGAACTCATTGAGTCTTAATCACATGGTGATGTGAACTAGATTATTGACTCTAGTAAACTCTTTGGGTGTTGGTCACATGGCGATGTGAACTATGGGTGTTCGATTCATCACAATGTAACTAGATTATTGACTCTAGTGCAAGTGGGAGACTGTTGGAAATATGCCCTAGAGGCAATAATAAAATGGTTATTATTATATTTCCTTGTTCATGATAATTGTCTATTTCCTTGTTCATGATAATTGTCTATTAACCGGAGACCGTAATACATGTGTGAATACGTAGACCACAACATGTCCCTAGTGAGCCTCTAGTTGACTAGCTCGTTGATCAATAGATGGTTATGGTTTCCTGACCATGGACATTGGATGTCGTTGATAACGGGATCACATCATTAGGAGAATGATGTGATGGACAAGACCCAATCTTAAGCATAGCACAAGATCATGTAGTTCGTTCGCTAGAGCTTTCCTAATGTCAAGTATCATTTCCTTAGACCATGAGATTGTGCAACTCCCGGATATCGTAGGAATGCTTTGGGTGTATCAAACGTCACAACGTAACTGGGTGACTATAAAGGTGCACTACAGGTATCTCCAAAAGTGTCTGTTGGGTTGGCACGAATCAAGACTGGGATTTGACACTCCATATGACGGAGAGGTATCTCTGGGACCACTCGGTAATGCATCATCATAATGAGCTCAGTATGACTAAGGAGTTAGTCACGGGATCATGCGTTACGGAACGAGTAAGGAGACTTGCCGGAAATGAGATTGAACAAGACATAGGGATACCGACGATCGAATCTCGGGCAAGTAACATACTGATAAACAAAGGGAATTGTATACGGGATTGATTGAATCCCCGACATCGTGGTTCATCCGATGAGATCATCTTGGAACATGTGGGAGCCAACATGGGTATCCAGATCCCGCTGTTGGTTATTGGCCGAAGAACGTCTCGGTCATGTCTGCATGGTTCCCGAACCCGTAGGGTCTACACACTTAAGGTTCGGTGACGCTAGAGTTGTTATGGGAAATAGTATGTGGTTACTGAAGGTTGTTCAGAGTCCCGGATGAGATCCCGGACATGACTAGGAACTCCGGAATGGTCCGGAGGTGAAGATCTATATATTGGACGAAGGGTATTGGAGTCCGGAATTGTTCCGGGGGTACCGGGTGACGACCAACGTGTCCGAAAGGGGTTTCGGAGGCCCCGGCAAGCGTTGCGGGGCCTTATGGGCCAAGGGGAGGGGGCACATCAGCCCACTAAGGGGCTGTGCGCCCCTCCCACCCCATCTCACATAACGTGGAGAGGTGGGGGCGCCTCCCCTAGGGCAGCCACCCCTCCCGGCTTGGGGGGCAAGTTTCCTAGGGATGGGGACGCCCAAACCCATCTAGGGTTTCCCCTGTGGCCGCTGCTCCTCCCCTAGGGAACCCTAGGGCGCCTCCTCCTCCCCCTTCCCCCTATATATAGTGAGGGGGAGAGAGAGGGCAGCCGCACCCCTTCCCCTGGCGCAGCCCTCTCCTCCTCCAACTCCTCCTCCTCCGTAGTGCTTAGCGAAGCTCTGCCGGAGAACCACGAGCTCCATCGCCACCACACCGTCGTGCTGCTGGAGTTCTCCCTCAACTTCTCCTCTCCCCTTGCTGGATCAAGAAGGAGGAGACCTCCCAGGGCTGTACGTGTGTTGAACACGGAGGCGCCGTCCATTCGGCGCTAGATCGGATCTTCCGCGATTTGAATCGCCGCGAGTACGACTCCATCAACCGCGTTCTTGTAACGCTTCCGCTTAGCGATCTTCAAGGGTATGAAGATGCACTCCCTCACTCTCGTTGCTAGCATCTCCTAGATTGATCTTGGTGACACGTAGGAAAATTTTGAATTATTACTACGTTCCTCAACAAGGAGGTCATGGATGAAGATACCTAGGGCAGCGAGATGCCAAACCCCGATTAGTGTCACATGGATGTTGAATCTAACATCGGGGCAGAGGCGTCAAGCTACCAATGGAACACCGGAAAGCCGAAATGCCCACTGGAAAACCAAGACGTCAACGTAGATGACGACGATCTTGATATGCCAGATTTTGCTGCTATGATTGCAGATTTCGAGGGCCCAGATAAGCATATGATTGAAGGAAATATGGCCTAGAGGCAATAATAAAGTTATTATTTATTTCCTTATATCATGATAAATGTTTATTATTCATGCTAGAATTGTATTAACCGGAAACATAATACATGTGTGAATACATAGACAAACAGAGTGTCACTAGTATGCCTCTACTTGACTAGCTCGTTGATCAAAGATGGTTAAGTTTCCTAGCCATTGGCATGGGTTGTCATTTGATTAACGGGATCACATCATTAGGAGAATGATGTGATTGACTTGACCCATTTCGTTAGCTTAGCACTCGATCGTTTAGTATGTTGCTATTGCTTTCTTCATGACTTATACATGTTCCTATGACTATGAGATTATGCAACTCCCGTTTACCGGAGGAACACTTTGTGTGCTACCAAACGTCATAACGTAACTGGGTGATTATAAAGGTGCTCTACAGGTGTCTCCGAAGGTACTTGTTGGGTTGGCGTATTTCGAGATTAGGATTTGTCACTCTGATTGTCGGAGAGGTATCTCTGGGCCCACTCGGTAATGCACATCACTTAAGCCTTGCAAGCCGGCCGCACCTCCCCCCTTGCTCCTTTATATACGGGGGCAGGGGGGCACCCCAAGGACACAACAATTGATCGTTTGATCTTTTAGCCGTGTGCGGTGCCCCCCTCCACCATAGTCCACCTCGATAATACTGTAGCGGTGCTTAGGCGAAGCCCTGCGTCGGTAGAACATCATCATCGTCACCACGCCGTCGTGCTGACGAAACTCTCCCTCAACACTCGGCTGGATCAGAGTTTGAGGGACGTCATCGGGCTGAATGTGTGCTGAACTCGGAGGTGTCGTGCATTCGGTACTGGATCGGTCGGATCATGAAGACATACGACTACATCAACCGCGTTGTGCTAACGCTTCCGCTTTCGGTCTACGAGGGTACATGGAGAACACTCTCCCCTCTTGTTGCTATGCATCACCATGATCTTGCGTGTGCGTAGGAAAATTTTGAAATTACTACGTTCCCCAACAGTGGCATCCGAGCCAGGTTTTATGCGTTGATGTTATATGCACGAGTAGAACACAAGTGAGTTGTGGGCGATATAAGTCATACTGCTTACCAGCATGTCATACTTTGGTTCGGCGGTATTGTTGGATGAAGCGGCCCAGACCGACATTACGCGTACGCTTATGCGATACTGGTTCTACCGACGTGCTTTGCACAAAGGTGGCTGGCGGGTGTCAGTTTCTCTAACTTTAGTTGAACCGAGTGTGGCTACGCCCGGTCCTTGCGAAGGTTAAAACAGCACCAACTTTACAAACTATCATTGTGGTTTTGATGCGTAGGTAAGAACGGTTCTTGCTAAGCCCGTAGCAGCCACGTAAAACTTGCAACAACAAAGTAGAGGACGTCTAACTTATTTTTGCAGGGCATGTTGTGATGTGATATGGTCAAGACATGATGCTAAATTTTATTGTATGAGATGATCATGTTTTGTAACCGAGTTATCGGCAACTGGCAGGAGCCATATGGTTGTCGCTTTATTGTATGCAATGCAATCGCCCTGTAATGCTTTACTTTATCACTAAGCGCTAGCAATAGTCATAGAAGCATAAGATTGGCGAGACGACAACGATGCTATGATGGAGATCAAGGTGTCGCGCCGGTGACGATGGTGATCATGACGGTGCTTCGGAGATGGAGATCACAAGCACAAGATGATGATGGCCATATCATATCACTTATATTGATTACATGTGATGTTTATCTTTTATGCATCTTATCTTGCTTTGTTTCATGGTAGCATTATAAGATGATCCCTCACTAAATTATCAAAGTATAAATGTTCTCCCTGAGTATGCACCGTTGCGAAAGTTCTTCGTGTTGAGACACCACGTGATGATCAGGTGTGATAGGCTCTACGTTAAAATACAACGGGTGCAAAACAGTTGCACACGCGGAATACTCAGGTTAAGCTTGACGAGCCTAGCATATAACAGATATGGCCTCGGAACACGGAGACCGAAAGGTCGAGCGTGAATCATATAGTAGATATGATCACCATAGTGATGTTCACCGTTGAAACTACTCCATCTCACGTGATGATCGGACATGGTTTAGTTGATATGGATCACGTGATCACTTAGAGGATTAGAGGGATGTCTATCTAAGTGGGAGTTCTTAAATAATATGATTAATTGAACTTAAATTTATCATGAACTTAGTACCTGATAGTATCTTGCTTGTCTATGTTGATTGTAGATAGATGGCCCGTGCTGTTGTTCTGTTGAATTTTAATGCGTTCCTTGAGAAAGCAAAGTTGAAAGATGATGGTAGCAATTACACGGACTGGGTCCGTAACTTGAGGATTATCCTCATTGCTGCACAGAAGAATTACGTCCTGGAAGCACCGCTGGGTGCCAGGCCTGCTGCTGAAGCAACTGACGACGTTAAGAATGTCTGGCAGAGCAAAGCTGATGACTACTCGATAGTTCAATGTGCCATGCTTTACGGCTTAGAACCGGGACTTCAACGACGTTTTGAACGTCATGGAGCATATGAGATGTTCCAGGAGTTGAAGTTAATATTTCAAGCAAATGCCCGGATTGAGAGAAATGAAGTCTCCAATAAGTTCTACAGCTGCAAGATGGAGGAGAATAGTTCTGTCAGTGAGCATAAACTCAAAATGTCTGGGTATAATAATCACTTGATTCAACTGGGAGTTAATCTTCCGGATGATAGCGTCATTGACAGAATTCTCCAATTACTGCCACCAAGCTACAAGAGCTTCGTGATGAACTATAACATGCAAGGGATGTATAAGACGATTCCCGAGCTCTTCGCAATGCTAAAGGCTGCGGAGGTAGAAATCAAAAAGGAGCATCAAGTGTTGATGGTCAATAAGACCACCAGTTTCAAGAAAAAAGGCAAAGGGAAGAAGAAGGGGAACTTCAAGAAGAACAGCAAGCAAGTTGCTGCTCAGGAGAAGAAACCCAAGTCTGGACCTAGGCCTGAGACTGAGTGCTTCTACTGCAAGCAGACTGGTCACTGGAAGCGGAACTGCCCCAAGTATTTGGCGGATAAGAAGGATGGCAAGGTGAACAAAGGTATATGTGATATACATGTTATTGATGTGTACCTTACTAAAGCTCGCAGTAGCACCTGGGTATTTGATACTGGTTCTGTTGCTAATATTTGCAACTCAAAACAGGGGCTACGGATTAAGCGAAGATTGGCTAAGGACGAGGTGACGATGCGCGTGGGAAATGGTTCCAAAGTCGATGTGATCGCGGTCGGCACGCTACCTCTACATCTACCTTCGGGATTAGTTTTAGACCTAAATAATTGTTATTTGGTGCCAGCGTTAAGCATGAACATTATATCTGGATCTTGTTTGATGCGAGACGGTTATTCATTTAAATCAGAGAATAATGGTTGTTCTATTTATATGAGTAATATCTTTTATGGTCATGCACCCTTGAAGAGTGGTCTATTTTTGTTGAATCTCGATAGTAGTGATACACATATTCATAATATTGAAGCCAAAAGATGCAGAGTTGATAATGATAGTGCAACTTATTTGTGGCACTGCCGTTTAGGTCATATCGGTGTAAAGCGCATGAAGAAACTCCATACTGATGGACTTTTGGAACCACTTGATTATGAATCACTTGGTACTTGCGAACCGTGCCTCATGGGCAAGATGACTAAAACGCCGTTCTCCGGAACTATGGAGAGAGCAACATATTTGTTGGAAATCATACATACAAATGTATGTGGTCCGATGAATGTTGAGGCTGTGGCGGATATCGTTATTTTCTCACCTTCACAGATGATTTAAGCAGATATGGGTATATCTACTTAATGAAACATAAGTCTGAAACATTTGAAAAGTTCAAAGAATTTCAGAGTGAAGTTGAAAATCATCGTAACAAGAAAATAAAGTTTATACCATCTGATCGTGGAGGAGAATATTTGAGTTATGAGTTTGGTCTTCATTTGAAACAATGCGGAATAGTTTCGCAACTCACGCCACCCGGAACACCACAGCGTAATGGTGTGTCCGAACGTCGTAATCGTACTTTACAAGATATGGTGTGATCTATGATGTCTCTTAATGATTTACCGCTATCGTTTTGGGGTTATTCTTTAGAGACGGCTGCATTCACGATAAATAGGGCACCATCGAAATCCGTTTAGACGACGCCTTACGAACTATGGTTTGGCTAGAAACAAAAGTTGTCGTTTCTTAAAGTTTGGGGCTGCGATGCTTATGTGAAAAAGCTTCAACCTGATAAGCTCGAACCCAAATCGGAGAAATGTGTCTTCATAAGATACCCAAAGGAGACTGTTGGGTATACCTTCTATCACATATCCGAAGGCAAGACTTTTGTTGCTAAATTCGGAATCTTTCTGGAGAAGGAGTTTCTCTCGAAAGAAGTGAATGGGAGGAAAGTAGAACTTGATGAGGTAATTGTACCTGCTCCCTTATTGGAAAGTAGTTCATCGCAGAAACCGGTTTCTGCGACGCCTACACCAATTAGTGAGGAAGTTAATGATGATGATGATGGAATTTCAGATCAAGTTGTTACTGAACCTCGTAGGTCAACCAGAGTAAGATCCGCACCAGAGTGGTACGGTAATCCTGTTCTGGAGGTTATGTTACTAGACCATGACGAACCTACGAACTATGAAGAAGCGATGGTGAGCCCAGATTCCGCAAAATGGCTTGAGGCCATGAGATCTGAGATGGGATCCATGTATGAGAACAAAGTGTGGACTTTGGTTGACTTGCCCGATGATCGGCAAGCCATCGAGAATAAATGGATCTTCAAGAAGAAGACTGACGCTGACGGTAATGTTACTGTTTATAAAGCTCGACTTGTTGCAAAAGGTTTTTGACAAGTTCAAGGGATTGACTACGATGAGACCTTCTCACCCGTAGCGATGCTTAAGTCTGTCCGAATCATGTTAGCAATTGCCGCATTTTATGATTATGAAATTTGGCAAATGGATGTCAAAACTGCATTCCTGAATGGATTTCTAGAAGAAGAGTTGTATATGATGCAACCAAAAGGTTTTGTCGATCCAAAGGGAGCTAACAAAGTGTGCAAGCTCCAGCGATCCATTTATGGACTGGTGCAAGCCTCTCGGAGTTGGAATAAATGCTTTGATAGTGTGATCAAAGCATTTGGTTTTGTACATACTTTTGGAGAAGCCTGTATTTACAAGAAAGTGAGTGGGAGCTCTGTAGCATTTCTGATATTATATGTGGATGACATATTGCTGATTGGAAATGATATAGAATTTCTGAATAGCATAAAGGGATACTTGAATAAGAGTTTTTCAATGAAAGACCTCGGTGAAGCTGCGTATATATTGGGCATCAAGATCTATAGAGATAGATCAAGACGCTTAATTGGACTTTCACAAAGCACATACCTTGACAAAATTTTGAAGAAGTTCAAAATGGATCAAGCAAAGAAAGGGTTCTTGCCTGTGTTACAAGGTGTGAAGTTGAGTAAGACTCAATGCCCGACCACTGCAGAAGATAGAGAGAAAATGAAAGATGTTCCCTATGCTTCAGCCATAGGCTCTATCATGTATGCAATGCTGTGTACCAGACCTGATGTGTGCCTTGCTATAAGTCTAGCAGGGAGGTACCAAAGTAATCCATGAGTGGATCACTGGCCAGCGGTCAAGAACATCCTGAAATACCTGATAAGGACTAAGGATATATTTCTCGTTTATGGAGGTGACAAAGAGCTCATCGTAAATGGTTACGTTGATGCAAGCTTTGACACTGATCCGGACGATTCTAAATCGCAAACCGGATACGTGTTTACATTGAACGGTGGAGCTGTCAATTGGTGCAGTTCTAAACAAAGCGTCGTGGCGGGGTCTACATGTGAAGCGGAGTACATAGCTGCTTCGGAAGCGGCAAATGAAGGAGTCTGGATGAAGGAGTTCATATCTGATCTAGGTGTCATACCTAGTGCATCGTGTCCAATGAAAATCTTTTGTGACAATACTGGTGCAATTGCCTTGGCGAAGGAATCCAGATTTCACAAGAGAACCAAGCACATCAAGAGACGCTTCAATTCCATCCGGGATTTAGTCCAGGTGTGAGACATAGAAATTTGCAAGATACATACGGATCTGAATGTTGCAGACCCGTTGACTAAGCCTCTTCCACGAGCAAAACATGATCAGCACCAAGGCTCCATGGGTGTTAGAATCATTACTGTGTAATCTAGATTATTGACTCTAGTGCAAGTGGGAGACTGAAGGAAATATGCCCTAGAGGCAATAATAAAGTTATTATTTATTTCCTTATATCCTGATAAATGTTTATTATTCATGCTAGAATTGTATTAACCGGAAACATAATACATGTGTGAATACATAGACAGACAGAGTGTCACTAGTATGCCTCTACTTGACTAGCTCGTTGATCAAAGATGGTTAAGTTTCCTAGCCATTGACATGGGTTGTCATTTGATTAACAGGATCACATCATTAGGAGAATGATGTGATTGACTTGACCCATTCCGTTAGCTTAGCACTCAATCGTTTAGTATGTTGCTATTGCTTTCTTCATGACTTATACATGTTCCTATGACTACGAGATTATGCAACTCCCGTTTACCGGAGGAACACTTTGTGTGCTACCAAACGTCACAACGTAAATGGGTGATTATAAAGGTGCTCTACAGGTGTCTCCGAAGGTACTTGTTGGGTTGGCGTATTTCGAGATTAGGATTTGTCACTCTGATTGTCGGAGAGGTATCTCTGGGCCCACTCGGTAATGCACATCACTTAAGCCTTGCAAGCATTGCAACTAATGAGTTAGTTGCAGGATGATGTATTACGGAACGAGTAAAGAGGCTTGCCGGTAACGAGATTGAACTAGGTATTGAGATACCGACGATCGAATCTCGGGCAAGTAACATATCGATGACAAAGGGAACAACGTATGTTGTTATGCGGTCTGACCGATAAAGATCTTCGTAGAATATGTGGGAGCCAATATGAGCATCCAGGTTCCGCTATTGGTTATTGACCGGAGACGTGTCTCGGTCATGTCTACATAGTTCTCGAACCCGTAGGGTCCGCACGCTTAAAGTTTCGATGACAGTTATATTATGAGTTTATATGTTTTGATGTACCGAAGGTTGTTCGGAGTCCCGGATGTGATCACGGACATGACGAGGAGTCTCGAAATGGTCGAGACATGAAGATTGATATATTGGAAGCCTATATTTGGATATCGGAAGTGTTCCGGGTGAAATCGGGATTTTACCGGAGTACCGGAGGGGTTACCGGAACCCCCCGGGGGTTAATGGGCCATAGTGGGCCTTAGTGGAGATGAGGAGAGGCGGCCAGGGCAAGGGCCATGCGCCCCTCCCCCCTAGTCCGAATAGGACAAGGAGAGGGGGCGGCGGCCCCCCTTTCCTTCCTCTCCTCCACCTCTTTCCCCCTTCTCCTATTCCAACAAGGAAGGGAGGGAGTCCTACTCCCACCTCGATAATACTGTAGCGGTGCTTAGGCGAAGCCCTGCGTGGGTAGAACATCATCATCGTCACCACGCCGTCGTGCTGACGAAACTCTCCCTCAACACTCGGCTGCATCGGAGTTCGAGGGACGTCATCGGGCTGAACGTGTGCTGAACTGGGAGGTGCCGTGCGTTCGGTACTTGATCGGTCGGATCGTGAAGACGTACGACTACATCAACCGCGTTGTGCTAACGCTTCCGCTTTCGGTCTACGAGGGTACATGGACAACACTCTCCCCTCTCGTTGCTATGCATCACCATGATCTTGCGTGTGCGTAGGAAAATTTTGAAATTACTACGTTCCCCAACAATGATTGGGTACAAGGATCTGCCAACCATTGATGCGGACTCCAAGAAAGAATTGTATCCAGGTTGCAAAAAGAAATATTCCAGGTTGAGTGCCACCCTGGCGCTTCTCAGATTTAAAGTAGCAAACGGTCTATCAAACAAGGGCTTCACAGAGCTGTTAGGTCTTTTGAAAGAAATTCTTCCGGAAGATAATGTGCTCCCCGGAAGCACGAATGAAGCGAAGAAAATTGTTTGCCCATTGGAACTTAAAGTACAGAAGATACACGCTTGTGTGAATGATTGTATATTGTATCGTGGTGAGTACAGAGATTATCGTGCATGTCCCACATGCAAGCATGCACCATACAAGCGTAGGAGAGCAAAGGACAAGTACAAATTGGACGACGAGATCAAGACAGGAGTCCCGTTCAAGGTTGTTTGGTACTTGCCTTTAATTCCAAGGTTGAGCCGTTTGTTTGCAAACCCTAGAGAGGCAAAGAGGTTGCGGTGGCATCATGATGAGCGAATTGCGGATAAGTATATGAGGCACCCGAAAGATGGGGCTTAGTGGGAATTAATCGACAAAAAGTTTGAAAATTTTGCCAAGGATCCTAGAAGTATAAGGCTCGGGGAGTGTACTGACGGGATGAATCCTTTTGGCGATATGAGCACCAATCATAGCACATGGCCGGTGCTTCTGTGCATATATAACCTAGCTCCTTGGTTGTGTATGAAGAAAAAATACATTATGATGTCAATGATTATCCAAGGCCCGAAGCAACCTGGAAATGACATCGACATTTACTTTCAGCTACTGGTAGAAGAACTACTGACAGTGTGGATAGATGCGCCTGCTGTAAAATGTTATGATGCTTACAGAAAGGAGATTTTCGATCTACATGCCATGCTGGTGCACACCATGTAAGATATGCCGGCATTAGGCAACACATCGGGGCAGAAAACAAGGGGAGAAGTAGGGTGTGTCACATGCATGGATAGGACAGCTAGCAGAAGACTTCCCAACTCACACAAAACAGTGTATTTGTGTCATCGTAGGTTCTTATGAAAAAATCACCCATACCGAAAGATGAAAGCTGAATTTGATGGTACAGCAGAGGCAGTTGTAGCCCCAAGACCCTATGAAGGGGTGGTGGTCCACAACATGGCTAAAAAAATTAATGTTGTGCTTGGCAAGAACCACCCTTTGACGGTGAAACTAACATGCAAGGATCAAGTGTTTAAGAAGAAATCGGTGTTCTGGAAATTACCTTACTGGGAGATTCTACGTGTACGTCACTGCATCGATGCCATGCATGTAGAGAAGAACGTATGTGAAAGCATCCTTGGTACTCTGCTCAAGATTAAAGGTAAAAGAAAGGATGGTGACGGTTCACAGCTCGATATGCTTGCTGATCAATCACAACGCAAGAGTGAAGCAGAAGATGATGACAAATTCATCAAAGCTCGCTAGAGTTACAATTTCAGTACAAAAGAAGCAACACAGTTCTTCACCTATTTGTTGTCAGTTAAGACACCCTCTTCCTACTCCGCAAACATCAGAAGTCTCATGGATGTGAGCTCAGGTAAAATGAAGTTGGGACACATGAAGTCACATGATTGCCACGTAATGTTGACACAAATCCTCTCGGTGGCATCAGGAATCTGATGGACAAAGATATAAGAAACACACTCATTGACCTCTGTGATTTCTTCAACCAACTATGGCAGAAAGTTGTAGATCCTGAAGAGTTGGATCATATGCAAGATGATATTGCAAGAATGTTGTCCAACCTAGAGATGTTTTTCCCACCGTCATTCTTTGATATCATGGTCCATCTCACTGTGCACCTTGTCGACGAGATAAAGTATTGTGGTCCTGTGTTTCTTCGCAACATGTATCCCTTCGAGCGGTTCATGGGAATCCTGAAGCGCTTTTGTCGGAACCGAAACCATCCAGTGGCAAGCATCCTACAAGGTTATACCGCGGAGGAGGTGGTTGAGTTTTGCACCGAATACATGAAACAAAGACCTATAGGTTTTCCCCTCTCTCGCCACGAGGGAAGGCTGAAAGGTAAGCCAGTCCTTGCTGGCACGCAAATGGCTGCACCTGGAGAATTGGCAGAGAAAGCCCATTTGACGGTACTGCTTAACAGCCCAGTTCTCATCGCTTATGCCGAACAACACTTGGTGGAGATACGCCAAAGATTCTTACCAATGGTGCCTTCATCAGAGGTGGAGATGAAGGAGCACACTAAGAACTACGCCGAATGGCTGAAGAATCGTTTGGCACAAGGATCCATCGATGACATTGCTACGTGGTTGGCACAAAAGCCATCACCTACGGTGCTGACGTACCAAGCATATGACATAAATAGATACACGTTCTACACTGAGGAACGTGATAAGAAGACCTCGTATCAGAATAGCTCTGTTCGAATAGAATGCATGACTGTAAATGAAGCTGATAAAAGGGTATACTATGGAACCATCAAAGAGATTTGGGAGCTTGACTATGTGAAAGTTAAGGTGGCATTATTCAGGTGTGCATGGATCCCTCTTGGTCAGTAAGGATTGATGAGTACAGGAAGACCTGTGTTAACAGGACAACGATGGCATATCACGCAGACCCATTCATTCTTGCCAGCGATGCTACCCAGATTTTCTTTGTGGAAGACCCCTTGCATAAGAATGGCCATTTAGCGATGCATGGGAAGAGAAGGGTACTGGGTGTCGATGATGTTGCCGATCAGGACGAGTATGATGAATTTGATGAGTTGCCAGCCAAGGGATCACACACCAGTGCAACAGAGAAGAAGTTTAAAATCATCAAAAACCCCCAAGTTCATTCAGGGTCAACTTAATGATCCTAGTTCCCACATGTACATGCGAATTAAGCTGTAAGACTAGTCTTTATACCTACCCTGCAACTTAATTCGTTCAATTTAGAACTGTCGCGTGTACTGAATTTGTGAGTTATGCCCGGTTTTCTGTTGATGTAAGAACTGTTAATGTGTTGACCTTGATATGCTGTCAGCTCAGGCAATGAATATGAACTGTTTTTTGTTATTATTATTATTATTATTATTATTATTATTATATCATAGAGGTAGCACACTCAATCGATCTCACTACAGTATGTGTGAACAAAAATATGCAATCTGATTTGCGAATAGCACACGGTTCGTTGATGAAAGCCGTGTGCCGACCAAACCCCGCCACCACCCCGCCCACGATCTGAGTCGTGCTTTCTGATTGGCCAGAACCCAAACCCCCGGATCGTACGTCTGCACAGTTGGATGCTCCCAGATCGAACGGCGATCCTCATCCCTTTCGACAGCACATGCGTTCCGATTGTAATTTTATTTTTATGCACAAAATGCACGTTAATATCAAAAAATGTCTTAAATATAGCTAACAATACCTGAAATGCGCCAGAAAATTAAACCCGTGGTATAATGGTGATTGCGTACCGCGGAATTTTTTATGAGGCCAAACGATGAAGTCACCGGCCACAGGAGTTTGAATTGACACGTCTCCTTTTGGAAAACCATGATCCTTCATGTGAGATGCTCCGGTTTGGAAGGAGCGGTCATCAAAACTTATGCCAAACTTTACCAATTTTTTTCCACGGGGTCGTGAGAGCACGCCACAGGCACACATCGATTTTGATGATGTCCAAACTCCATCTGAATTTTCTGTAATTAAAATACCAACTAGGCCTATGCCAGTGGCTGCACCTCGTGACCGAAATGTTTGAAACTTCTCCCCGCTTCTTGAACAAACGGATGAAAACTCACAAAGTGACGCACAAATGATCTGTACACCTTTGCTAGGCTGATAGTAAGGGGGTATCATAGCTAGTATCATGCATGCAAACTAGGCAATTTTGATGAGCTGTCATAGAATTAATTAAATGAAGAAAGAGAGGGTTAAGTATCATATCATGAAACCGTATCATAATAAATGTTATGCTACTATGTGCATGATGACGGGAAAATGGCGGGCGTGAGACACACGTCCACGTCATTGATACAGAGAGAATAATCTAAGTGCATAAACAAAATGGAGATCAAACATTGCAGGTACTTTATTTCCAGAACTCTTACATTTACATAACAATTCTGTTAATTACATCTCCGAACAGAAAACCCCTGATTAAGAATTCCAACATATCTATTACATAGCATCACAACACATGAGTACTACAAAGTGTAGAAATAAAAGAAGACTACAAAATGTAGAAATAGAAGTCCTCCTCACTGTCCTCGACGCCTGCGTACTCGGGGAGCCTTGAACTTCGTCTATGCTAACATATGCGTTGCATAACATTCATGATTTGACAATGTTCATTCGTATAGCACGTTCATGCCTAGCTCATTAACCATCGCAAATATGTAGTGGTTGTCTTTTTAATGGTTAACTAGCCGGGCTAACGGTGTATATGCAATATAGGGCATAACTATTTTTATGAGTTGGGTTTACTTTATAGAAACGTATATAGTGTTGCCTCGAGCCATTATATGCGAGGACTATATGAAACTTGTTGATGACATATTCCGCACTATATTATATTTAGTGCGAGTCATAGGCTATGACCCTAGTTACTTTTCTATGCATGGTACAATGTTAATCTGTATGAGAGGTTATATTATGACATATGGGTTATGCTTAAATACTAGTTTTGCTAGTCTCAAACATGTCATATATGGGCATGTGACTAAGTGAATCTAGTCAAATATTTATATGGGTTTGAATGAGAATATTTCTTTTATAAAGTTTCACTTCACTTGTATTAGTACTAACATCATGTAGCAACTTCGTGCCCATATGTAGCATAACCAAATGAAGTGTCGGGACTTCTTCTTGCTTGTATTATCACCACGTAGCATAGATTGTATGCTTGTGGTGTAACCAAACAGAAGTATATATCAGTATATGTTTCGCATGGACATGATGAAGTATATGACAATTCTCAAAGCCTAGATATATGACCCAAAACTATGAAGAGCCAAAGTCATGTATATTGAGTTGTCATGGATTTGTTTCACATAGGTTTTCACAAGTACAAAATCCGAGCGTATAATGCTACTTCTTAAGACAAATGAACATATAGACGCATGCTCCAAGTTTACACCCTATACTGATGTATTTAGGGGTCTAGCCAGACTATAAATTATATGGAAGGAACATGTGTGAATTTCCAACAAAATAGGACTTTATGAAACCTTTATTTCTATTTCTATCCTTGATATGTATCAACATGGGATGCAAGATCATCATGAGACCAAATCAAGATGGACATATTTTTATTCTTGAATTGTATCAACATCGGATGCAAGATCACCATGAGACCAAAACAAGATGAGCATAATTTTTGGTCTTGACTTGTATCAACATGGAGATGCAAGATCAATCACCATGAGACCAAAACAAGAAGGATTTTAGTTGCATCGTGTGCACTTAGTTTGCATCATTATAGGATTGAGGAGTGATATATGATCACTAGGCATGTCATGCATTATCTTGATTTGTTTCAGCATGGGATCATAATCGCCATGAGACCGAATCAAGCACAAATTACTTGGGTAGCACCGAACATATATGAGGTGTACGGTGAAAGAGAAGGATCATCAATGGGTATATTTTAACCTTGAATTGTATCAATATGGGATGCAATATCACCATGAGACCAAAACAAGACGGAACATATTTTTATTCTTGAATTGTATCAACATGAGATGCAAACAAGATGAACACCATTTAACCATGGTTTGTATCAACAAGGGATGCTAGATCCCATGAGGCCAAACTAGATGTGCTATGTGAAGTGACGTAGAACACCCATACTATTTGAGGCATATGATTCAACAGGGATACATCAAGAATGGAGCCAGGAGGTTGCCTTGAATTCTCACCTTGCCTTGGATGTGGTCACGTATGTGTGATGTGGTGATGTAGATGAGAGCCGCCCGTGTAGAGAAGCTCATGGGCGATGCAGATGGTGAGCAGCCGGCGATGAATGGCGCGGACGACGATCGGTCGGCGATTGACAGGTCCAAAGCTTCTCTCTCAGCTAGCAATGGTGGTTTCTCTCGAGACATGAAGAACAGATCACACACGGAAGATTTTTGCGACGCAAAGATACGCGTCTTTTCTGGCGTCTTTCTGTTATTCTTCATAGATGATCTAAACGGCATATGCCTACACACACGATCAGGCCAACGCCTTGACTGAGACTCACGCCAAGCTAACCCCACTATGCCTGATCCTAGATGCAAGGGACGTGCTGCATGCGCTTATCCAACGCGTCATGCACACGGAAATACAAAGCAAACATGCATGCGTGATTACAAAAGGGAAACAAACAGACTAAAACAAGATTACACGCTGAGATTCACCCCCTTAATCTGTTTCTTCACCGCTCGGAGTCCAATGCGCTCGCGAAGCTCCAGGAACTTCACACGGGCGAGCGACTTGGTCAGTATGTCGGCGAGCTGGTCGCCGGTTCGGACATGCTCCACGGTGACCCTCCCTTCTTCAACGCACTCGCGAATGAAATGGTAGCGAACATCTATGTGCTTGCTGCGATCATGATGGACTGAGTTCTTACAAAGCGCAATTGCAGATTTGTTGTCCACTTTGATCAAAACCTTCTGCTGCTCCCTCTTCATCAGTTTCTTCTGCTGCTCTTTGTTCATCAGTTCACCAAGCAGCCATGATAACCAAATTCCCTGACAAGCAGTGATAGCTGCAGCAATATATTCGGCTTCACACGATGATGTTGCCACTACCTTTTGTTTCTGCGAGACCCAAGTTACTGGATTTGTGCCAAGGAAGTATAGCACACCTGATGTGCTTTTACGATCATCAAGATCACCAGCATGGTCACTATCACTGTATCCAACAAGTCATGGCTCCTCTTCTTCCTTCCTTCCATAGTGACAGCCGAGATGAAAGGTGCCACGGATGTACCTCAAAATCTGCTTGACTGCTGCCATGTGGTTCACCGTAGGAGCTTCCATGAAACGACTAACGACGCCCACTGAGTAAGCAAGATCCGGCCTTGTGTTTACCAAATACCTCAGACTCCCAACTATGCTACGGTACTGAGTTGAGTCCACTTTCTTGTCCTGATCAGTTTTAACTAGCTTCAGTCTTGGCTCCATTGGTACTTGACTTGGGTTGCACTCTGCCATTCCAACCTTCTCAAGGATCTTCTGAGCATATCCGGCCTGGCTGAGTGTAATGCCATTGGCGGTCTGGGCTACCTCGATCCCGAGATAGTATGACAACAAACCCAGATCACTCATTTTGAACAGATTTTTCATCTGCTCCTTGAAGCTGTCAATCTCCACTTGGCTTGCACCAGTTATCACCAAGTCATCGACATAAACGCCTACGAGCAGCCGCGAGCCACCTTTGCTTCTCATGTACACCGCGTGCTCAAGAGGACATCTCTCGAACCCGAGCGTGAGCAGAGTGGCGTGCAACTTGGCATACCATGCTCTCGGCGCCTGACGAAGTCCATACAATGCCTTGTTCAGCTTCAAAACTTTGTGCTCATTGCCGTCTTCTTCATAACCAGGGGGTTGTCGCACGAACACCTCCTTCTGCAGCTCTCCATTCCAGAATGCGGACTTTACGTCCATGTGGTGCAGACGCCAGCCCTCAAGTGCAGCCACGGCGATGAGCAGACGCACAGTTTCCATGCGCGCAACAGGGGCAAATACTTCATCAAAATCCACCCCTCGCGTTGCACATATCCCTTTGCAACAAGGCGGGCTTTATGCTTGACGATGGCACCGCTCGGATCTTTCTTCAGCTTGTATACCCATTTCAGACCGATGGGTTTTTGTCCAGACGGGAGGTCGACGAGCTGCCATGTATCATTGCCACGGATGGAGTCAAGCTCTTCCTCCATGGCACGCCTCCATCTTGGCTCCTTCCGAGCCTCGACGTGTGACATGGGCTCCTCTATACCGAGCAAGCACAACTTAGCATCCACGCCGGCGTCGGCGAACTGCAACTCTGCACCAGGTGGAACCGTTGTTTCCTCCAAGATCTCCATCAGGTTTCTGAACCCCTTGGGCCCGAGCTCGTCATAGGTGTGGGACGGAGGCGTCCGCCCCTCGTCAGCGTCTGCAGCGGTGTTCACTGCTATGCCTGCAGAAACACTTGCTGCTCTCGGCGTGCTCTGCGTCGCGGGCGACTCGCACGGCATGCCGATTGGAGTGGCACTAGCCGGTGTGGTCTCGCCCGTCTCTGCATGTACGCCGTCCTCCAACGTCACCTTACTTGTACCTGAAGTGGAGATGATTGGATACGTGACTGTAAACACCTCATAACTGGACGCTTCTTGCCTGTGCACTGTGCTCCAATCCCATTGCTGCTTCTCGTCAAACACTACGTCCCTTGTGACGATGACACGGTTGCCGATCGGATCAAATACTCGATAGGCTTTTGTGTTCGGCTCATACCCGAGTAGAACTGTACGAACGCTCCTGTCCGCAAGCTTCGACGAGTTCGGCTTTGTCACCTTGGCATAGGCGACACAGCCAAACGTACGCAGGTGCTCGACACTGGGCTTCCGTGCACACCAGGCTTCATACGGCGTCTGGCCGGCGACACTCTTCGTCGGCGCACGGTTCAGGAGGTAGACAGCAGTGGTGACCGCCTCCCCCCAGAATTTTCCTGGGACTCCCTTGCTCTTCAACAGACTACGAGCCATGCCAACAATTGTTTGATTGCGGCGCTCGACGACGCCATTTTGCTGCGGTGAATAAGGCGCCGTGAGGAAGTGTTTGATGCTGTGGTCATCGCAGTATGCCTTGAACGCTTTTGAGGTGAACTCACCACCTCGGTCAGTGCGGAGCACCTTAAGATCGAGCTCCACTTCCTTCTCTGCACCAAGTCTGAACCTATGAAAGGCACCAAGTGCCTGGTCCTTGGTTTTCAGCAGAATTAGCCACATGAACCTGGAGACATCATCAACAAGCAGAAGAAAGTAGCGGTTGCCGGCGGGTGTTGGTGGAGAGATTGGCCCGCAGAGGTCACCGTGGACCAACGCTAGCGGGCGCTCAGCACGGTACGTCGCCTCGCTAGGGAATGACAGTCGCCGTTGCTTCCCAACGAGGCAGCCGTCGCATATCTGATCAATATGATCTATGTGCGGCAGCCCATGTACCATCTCCTTATGCGCTAGCTCGCGCAACGCCTTGAAGTTGAGATGACCGTACCGTGCATGCCAAAGCCAAGCCGTGTCGCCGCAGTTAGCCATGAGGCAGACCGGCTGCGCCTGGCTCAGGTCGAGGATGTAGAGACGGCTTTGGTTCCACAGCACGTGCGCGAGAAGCTCGCGTGCCTTGTCGTAGATCTCCATGTAGTCGTCCTCGATCACCACCTTGCACCCACGTTCAGCAAGTTGGCCCAAACTGATGATGCAGCTCTTCAGCGACGGGATGTAGTACACATTTGCAAGGGCACAGTGTTCACCGTTCAGGCACTGGAACAACACAGTGCCACGCCCAACAATGTCCACGGCTGAACCATCCCCAAACCTGACCTTCCCAGTCACAGTGAGGTCGAGGTCCAAGAACTTCTCCTTGATCCCTGTCATATGATTGCTAGCACCAGTATCTAATTACCAAGCATCACCTTTGTACCTTTTCGGGTGTACCTTTATTTCATTGAGGAGAACCTCACCGGAGTGCTCGTCAGTTTCAGTCAGATCGAAGATCTCCGCCATGAGCAGAGTTGCTGGACCTTCATCTTCCTTCTCTGCCATGAGAGCCCTCTCCTTCTTTGGCTTGCGGCACTCAGCAGCAAAGTGCCCTTTAATACCACAGTTGTGGCACTTGTACTTCTTCTTCCAGTCGTTGTTCTTGCCACGGCCGGAATTTGAGTTGGAGCCATGCTGCTGTGGTTTCTTGCCGTGGTTTCTTGCCGTGGCTTCCAGATCGGTCGCCGTTCTGGCCACCGGACGACGATCCCTCACCTCCTGTCTTCTTCCCTTCGAGCTTCTCCCACTGTGCACGTGACAACATCAGGTGCTCTCCTTCCTAAGGATTGCCGAAGGTAGAACGTACGCGCTCGTCGTACGCCTTGTAACGCCCCACCAAGTCTTCAGTTGATAGGGTTTTGAGATCGATGCACTGCTCGATTGTGGTCACCAGCTGCATGTAACGCGCCGGTGCTGCACGTAGGAACTTGCGCACGACCTCAATCTCGTCGAGCTTCTCGCCGAGGCCACGAATCCCGCTGACGGGCGATGTGACGCGCGTAGCGAATTCGTCCACGGTCTCGCTCTCCGCCATCTTCAGTTCCTCGAACTGCTTCTTGTACGTCTGCAAGTTTGCCTCGCGAACGCGGTCGTGGCCGAGATGGGACTTCTTGATGGCTTCCCAGGCTTCTTTTGCTGAATCCTTGCCAGCGAGAGTTGGAAGCATCGTCTTGGGCACGGCGCGATAAATCGCGGTTAGCGCCCCACGATCTTTGCGGTACTCAGCACCGCCTTCCGCATACTCGGGGCCTGCCTTGTCGATGGCGCCCCACACCTCCATGAACTGCAGCTGGACACGCATCTGCATCGCCCACATGGAGTAGTTGTCCCGCTCGAGCTGCGGGAAGGAGTTCTGATCAAACGGCTCCGGCTTGACTTCCATCGCCTCCGGCAGCGTTAGCGTTCCATCTCCGCTGCTTTTCAGCGAGCCCCGCGGCACGATCTTGGGCATACAATCAAAGCTCTGATGCCAAATGACAGGTCCAAAGCTTCTCTCTCAGCTAGCAATGGTGGTTTCTCTCCAGACACGAAGAACAGATCACACACGGAAGATTTTTGCGACGCAAAGATACGCGTCTTTTCTGGCGTCTTTCTGTTATTCTTCAAAGATGATCTAAACGGCATATGCCTACACACGATCAGGCCAACGCCTTGACTGAGACTCACGCCAAGCTAACCCCACTATGCCTGATCCTAGATGCAAGGGACGTGCTGCATGCGCTTATCCAACGCGTCATGCACACGGAAATACAAAGCAAATGTGCATGCGTGATTACAAAAGGGAAACAAACAGACTAAAACAAGATTACACGCTGAGATGGCCAACGACGAGCGGCGCGACGGCGACGGCGACGAGGACGACGACGAGATGAACGGCCGGCGGCGACGACAGCGAGACGAACGGCCGGCGGCGACGATGGCGAGCGGCGTTGCAGCGTATGTATGTGTGTGTGAGTGATGGACTGGAGATAGAGCAAGCAATGGATGGATCGATGATGAGCGAGCAGCGATGGACTGAATGAGCGATCGATGAATGTGGTGAGCAGCCTTCTCTATGCTGGACAACCATGTATTTATAGGGGAGCCAAGGGTAGAGCTAGCGTGATGCCTTCAGAACTTCCCGCGCGCGCCAAGCTTCTACTACGCACATCGTGATCGTGCAGAATGTGGGAGCGTGGGGCGTCGCTGGCCGGTATGATGCAGACTTGGTCCCGTTTAACTGGACGTCAGGAGAATAGTCGGGCCTGGCCTCATTAAGCCTAATT
Organism: Triticum aestivum; assembly: GCF_018294505.1. Classification (NCBI taxonomy): domain Eukaryota; kingdom Viridiplantae; phylum Streptophyta; class Magnoliopsida; order Poales; family Poaceae; genus Triticum; species Triticum aestivum. The sequence goes on from NC_057805.1 coordinate 437,557,475, forward strand.
AACTAACTGGGCTCTAATTGCATGCAAGCATGGCCTCCGTTCGGTGCAGCAATTTGACGTATATGCTGATCTGGTTTCACGTACAAGTCTTTGATCCTCCTGTTTAATTAGAGCATAATGCATGCATGCATGCCTTAGTATGGAAGGAGGACGTGCTATATGGGCCATGGGCTGGGTAATTACTTTATTAATCCCATGCATGCATGCATGTGGTAGGTCCATGTATGTATCCTTTTCACGTAAGTGTACTTGGCCTTGCTCATTATACAATGTCCCCTTTATTTCAAATCGTCGCTGCGCGTCACATTATTTTATAGAAGTATCGTGCCAATATTTTCTTTTAGCGATAATAGGATAACGTGATATAATATTTTGGCAATATTAGCGTCGTCTATGAAACTTTGAATTTGCCAACATCGGAATTTCGCCGTTGATGATGGCATATGTGTATGAAAGTCATATGTCCTCTAATTTAGACGACGATATTGCTCCTCCTCTTTTATTTCTGGGTCTTTTATTTTATATTGAGCGGCGCAACAGAAATTCATCATGTTATTTTTATCTGCGTATTCGGCAACTCGGTATTTTTTTCATTTTATGTAAATGATTTTATTTTAATAATATCTAAGCACCGTGTTTCACTTTGGCCGAAATCGGTGTCAACAGATGCCCCTCGAGGTCTGGATGCGAATGTTTTTTTAATTCGAATTCAGAGCTCGAAAATATATGTATCTTTCGTTTTTAACGTGCCTCAGTTTAGACTCGTGAGAGTATGGAGTATTTTTTATGTGCCCCAGTTTAGACTCGTGAGGATATGGAGTATATTCTTTTTTTCTTATGTGCCCCAGTTTAGACTCGTGAGGGTATGGAGTATTTTTTATGCATAGTAACGCTTAAGGAATTTCCCATTTACCGGTGCCGGCGAGTATTCCCCATCTGGTGATATGATTCTATATGCGCTGCTAGAATAAACCTCTTTTATGACGAAGGGACCTTCCCATTTTGGTTCAAATTTTCCTTTCATCCGTCGCGTGATATTCATAGGACGGATGACCACAAGTACTAGATCTCCTTGTTTGAACGACCTTGTTTTGACTCGTTTGTCGAATGCTCGAGACATCCTAGCTTGGTATGCCTCAAGATTTTGCAAAGCTTGAAGTCGTCTACCTTCTAGTCTTTCTAATTCGTCGAGACGTAATTGTACTGATTTTTCTTCCGACAAATTTTCATGTGTAGCGACTCTCATTGACGTGATCTGTACCTCCAAAGGTAGAACGGCTTCTCCCCCGAATACTAAGGAATAAGGTGTCATTCCTGTCGGCATTCGTGTTGTGGTTCTATAAGCCCACAAGGCTTCGAGAAGCTTTTCATGCCAGTCACGCTTGTTTTTTGGTACAACTTTCTTTAGTAACTTGCAAAGAGTTTTGTTGAAAGCTTCTGCTTGTCCATTGGCAGCTGGATTATATGTCGTGGAATAATGATGGTCTATCTTAAATTTTGAGCATAATCTCTCGACTTGTTTGTTTTTAAAAGGAGTTCCATTATCAGACATAATCCGAGAAGGAACGCCAAAGCGATAAATGAGTTGTGTTCTTATAAAATGTTCTACATTCTCCGCTTTGTCTTCCTTTAGTGGTGTAAGTTCAGCCCAGTTGGAGAAATAGTCTGTTGCTGCTAAAATGAATTTGTGACCTTTGGACGATGGTGGATGAATTGGCCCAACTATATCCATTCCCCACATTTCAAAAGGCCAAGACATATTTGTCGCATGGAGTGGTTCATGCGGCTGATGTATAAAGTCAGCATGCACTTGGCATTCACGGCATTTCTTTGCAAATTTAGTGGCGTCTTCAAACATTGTGGGCCAGTAGTAACCTAGACGCCTTAATTGGTAGTGCAATTTAGGACATGATTGGTGCGAGCCACATATTCCCGCATGCAACTCGTTTAAGGCCTCCATAATTTCATTTTCAGCAAGGCAGCGCAATAATATGCCATCATGGGAACGCCTATAGAGTATGTCGTTGATGCATGTGTAATGGATTGATCTTTTGCGGATTCTAGATCTTTCGCTAGTATCAAGAGGTAGGTATCCGTGAAGTAGATATTCGAGGAATGGTGCTCGCCAATCCCCTACCTCAATTTCACATACATCAGCTATCATTGCAGAAGATATTACCGTTTCTTCTTCTTCAACAAATATTGGCAATAACCTTCGTTCCTCTATGTGTACGTCCATCATTTCATGTGAGTCTAGTGACATACTTGCAGCTAAACCGGCTAAAGCGTCAGCCTTTTCATTTTGATTTCTAACTATGTGCTGAATATTTAGATCTTTGAACATAGCTAGGAGCTCTTTTGCCCTTTCGAAATATGGCAACAGTTGTTGTTTCTTTACCATGTAGGTCCCCATCAATTGATTAATCACTAATTGTGAGTCCCCATAAACAGAGAGCGTATCGAGCCCCATGTTTATTGCTATTTCAAGCCCAATGATAAGAGCTTCATATTCGGCTGAATTATTTGACACCGCCGAAGTTAGGGTAAATGAGTATGGGATCACCCCTCCATTAGGCGTAATGAAAACGACTCCGGCGCCTGACCCAGATTGCCGGCAAGCGCCATCGAAGTACATTTGCCATGTTGATTTTGTAACCGTCGTGGTGAATACGTCCTCATCTGGCAAGTCATCATCTATAGGAAAATCATCTGGGATCGGATGTGCCGCAAGTAAGTTAGCCAAAGCTTGGCCTTTTACAGCCTTTTGCGGTATATACGTGATGTCAAATTGTGATAAAAGCATCACCCATTTAGCTAGTCTCCCTGAGAGTACCATTTTACTTAAGATATATCTGAGTGGGTTTGCTCTTGAGACTAAATGTACAGTGTGTTCTAACATGTAGTGTCGCAATTTTTGTGTAGCGAACACCAGTGCGAGACATATTTTTTCCATGTCTGAATAGTTGCACTCGGCCCCTACCAAGGTGCGGCTAAGATAATAGAGGGACATTTCCTTTCCTACATCATTATTTTGCGCTAGGAGTGCACCTAGTGAAGTAGGCATTGCAGCAGTATAGAGAATTAATGGTCGGTCTTTAACCGGTGCGCCTAAAACAGGGGGATTTATCAAATATTTCTTAATTTCTAGGAATGCGTTTTGGCATGCTTGATCCCATTCAAAAGGGACTCCTTTCTTCATAAGTCGCGAGAAAGGTTTGCATCTCCCAGATAAATTTGAGATAAACCTCCTGATATATGCTAGGTGGCCTTGGAAACTCTTCAGTTCATGTAAGTTTGTCGGTGGTGGCATCTTAACAATCGCCTTTATTTTACTTGGATCGATCTGAATACCATTTTTTGTAACCACAAAGCCGAGAAATTTTCCAGAGGAAACTCCGAACGCGCACTACATGGGGTTCATTTTAAGATTATGTTGCCTGAGACGCTCAAAAACCATTTCAAGGTGTTTCAGGTGGTCTTGTTCGTGCTTTGATTTCACAACTATGTCATCTATATAGCATTCAACAATCACATATAACAACCCGTCTAAGATGATTGTCATTGCTCGTTGATATGTCACCCCAGCATTTCTTTAATCCGAAAGGCATTACTTTATAACAATATATGCCTTTAGGTGTGCGGAATGCTGTTAACTCTTCATCTCCAGGTGCCATCTTAATTTGATTATAGCCGGAACAACCATCCATGAAAGAAAATATTTCATGCCCCATAGTAGCATCGACTAGTATTTCAGAGATGGGTATTGGGAAATCATCTTTGGGACATGCTTTATTCATATCCCTGAAATCTACACATATGCGTGTTTGATCATTCTTCTTTTTAACTGGTACAATGCTAGAGACCCATGTGGGATATTTGACTTCTATAATAAACCCTGCGGCTATGAGTTTGTCGACCTCGGCTTCTATTTGCGGAAGTATTTCAGGCTGGTACTTTCTTTGAGCTTGCTTCACTGGTGTGGCATCATCTCGCACAGCAAGGCGATGGACAGCTATGTTTGGGTCCAACCCAGGCATTTCTTCATAAGTCCAAGCGAATATGTCTCTATTTGCACACAAGAACTCATGATATTTTAGTTTATTTTCTTTGGACAAAAATTGGACGAGGGTCATCAGTCGTACTAATATTTATTTCTTCCAAGTCATCCACGATACATTGGTTGCCATCCTCCATTTGTGGAGATGCTTCCGTCATGTCCGTATACTCAGCCGAAGCCATACAAACCTCATATCCCAACCCATGCTTCATTTCTTTTAAAACATGGTCTTCGTGTAGAGCTTCGAGTTGTTCTTGAGATAACACCTTTTCGAATGGTGCTAGCTGTCCCCGGCCATCACATAAGGACGGGCCAGTGGCGATGTCATAACCCATTTGCTGCATCATGTACAAGACCCTGTTATCATACAAACAAATGGGTAAAGATTCATCATCTTTGTTAAACACAGATATTTGTGTTGTATTTTTATTTTCACTTTCACCAACGTTTGAACGACGCGGCTCTTTTTGGGATTGTTTTATTCTATATTGTACCAAAGGAGGTAAAAGTGTGGGGAAATTAGTACCTTTCATGTCATGGGATTTGTCTATGACACGAAATATTGGGTCACCCTTCTTCCTTTGGTTGCTTGGTATATACTGATAGGTCTTTTTCTTTGACGAGGATTCTACGACCTCCTTTTCTACCACATTTGGCTCGGGTATTTTCTAGGATTTTGGCTTCTGCACCTTATCAATGGGCTCGAAGTAGAACTTTGCATCAGCATAGAAAGATTCGGCTATAGTGAATGGCTTCTTATCAGCAAATATTCTGACTGTATCACCTGTCCGATCTATATATTTGATACACTGATGTAAAGTGGATGGCACAACTTGATTCTCATGTAACCATGGGCGTCCTATCAATGCATTATATGATGTAGCCGCATCAATCACGTGAAACTTCACATATGTGGATAGTGTATCCAATTTTAAAACCAACGGAATGGTACCCATAGCTTCTTGTCCTGATTGGTTAAATCCATGTATAACCACGTTAGACTTGCTCAAATCTCCCTTGGAATATCCAATATTTTTGAGCGTACGCAATGGTAGCAGATTTATAGCTGACCCACCATCTATCATTATGCGATTTATTGGTAATACATCAATTTCGCCGAACATGAGAAGAGGTCTGTTGTGCTTCTTGGGGCCTAACAACATATCCTCATCTGTGAACGTCATATTTAGGACTTCAGATTCTTCTACCTCGGTTTGAGATACTTCCACTCTGTAGTCTTCAGGAAACGTGAGTGCCGTGACAAGAGCTTTACGCATATCAGATGAAAGACACAAAGCATCATACACAGAAAGCATAGCTGGTATTTTCTTCAAATGTGCGATTACATCATACTTGACTGGCACCCTACATGCAGGGTCCGTCGAATCATTCGGAACTGCATCCCTACTTTTTGGTTCCTTTCTAGGTGGAGGATGAGGGTCTGCTAATTGACGACCTGATCTAAGATGAACCTGATCCACTTCTAACGGTTCTTCTTCAGGGAAGCACAAAGACTCGCCGTCATCCTCGAACACACCAATAGTGAGAACGTGGAATTCTTCACTTGGTATTCTCATGCGCTTCGTGGTGTGCTGATATATCTTTGGTGCGAAGCATAGGGGAGGGGCTTCTTCCATCACTTGGGGTAGTACACGGCGTTTTGACCGCCGTTGCCCCCAATCTTGGGCTGCACCATCGCTGCAGGGAATGTGCGCCTCTCCTTATGCTGATCTTGCGATTTGGCAAGGCCTGGAATTATCATAGGAGAACAACCATATTTGGAAATTAGTACTGCATCATCATAAGTACCCCTCATATTTGAAGATGCGCGACTCACCGCATCATCTTGGAGGGTGGCGACATTTGCGGAAGCCTTTTTCTTTCCCTTTGTCATGCTTTTGAGGAGGTCCACATCAATGGTCCCCTCATCGATCATTTTCTGGATGATATTCTTCACAACAAAGCAATCTTTGAGTGTATGGCCCAAAATGCGATGGTAGTGACAGAAATTTGGATCATTAAATTTTGAAGCTTCTTCTGGCCTTTTGGGCTTGGGAAGTTCTATCAGACTCAACTCCTTTAAACCAGTGAAAAGGTCATCAATTTCTTCTACAGGAAAAGAGTGCTCCCTGTTTTATCGTTCGCTCAGAGTTGGCCTCCTACCAACCTGTGCATCTCGCTTTCCTTGGTTCCCTACAGGTGCTCTTTCGGGCTGAAACCGAGGTTTTACCATCGTTGTCTCCATGGCCTGTGCAGACTTGGGTTTCATCGGCAACTTTTCACGCTGACCACCTTTGTCTGTAGGCTTGTTGAACGTCGTTTTTTTTACGAGCGACAAGCTGCATAAAACTTTCTATATCCGTGGATTTGGAAGCTAACTCTTCAAACGTGAGGGGCCTCACTCCTTGCAACTGGGCAGCCACTTCCGAGCGGAGATTGTTCATGCACATGCGCACTGCTTCTGGCTCAGTGATTGGCTGTTGGCAGTGAAGACTTAGGTTTCTCCATCTATTTATGAAATTAGCCGCCTTCTCGTTGAACCCTTGTTAAGTTTGGGTCAACTCAGTTATGCCCACCGTCCTCTGCGTGCTATAAAACCGCTCGAGGAATGAGTTCTGCATTTGCTCCCACGTTTTTATAGAGCTTGGAGCTAGCTTGCTGTACCAAGTGAAGGCAGGCCCAGACAATGTCGGTACAAACTGCCTAAGGAGAAGTGCTCCGTTGTTAGCTGTATCCTGACAAGCAGCAAGGAAGTGTGCTATGTGCTCATGGGGAGATCCACTCCCGTTGAACTTACTAAACTGCGGCTGCCTGTAATTTGTTGGGAAAGGAACTAGATCCACATCAGGTGGGTACGGCTTAACATACCCTGGCCGCATCGAGTACTGAGTTTGCATCAACTGGGACTTCACCCCTTCAGCGATCATTCTTTGGATCGCCTCAAGGTTAAGCCCTGCTCCTCCATGTTGGATGCTAGCACTTGCGCCACCATCCCCTTCATTTCCTTTGTTCTGGTTATTGCTCATATGAATTCGAAGGGCTGCTAGCTCGTCTTCCTTTTGCTAAAGTGCTGCCGTAAGGTTGGCTAATTGCTCCTCAACCGAACGAGTTTCATTCGCAGCTAGGACTTGCTCTGCATGCTCGGCACCATGGTGAAGTTCTATCTCATTTTCAGAAGGACAAGGAGTGTTATCTGATAGGGGATTGTAAGACCCCCCATTGCTTGACCCGAGTTCTTCATAATCTGAACCCTTCTGGCTGCGCGTCGTGCGGCGAGGACCTTCTACAACAGTCTTTCGTGCCTTCTTCCTCTTGAAATGTATTGATGTGGAGGATGTTTCGCTGGTCTTGTCTGACGCCGCCCTGACACCAACTGGCATCGCTTGGAACACCTCAAATGATTTATTCTTGGTCTGCTTACGAGAGGGCCATGGAGACAAGCTCGTGGCCACCTCATTTGATGGATTTGATAGCCACTTGTTCACTTTAGCCCGACTATCCTCATCTGATGGAACGTGTTCTGCCCCTTGGACTCTGCTTGACCCAGACCTTGCCTGTGCTGCCCTTTCTCTTTCTTCGTACGCCGCCCTTCTTGAACGGACACGAGCAGCTTAGTTCACATACTCTTGATGTTCAGGATGTTGCTGAATGAACTCTTGGTACTCAGGTCGTTGGGCCAGGGCCTCCGCCAGTCGCATGATGGCACCACCTTCATCATTTTGTGATGTGGATGCACCGGGAAGCTGTGACCTTATTGCTTGACATATGCATTTAACAACATATGAGTCATCTGGATTCTGAACTTGGATCTTTGGACGAGTGTTTTTCCATCTCCCCTTGACAGACTTGCTCACATGAGAACGGTGTCGGCTCGCTGCATCTTGATCTACGGTGGCTAGAAGATCAATCCAAGATCGACGGACATTTCTCTGTCGCCGTTGATGTCGCACTGGATCAAACGAACCTTCAAAGGATTCTCGTAAGATGGGTGCTTCTTCAAACAGGGGAACTGATGGTGTGGATATTGGATCTATGTGGCCTGTTTTGAGGTCACCAGATGTAAGGCAGACTCCCTTCCATTCTAGGGAACGTTTTTGCATTATTCCCAAGTGTTCCCCACTAGGTTTATGGGCCAGTGAGGGAAAAAAACTCAGGAGCATCGGATCAAAGTATATTCCGAGCGTTGGTGGGCCTTCCTGTTGAAGACGACGCTGACGGCAATATGACCGCAACGCCGCCTCTTTTCCCAGGTAGCTTGGAGTTGGGTGTCTCCACCATCTTCTCTTTTCCCTTGTAAACAAGTGGCGGAAACTCGGATTTCTCAAACACCACTTTCTTTCCCTTGTCCTTGGACTGCTGGCGAACTTATGGTCCTGCTTCAACAATCTTTCCTTTCATTACTGACACCGGAGCATGAGTAACCACTCTTGCAGAACTCTGAGCAACCCTCTTTCTAGCAGCTCTCATTTTCCTCTTTGCGGACTTTGACAAAACAGGTGTGAACCCCTCCATTGGTGGAGAAGTGACTTCTTCTTGATCTGGTACAACTGGAGATGCAGCAGTAGTCTTCCAACTTTCACTTAGTGAGGTCACGATAGGACCAATTGGCACATCAAGCCAGAGGTCACCGAAGCGAAGGGTCACAAACTGCTGCACTTGGCCCTCCATACCTTCAAAATAAAGAAACCCATATATTAGTTTTCTTTGACTTTTTTTGTATATGGGTACATAATGTTTTATGCTTTATGTACTATGGGAATTCATATGTTGCAATCCTATGTTGGAATTCAAAGATGAGGGGAGAAATATGTCCCACCGGGCGTGCCAGAATCTGATGACGGGAAAATGGCGGGCGTGAGACACACATCCACATCATTGATACAGAGTGAATAATTTAAGTGCATAAACAAAATGGAGATCAAACATTGCAGGTACTTTATTTCCAGAACTCTTACATTTACATAACAATTCTGTTAATTACATCTCCGAAGAGGAAACCCCTGATTAAGAATTCCAACATATCTATTACATAGCATCACAACACATGAGTACTACAAAGTGTAGAAATAAAAGAAGACTACAAAATGTAGAAATAAAAGTCCTCGCTGTCTTCGACGCCTGCGTACTCGGGGAGCCTTGAACTTCGTCTATGCTAACATATGCGTTGCATAACATTCATGATTTGACAATGTTCATTCGTATAGCACGTTCATGCCTAGCTCATTAACCATCGCAAATATGTAGTGGTTGTCTTTTTAATGGTTAACTAGCCGGGCTAACGGTGTATATGCAATATAGGGCATAACTATTTTTATGAGTTGGGTTTACTTTATAGCAACGTATATAGTGTTGCCTCGAGCCATTATATGCGAGGACTATATGAAACTTGTTGATGACATATTCCGCACTATATTATGTTTAGTGCGAGTAACATAGGCTATGACCCTAGTTACTTTTCTATGCATGGTACAATTTTAATCTGTATGAGAGATTATATTATGACATATGGGTTATGCTTAAATACTAGTTTTGCTAGTCTCAAACATGTCATATATGGGCATGCGACTAAGTGAATCTAGTCAAATATTTATATGGGTTTGAATGAGAATATTTCTTTTATAAAGTTTCACTTCACTTGTATTAGTACTAACATCATGTAGCAACTTTGTGCCCATATGTAGCATAACCAAATGAAGTGTCGGGACTTCTTATTGCTTGTATTATCACCACGTAGCATAGATTGTATGCTTGTGGTGTAACCAAATAGAAGTATATATCAGTATATGTTTCGCATGGACATGATGACGTATATGACAATTCTCAAAGCCTAGATATATGACCCTAAACTATGAAGAGCCAAAGTCATGTATATTGAGTTGTCATGGCTTTGTTTCACATGGGTTTTAACTAGTACAAAATCCGAGCGTATAATGCTACTTCTTAAGACAAATGAACATATAGACGCATGCTCCAAGTTTACACTCTATACTGATGCATTTAGGGGTCTAGCCAGACTATAAATTATATGGAAGGAACATGTGTGAATTTCCAACAAAATAGGACTTTATGAAACCTTTATTTCTATTTCTATCCTTGATCTGTATCAATATGGGATGCAAGATCACCATGAGACCAAATCAAGATGGACATATTTTTATTCTTGAATTGTATCAACATGGGATGCAAGATCACCATGAGACCAAAACAAGATGAGCATAATTTTTGGTCTTGACTTGTATCAACATGGAGATGCAAGATCAATCACCATGAGACCAAAACAAGAAGGATTTTAGTTGCATCGTGTGCACTTAGTTTGCATCATTATAGGATTGAGGAGTGATATATGACCACTAGGCATGTCATGCATTATCTTGATTTGTATCAGCATGGGATCAAGATCGCCATGAGACCGAATCAAGCACAAATTACTTGGGTAGCACCGAACATATATGAGGTGTACGGTGAAAGAGAAGGATCATCAATGGGTATATTTTAACCTTGAATTGTATCAACATGGGATGCAATATCACCATGGGACCAAAACAAGACGGAACATATTTTTATTCTTGAATTGTATCAACATGAGATGCATGATCCCACGAGACCAAAACAAGATGAACATCATTTAACCATGGTTTGTATCAACAAGGGATGCTAGATCCCATGAGACCAAACTAGATGTGCTATGTGAAGTGACGTAGAACACCCATACTATTTGAGGCATATGATTCAACTGGGATACATCAAGAATGGAGCCAGGAGGTTGCCTTGAATTCTCACCTTGCCTTGGATGTGGTCTCGTATGTGTGATGTGGTGATGTAGATGAGCAGCCGCCCGTGTAGAGCAGCTCGTGGGCGATGCAGATGGTGAGCAGCCGGCGATGAATGGCGCGGACGACGATCGGTCGGCGATGTGTGTGGCCAACGACGAGCGGCGCGACGGCGACGGCAATGAGGAGCAGCCGGCGATGAGGACGACGACGAGATGAACGGCCGGCGGCGACGACGGCGAGCGGCTTTGAAGCATATGTATGTGTGTGTGAGTGATGGACTGGAGATAGAGCAAAAGCAATGGATGGATCGATGATGAGCAAGCAGCGATGGACTGAATGAGCGATCGATGAATGTGGTGAGCAGCCTTCTCTATGCTGGACAACCATGTATTTATAGGGGAGCCAAGGGTAGAGCTAGCGTGATGCCTTCAGAACTTCCCGCGCCCGCCAAGCTTCTACTACGCACGTCGTGATCGTGCAGAACGTGGGAGCATGCAGACTTAGTCTTGTTTAACTGGACGTCAGGAGAATAGTCGGGCCTGGCCTCATTAAGCCTAATTAACTAACTGGGCTCTAATTGCATGCAAGCATGTCCTCCGTCCGGTGCAGCAATTTGACGTATATGCTGATCTGGGCTCACGTATAAGTCTTTGATCCTCCTGTTTAATTAGAGCATAATGCATGCATGCATGCCTTAGTATGGAAGGAGGACGTGCTATATGGGCCATGGGCTGGGTAATTACTTTATTAATCCCATGCATGCATGCATGTGGTAGGTGCATGTATGTATCTTTTTCACGCAAGTGCACTTGGCCTTGCTCATTATACGATGTCCCCTTTTTTTAAACGTCGCTGCGCGTCACATTATTTTACAGAAGTATCGTGCCAATATTTTCTTTTAGCGATAATAGGATAACGTGATATAATATTTTGGCAATATTAGCGTCGTCTATGAAACTTTGAATTTGCCAACATCGAAATTTCGCCGTTGATGATGGCATATGTGTATGAAAGTCACATGTCCTCTAATTTAGACGATGATATTGCTCCTCCTCTTTTATTTCTGGGTCTTTTATTTTATATTGAGCGGCGCAACAGAAATTCATCATGTTATTTTTATCTACGTATTCGGCAACTCGGTATTTTTTTCATTTTATGTAAATGATTTTATTTTAATAATATCTAAGCACCGTGTTTCACTTTGGCCGAAATCGGTGTCAACAATGCATGACAATATAAATAAAGTACTAGATATAATACTAGCTACTCTATGATACTATGCATTATTAGAGCAAGTAAGTACACAATAGAGTGACATAAGACTAGCCACAATGGGTAGTAACATAGAATGTTACTAGTCTATGTTACTACCTCTATAGTGGGGAGTAACATATGTGTAGTAACATGCAACACTTCATTTATTAGGCTATGGACTCATCTTGCCTTGAGATGTGTGATGTTACTCAGACTAGCCACACTGGATAGTAACATAGACTAGTAACATGTTCATGTGTTATACACTAGTCTATGTTACTACCTCTGTAGTGGGGAGTAACATATATATGTGGTAACATGCAATACTTCATTTATTAGGCTATAGACACATCTTGCCTTGATATGTACATGTGATGTTACTCATACTACTAGTAACTAGCTATGTTACTACTTCCTCTCTTTCTTCATTTATTGCTTGTCACATCATCTACTTTATCTAGATATGTGTGATGTTACTACCTATGTTACTCCCATTGTGGGTAGTGTCACACTATAGTAAGACTATACCCACACTGAGAGTAACATAGGTAGTAACATCACACATATCCACTTTCCTTCATTTCTTCATTTATTGCTTGGCACATCATCTATTTTATCTAGATATGTGTGATATTACTACCTATGTTACTCCCACTGTGGGTAGTCTGGCTATAAGGAATAGAATAATATATATGTGCTTATTAGTTCGAGGAAAGAGAAAAGAAGCGGGCTCTTGGTTAGTAGAGCCAGCTGCAACAGGAGACCCAAGACACTTTGTGAGGATGTAAGGTGGGCCAACTATTTATAAACTAGTACGTATATAAAACTTATTATTGTACATATCCGCTAAGAGGTTGGGTGTATATGACATGTCAACTTCTTATAGCCGACCCTTGGATGTATTATTAACCATGCTCTTAGTGAGGTAGCTAGTATATCATAAACGACTAGCTAGTATCAGACTAGCCACAGTGGAAGTAACTTCAGCAGTAACATCGATTCCAACTCAGCAAACTTGTTTATGTGGTAATAAGTTAATGAGGAGAGAGATAGTTTCAGTAACTTAGATAGTTATTGTAGCATCACATGTCCCAATGCAATATGAGTCTGTAACCTAAGAAATGAAGCTTTGCATGACACTACACTTATGTTACTACCCACTATGAAGGTAGTAACATATATAGTCTAGGGATATGTGTATGTTACCACTGTACTACTCTCCATTGTGGCTAGCTAGTCTCATACTCCCTCCTTTCCGGTTTACCTAGGCTGGTTGTAATGGTATTATCATAAGCGGTATCATGCATGCCAACTAGACTTTCTGGATGATGTGGCACACAAGAGGATGTGGTATCGTATCATGATACCGTGTCATATTAAATGTTGTACTACTACTTTGTGTGATTAGTAAGGCAACCTAAGATGTTAACTTATGATACTATGCATTACGGAAGTAGCTAGTATCCTAGCTACACTATTATATATATGCATGATACTACTAGTATATATATATGATACTCCCCATTACAACCAGCCTTATAGGGCTCAATTCAAAAATCTCACCAACCAAGGTAGATGGTGAGTGGTGGAATACCTTTTGTAGTTTGCAAGAACACCCAATTAATGCTTTTGTTTTCCTCAAAATTTTAGGTTTTCCAATGTATTAATTGCAATACATGCATGCATATATAAAGTAGATGCATTGGTCAACTTTCTCTTAATACTTGTATGCAATGATTTAATGCACCTTGGAATCTGGACATGTGATGGGGAACAACCAAATTGAGCCTTATAAAATGGAAAAATTAAAATTTTGAGATAAGCCTATAAACCAGAAAGGAGGGAGTATATATGCATGATACCAGTATATGATCGGCAATACCTCCATAATGCGCGCATTCATAGTATCATGAGTTAGTATCTTAGGTTCCTTATTAATTACCATGCATGACACAAAGTAGTACAACATTTAATATGATATGGTATCATGATATGATACCACACACCCTCTCTTTCATCATTTAACTGTGTGTCACATCATCCAAAAAGTCTAGTTGGCATGCATCATATCGCTTGATACTCCCATATTACGACCAGCCTTATTAGGGTGGCCATAGTGGGGGTATCATAGCCGGTATCATGCACCCGGGAATAGAAAATATGATGATGTGGCAAAGAAGAAGTAACATAGGTAGATACCGTAACATATATATATATATATATATATAATAAATGCTATACTACTTTGTGTCATGCATGGCCATAAATACGGTCATCTATGATATATACTCCCTCCGTAAACTAATATAAGAGCGTTTATGTCACTATTTAGTAATCTAAACGCTCTTATATTAGTTTACAGAGGGAGCTAGTATTACTCTATGATACTATATATGCATTATGAAGGTACGTACGTAGTATCATACACTAGTATCATATGCATGATACTATATATATATAGAACTATATGATACTCCCTATATAAGGCTGGCCATGCATAGTGGTGTGGTATCATAGCCGACGATGTCATGCACTCGGAAATAGCAAGTATATATGCTGATGTGGCAAAGAATTAAATATATATAAAGAGGGTTAGAGTAACATATAGTAGGTAGATACCGTATCATGTTAAATGCGATGCTAATTTGTGTCATGCATGGCAATAAATATGATCTATATATATGATATACTATAGTACTCTATGTATTATACTACGCGCTATAATTAATTAAAGGTAGTATCATATGTACTGTATATTCATGATACTAGTATATGAGACTCTCCACTATACTCATGATTTCTTACCGTGGAAAAAAATTGGAGGCGAAACGATGAACTCATGTTTTCATTCAAACAAAAATATGATGTTAGGTAATGTAAATGTTTTCAAAGAGCACATGGTTCACTCACAAAAGCCGTGTGTCCACTAAACCGTGGCCGATGCACCCCCCCCCACCCCTCTGCCACACGCGCGATCTGAGTCGTGCGTTCTAATTGGCCAGAACCCAAACCCCACGGATCGTACGTCTGCACCGTTGGATTCTCCTTGATCGAACGGCGATCCTCATCCCTTTCGACAACACATGTACATGTTTTCAAATAGCCCCTCCCCAAAAATGTTTTCAAATAGCACACGGTTCACACACGAAAGCCGTGTGCCTACCAAACCGTGGCCAATGCCCCCCCCCCCCCCCCCCGCTGCGTGTGCGGTCTGAGTCGTGCGTCCTGATTGGCCAGAACCCAAACCCCACGGATCGTACGTTTGCACCGTTGGATGCTCCCAGATCGAACGGCAATCCTCATCCCTTTCGATAGGAAATGCAGTCCGGCTAGGAATTGATTTATATGCAAACATGCACGGTAAATGCCAAAAAATGTCTTACATATAGCACACGAGACCTGAAATGCGCCAGCAAATCAAACCCGTGGTAAAATTGTGATTGGTTTACGTGCGAAAAAATTAGATGAGAAACGATGAAATCACGTCTTCATTTCAAAATTAGTACGTCTTCATTTCAAACGAAATTATTCTCTTTGTGCACACGAGCGCTTAGAGGCAACCGTTTGCATAGGCCTTTCCGCGCGCACGGCGACCGGGGATATATTTCACCCTTTTCACCTAGGCCGCCAACACCCCCCCCCCCACCGTCCGCCCGCGTTCACTCAACTAGTCCACCCAATCTCCTTCGCCAGCTCCCCCTCCCCCAGATCCACAGCAGAACCCTCTCCAGCGCCGCCGTGCTCACCCCGACCGTGTGCCCGCTCTTCGGCGTCAAGCCTACCTCCACTGCCGTTCCCAACACGCGGCGGCCCGCGCCTCGCCGTCTTTGTTTGCTCGCCAGCCACCCTTGAGAAAATCGATGCAGTAACCCTCGCCTCTCCTGTGGTCCGGTCGGGTTTGCATTAAGAAGTCTGTTAGTTACTGCTCTCCATCGCGGTGAGGCATATTTCCTCGCAATACTTCTTCCAATTTTTTCTGTATGTTCCCAAATTGGCTATAAAATAACGGAGAGCGTATATATGTTCATTATCTGTTTCCTTACTACATATAAGCTGTATTTGTTCCAATAAGTTACTGCCTATTTACAGATCACGGGCGCCCGAGTCACACAAACATAACAAATTAGCCGTACACTTTCTAAATTATTGCATGGCATGTTTAGAAAGCTTGATACCAAGTTGTTAGTTTTATGCTTATCCTCCTTTCCTGAGTTTCGCATGTGTTCTCTGTAGATGCCGAGTAGCAGCAACAGCACTCATTCAGGCCATGTATCTTCATCTGATTCGGACAACCCTAGGTCTTCAGCAGATTGTGAGGGATCAAGTAGTCTTGAACGGGATAGAGTGCTACCTCTTGAGCACTGCGTTGGTTTTCCCTTGAAGGGGAAAGGGTGATGCAGCAAAGTAGCATAAGTATTTCCCTCAGTTTTTGAGAACCAAGGTATCAATCCAGTAGGAGGCTACGCGCGAGTCCCTTGTACCTACACAAAACAAATAACTCCTCGCAACCAACGCGATAAGGGGTTGTCAATCCCTTCACGGTCACTTACGAGAGTGAGATCCGATAGATATGATAGGATAATATTTTTGGTATTTTTGTGATAGAGATGCAAAGTAAAATAAAAGCAAAGGAAATAAATAAGTGTTGGAAGATTAATATGATGAAGATAGACCCGGGGGCCATAGATTTCACTAGTGGCTTCTCTCAAGAGCATAAGTATTTTACGGTGGGTGAACGAATTACTATTGAGCAATTGACAGAATTGAGCATAGTTATGAGAATATCTAGGTATGATCATGTATATAGGCATCATGTCCGAGACAAGTAGACCGACTCCTGCCTGCATCTACTACTATTACTCCACTCATCGACCGCTATCCAGCATGCATCTAGAGTATTAAGTTCATGAAAACAGAGTAACGCCTTAAGCAAGATGACATGATGTAGAGGGATAGATTCATGCAATATGATAAAAAAACCATCTTGTTATCCTCGATAGCAACAATACAATACGTGCCTTGCTGCCCCTACTGTCACTGGGAAAGGACACCGCAAGATTGAACCCAAAGCTAAGCACTTCTCCCATTGCAAGAAAGATCAATCTAGTAGGCCAAACCAAACTGATAATTCGAAGAGACTTGCAAAGATAACCGATCATACATAAAAGAATTCAGAGAAGATTCAAATATTGTTCATAGATAATCTTGATCATAAACCCACAATTCATCGGTCTCAACAAACACACCGCAAAAAGAAGATTACATCGAATAGATCTCCACGAGAGAGGGGGAGAACATTGTATTGAGATCCAAAAAGAGAGAAGAAGCCATCTAGCTACTAACTATGGACCCGAAGGTCTGAGGTAAACTACTCACACTTCATCGGAGACGCTATGGTGATGATGTAGAAGCCCTCCGTGATGGATGCCCCCTCCGGCGGAGCTCCGGAACAGGCCCCAAGATGGGATCTCGTAGGTACAGAAGGTTGCGGCGGTGGAATTAGGTTTTTGGCTCCATATCTGATCGTTTGGGGGTACGTAGGTGAAAGATCGTGGATGTCGCCTAGAGGGGGGTGAATAGGCGCTTTAAAATAATTACGGTTTAGGCTTGAACAAATGCGGAATAAACCTAGCGGTTAATTTGACAAGCACAAAACCTACAACAACTAGGCTCACCTATGTGCACCAACAACTTATGCTAAGCAAGATAAACAACTAAGTGATAGCAAGATATATGACAAGAAACAATATGGCTATCACAAAGTAAAGTGCATAAGTAAAGGGTTCGGGTAAGAGATAACCGAGGCACGCGGAGACGATGATGTATCCCGAAGTTCACACCCTTGCGGATGCTAATCTCCGTTTGGAGCGGTGTGGAGGCACAATGCTCCCCAAGAAGCCACTAGGGCCACCGTAATCTCCTCACGCCCTCGCACAATGCAAGATGCCATGATTCCACTAAGGGACCCTTGAGGGCGGTCACCGAACCCGTACAAATGGCAACCCTTGGGGGCGGTCACCGAACCCGTACACTTTGGCAACCCTTGGGGGCGGTCACCGGTACCCGTCAAATTGCTCGGGGCGATCTCCACAACCTAATTGGAGACCCCGACGCTTGCCCGGAGCTTTACACCACAATGATTGAGCTCCGAACACCACCAACCGTCTAGGGCGCCCAAGCACCCAAGAGGAACAAGCTCAAGGGCACCAAGCACCCAAGAGTAATAAGCTTCTCAACTTGTAACTTCCACGTATCACCGTGGAGAACTCAAACCGATGCACCAAATGCAATGGCAAGGGCACTCGGAGTGCCCAAGTCCTTCTCTCTCAAATCCCACCGAAGCAACTAATGCTAGGGAGGAAAATGAGAGGAAGAACAAGAAGGAGAACACCAAGAACTCCAAGATTTAGATCCAATGGGTTCCCCTCACATAGAGGAGAAAGTGATTGGTGGAAATGTGGATCTAGATCTCCTCTCTCTTTTCCATCAAAAACTAGCAAGAATCCATGGAGGGATTGAGAGTTAGCAAGCTCAAAGAAGGTCAGCAATGGGGGAAGAACACGAGCTAGAGAGAATAGGTTCATTGGGGAAGAAGACCCCCTTTTATAGAAGGGGAAAAATCCAACAGTTATGTGCTCAGCCCGCACACGAGCGGTACTACCGCTCCACGAGCGGTACTACCGCTCTGGCGGAAGAAGCAGGGAAAAGGAGCAACTAAACATGAACCTTGGGGCGGTAGTACCGCATATAAGCGGTACTACCGCGCACCCCAGCGGTACTACCGCTGGAGGAGCAGAACACGGGACCAAAAATGAAGTAGCGGTACTACCGCCCGACCGGAGCGGTACTACCGCCCATCGGGGCGGTACTACCGCTTATAGGCGGAACTGCCGTGCCTTACTGCCGTGCAACTACTGCAAAACTCGACACGAAAAATGCAAGACCCAAAATCGAGGCGGTACCAGCACGGAACCGTAGCCGTACTACCGCTTATGGCCATAGGCGGTACTACCGCTTTGGACAGCGGTACTACCGCTTGGGGCGATAAGCGGTACTGCCGCTCTGGCCGCGGTACTACCGCTAGGAAACCAAAACTGCCATAACTTCTGCATATGAGCTCCGAATTGAGCAAACTCAAGCTTGTTGGATTGAGAAAGACGAGTTGCAAAGCTAAGCACTTCTCCCATTGCAAGAAAGATTGAACCCAAAGCTAAGCACTTCTCCCATTGCAAGAAAGATCAATCTAGTAGGCCAAACCAAACTGATAATTCGAAGAGACTTGCAAAGATAACCGATCATACATAAAAGAATTCAGAGAAGATTCAAATATTGTTCATAGATAATCTTGATCATAAACCCACAATTCATCGGTCTCAACAAACACACCGCAAAAAGAAGATTACATCGAATAGATCTCCACAAGAGAGGGGGAGAACATTGTATTGAGATCCAAAAAGAGAGAAGAAGCCATCTAGCTACTAACTATGGACCCGAAGGTCTGAGGTAAACTACTCACACTTCATCGGAGAGGCTATGATGATGATGTAGAAGCCCTCCGTGATGGATGCCCCCTCCGGCGGAGCTCCGGAACAGGCCCCAAGATGGGATCTCGTAGGTACAGAAGGTTGCGGCGGTGGAATTAGGTTTTTGGCTCCGTATCTGATCGTTTGGGGGTACGTAGGTATATATAGGAGAAAGGAGTACGTCGGTGGAGCAACAGGGGGCCCACGAGGTTGGAGGGCGCGCCCCCCTACCTCGTGGCCTCCTCCTTTGTTTCTTGACGTAGGGTCCAAGTCTCCTGGATCATAATCTTCCTAAAAATCACGTTCCCGAAGGTTTCGTTCCGTTTGGACTCCGTTTGATATTCCTTTTCTGCGAAACTCTGAAATAGGCAAAAAAACAGCAATTCTGGGCTGGGCCTCCGGTTAATAGGTTACTCCCAAAATAATATAAAAGTGAATAATAAAGCCCAATAATGTCCAAAACAGTAGATAATATAGCATGGAGCAATCAAAAATTATAGATATGTTGAAGACGTATCATAGAGCTGCAGCAATTACCCTTCCGGTCAGGACACAGAGGAACGCTCCAAGGAAGCCCACACACCAGCCTAAAGGTGTATATGAAGTAACCGAGATTGATTTAAAGTCCTGGGCTCCAACTAAACCAGATAAAGCACGCATGAGGTTCAGGAGTGCGTGTGGATTTGTTGGCAGGGCAAGGCTCAACATTAATCTGCCGGGGTTTCGGAAGGTTGACACAGAAACACGGCGAATGATAGTCCGGGAGATCATGGATCACTTCAATGTTCCAGAGCAGTGGAGAATGCAGGTGGAACACACTGCACTGAAGAAGGCTAGGGATACTTGGAGAAACTGGAAGCACGTGTTGTACAAGAAGAGTGAAGGCAAGGACCCAATCCCCGCATACCCCCAAATTACAAAGTCAGACTGGGCAGAATTCAAAAGGGTCAGGGCAACTCCAGAGTTTGCTGCGAAGAGTTTCAAGCAATCGGAACTTCAGAAGAACAACATACACCCCCACCGTATGGGTGTAGCAGGATACTACGGCATGAAACTGATATGGGAACAGGAGGACAAAGAAGCAGTAGCGGCGGGTGGGAGTCCGGCCTTTAGTGAAATCAAGGGCGAACGTGCCGGAGACTACTTGCGGGCACGTGCAAAGAGGCGTGATGACGGAACTTATTACTTTGAAAACGCACGTGACGCCAAACTGTATGAAGTGATGGTAGAGGCTTACAAGATCCCTGGAAGGTTCTACAGGAACTCAGGGCCATGTGACATTCTGTCCATTGCTCTGGACACAAAAGAGCCCCCTGGCCGTGCAAGGGGTATAGGTGTTAATGTCCCGCACAAGAGGGCTTTCACACTCAGCAAAGAAGAGAGGCTCAGCATGAAAAAAGCGAGGAGTGAAATGAAGCAGAATGCATTGTTTGAAAAGTTGAAGAAGGAGATTTATCCGGCTGTTCGGAAGGATGTTGAGGAGTCAATGATGATGATGCAGAAGACTCTAACACTGACAGATAACCAGCAGATGGGAGGGGAGGCGGGCATGGATGCTGCTGCTTATTGTGCGACAACACTGCACAAGAGTAGTTGTGCATCAGCTGACCCCAGCAACACTGAGACTGCAGCTGCTCGTGATGATGCTATATCTGATCTATCTAGAATGAAAGACAGACTAAAGGACGTGCTTACACATTATGAAGGTACATTAAAATGTGCAACAGCCTGGGTTTGCCCACCCTTCTTGGAAGATGGCCTCTTCTTGGACAATGTGCCATTGAAGCCGGGCTGTGTGAAGTGCTACGTGACTGAAGTAAAACCTGGATTCAATGAATTTGCCCTGAAGAATGTCCTAGGAGACTTCGATGAGCAAAGGACCTTGGGAGAAACACTGTTACATCACATCCAGTGGCCACGAAAGGAAATAGAGTTCATCGATGAGATTCCTGAAGCCCCGCCAAGAGCAACCACTGTCGCCCCTCAACCGGTGACGCTCTCCTTGCTAGAGCAGCTCTCGCGGGCTGATGCATCAACCTGTGATCAGCCGGACCGACTTTGTGGCGTATAGGCCATGTCATCCTCCGCCCCGAAGCAGCCAGTGGCAAGGCCTACAACTGCTGATGATGCACCACCGGTTCAGTTGCCGGTCACTGAAGCAGCGGGGGGAGACCTAGCTGCAGCACATGCTCAGCAGACCAACCTGGTGGAACAGACTGTTAAGCAGTCTGATGCTTCGGAACCGCCTGCTAAGCAGTCTGTAGGTCCAGAACCGACTGCTCATCAGTTTGTCGGTCCGCAGGCGCGTGATCAGCATACCAATGCGTCAGCACTTCCTGCTCAGCAAACCAACGCGTTGGCACGGCCTCCTCAGCACACCGACAAGTTGGCACCACCTGCGCAGAAACCCGACATAGCTTCAACGCATGGTCAGCAGTCCGATGCCTCTGCTCCTACAGCCCAGCAGTCTGTCACTGCAGCACCGCCAGCTCAGCGGACCGGCATAGATAAATAGACTGCTAGAAGTCCGTCCAAGCTTCACTGTCTGCTCGGTAGTCTACCGTGCAGGCAACCAGACGTTCTGCCAGAAATGCTTCAAGTACCAAGAAGGAAGTGGCCAAAAAGGCTACACCCACGACCACGAGGAAGCGCAGCGGGAAAGTGAAGAGGAAAGACAACGATTGCCTCTTACTTAAAGCACTCATCGCCCAGAACCAAATTAACAGCAGCTTGTTCGAATCGGGGAGTAATATTATTTCTAACGCCATGGATGATGAAGAAGTAGAATTGTTGCTTGCTAAAAGAAAAGCAGACGTACTTGAAGCACGCAATTACATCCATGGTCAGCCATTTCTTGTTGGCGAATACTTTGATGAGTGCAGCTCCAGTTGCCGCGAGTTACATGAATATTGCATGGATCAAATGTCAGAAGGTCATCACCATTTGCTAGTCCACTACAACAGAGATCATTTCCCACACGATGTTGGCTCCATCATTGTGAGATTCGAGGACTTACATCTCTTCTTCAACTTCAACGTGCTCGATGCCACTCTTGTTAGATGCGTGATTTTGTAAGTACTTAAGAAACTCTGATCAACTTCTCCATACAAGGCTATAAATGATAAACAGCTAACTGCATTTTATTCCTCTCAGGGGATTGAATGCGCAGAGAAGACAAAGTGAGAGTGTGTATATCATAGATCCTGCATTAGCAAATGGCACAGCACTACATGAAAAGGACCGACGGGATTGGGCCGTTAACACGGTCGTCCGTATCTTCGAAAACACGTCTCATGCAGAATCATTTCTCTGGCCATATCATGGAGGGTAACTCAAGTAAACAACCACGCATACACTGATTGTCTTTCAGATTTCGACATCATTCGTAAGTTCAAGGCTTTCTTAATATGTAGCAATCACTGGATATTTGAATTCTATGATGTTCAAATTAATTTTCATTCATTGTCAATATATGGTTCAGTATTTGCTTTCTCAATTGAACTTAAATTTATCATGAACTTAGTACCTGATAGTATTTTGCTTGTCTATGTTGATTGTAGATAGATGGCCCGTGCTGTTGTTCCGTTGAATTTTAATGCGTTCCTTGAGAAAGCAAAGTTGAAAGATGATGGTAGCAATTACACGGATTGGGTCCGTAACTTGAGGATTATCCTCATTGGTGCACCTGCACAGAAGAATTACGTCCTGGAAGCACCGCTAGGTGCCAGACCTATTGCAGGAGCAACACCAGATGTTATGAATGTCTGGCAGAGCAAAGCTGATGACTACTCGATAGTTCAGTGTGCCATGCTTTACGGCTTAGAACCGGGACTTCAACGACGTTTTGAACGTCATGGAGCATATGAGATGTTCCAGGAGTTGAAGTTAATATTTCAAGCAAATGCCCGGATTGAGAGATATGAAGTCTCCAATAAGTTCTACAGCTGCAAGATGGAGGAGAATAGTTCTGTCAGTGAGCATATACCCAGAATGTCTGGGTATAACAATCACTTGATTCAACTGGGAGTTAATCTTCCGGATGATAGCGTCATTGACAGAATTATTCAATCACTACCACCAAGCTACAAGAGCTTCGTGATGAACTATAACATGCAAGGGATGGATAAGACGATTCCCAAGCTCTTCGCAATGCTAAAGGCTGCGGAGGTAGAAATCAAGAAGGAGCATCAAGTGTTGATGGTCAATAGGACCACCAGTTTCAAGAAAAAGGGCAAAGGGAAGAAGAAGGGAAACTTCAAGAAGAACAGCAAACAAGTTGCTGCTCAAGAGAAGAAACCCAAGTCTGGACCTAAGCCTGAGACTGAGTGCTTCTACTGCAAACAAACTGGTCACTGGAAGCGGAACTGCCCCAAGTATTTGGCGGATAAGAAGGATGGCAAGGTGAACAAAGGTATATGTGATATACATGTTATTGATGTGTACCTTACTAATGCTTGCAGTAGCACCTGGGTATTTAATATTGGTTCTGTTGCTAATATTTGCAACTCGAAACAGGGACTATGGATTAAGCGAAGATTGGCTAAGGACGAGGTGACGATGCGCGTGGGAAATGGTTCCAAAGTCGATGTGATCGCAGTCGGCACGCTACCTCTACATCTACCTTCGGGATTAGTTTTAGACCTGAATAATTGTTATTTGGTGCCAGCGTTTAGCATGAACGTTATATCTGGATCTTGTTTGATGCGAGACGATTATTCATTTAAATCAGAGAATAATGGTTGTTCTATTTATATGAGTAATATCTTTTGTGGTCATGCACCCTTGAAGAGTGGTCTATTTTTGTTGAATCTCGATAGTAGTGATACACATATTCATAATATTGAAGCCAAAAGATGCAGAGTTGATAATGATAGTGCAACTTATTTGTGGCACTGCCATTTAGGTCGTATTGGTGTAAAGCGCATGAAGAAACTCCATACTGATGGACTTTTGGAACCACTTGATTATGAATCACTTGGTACTTGCGAACCGTGCCTCATGGGCAAGATGACTAAAATGCCGTTCTCCGGAACTATGGAGCGAGCAACAGATTTATTGGAAATCATACATACAGATGTATGTGGTCCGATGAATGTTGAGGCTCGCGGCGGGTATCGTTATTTTCTCACCTTCACAGATGATTTGAGCAGATATGGGTATATCTACTTAATGAAACATAAGTCTGAAACATTTGAAAAGTTCAAAGAATTTCAGAGTGAAGTTGAAAATCATCGTAACAAGAAAATAAAGTTTCTACGATCAGATCGTGGAGGAGAATATTTGAGTTACGAGTTTGGTCTTCATTTGAAACAATGCGGAATAGTTTCGCAACTCACGCCACCCGGAACACCACAGCGTAATGGTGTGTCCGAACGTCGTAATCATACTTTACTAGATATGGTGCGATCTATGATGTCTCTTACCGATTTACCGCTATCATTTTGGGGTTATGCTTTAGAGACAGCCGCATTCACGTTAAATAGGGCACCATCGAAATCCATTGAGATGACACCTTATGAACTGTGGTTTGGCAAGAAACCAAAGTTGTCATTTCTTAAAGTTTGGGGTTGCGATGCTTATGTGAAAAAGCTTCATCCTGATAAGCTCGAACCCAAATCGGAGAAATGTGTCTTCATAGGATACCCAAAGGAAACTGTTGGGTACACCTTCTATCACAGATCTGAAGGCAAGACTTTTGTTGCTAAATTTGGATCCTTTCTAGAGAAGGAGTTTCTCTCGAAAGAAGTGAGTGGGAGGAAAGTAGAACTTGATGAGGGAACAGTACCTGCTCCCTTATTGGAAAGTAGTTCATCACAGAAACGGTTCCTGTGACGTCTACACCAATTAGTTAGGAAGTTAATGATGATGATCATGAAACTTCAGATCAAGTTGTTACTGAACCTCGTAGGTCAACCAGAGTAAGATCTGCACCAGAGTGGTACGGTAATCCTGTTCTGGAGGTTATGTTACTAGACCATGACGAACCTACGAACTATGAAGAAGCGATGGTGAGCCCAGATTCCGCAAAATGGCTTGAGGCCATGAGATCTGAGATGGGATCCATGTATGAGAACAAAGTGTGGACTTTGGTTGACTTGCCCGATGATCGGCAAGCCATCGAGAATAAATGGATCTTCAAGAAGAAGACTGACGCTGACGGTAATGTTACTGTTTATAAAGCTCGACTTGTTGCAAAAGGTTTTTGACAAGTTCAAGGGATTGACTACGATGAGACCTTCTCACCCGTAGCGATGCTTAAGTCTGTCCGAATCATGTTAGCAATTGCCGCATTTTATGATTATGAAATTTGGCAAATGGATGTCAAAACTGCATTCCTGAATGGATTTCTAGAAGAAGAGTTGTATATGATGCAACCGGAAGGTTTTGTCGATCCAAAGGGAGTTAACAAAGTGTGCAAGCTCCAGCGATCCATTTATGGACTGGTGCAAGCCTCTCGGAGTTGGAATAAACGCTTTGATAGTGTGATCAAAGCATTTGGTTTTATACGGACTTTTGGAGAAGCCTGTATTTACAAGAAAGTGAGTGGGAGCTCTGTAGCATTTCTGATATTATATGTGGATGACATATTGCTGATTGGAAATGATATAGAATTTCTGGATAGCATAAAGGGATACTTGAATAAGAGTTTTTCAGTGAAGGACCTCGGTGAAGTTGCTTACATATTGGGCATCAAGATCTATAGAGATAGATCAAGATGCTTAATTGGACTTTCACAAAGCACATACCTTGACAAAGTTTTGAAGAAGTTCAAAATGGATCAAGCAAAGAAAGGGTTCTTGCCTGTGTTGCAAGGTGTGAAGTTGAGTAAGACTCAATGCCCGACCACTGCAGAAGATAGAGAGAGGATGAAAGATGTTCCCTATGCTTCAGCCATATGCTCTATCATGTATGCAATGCTGTGTACCAGACCTGATGTGTGCCTTGCTATAAGTTTAGCAGGGAGGTACCAAAGTAATCCAGGAGTGGATCACTGGACAACGGTCAAGAACATCCTGAAATACCTAAAAAGGACTAAGGATATGTTTCTCGTTTATGGAGGTGACAAAGATCTAGTCGTAAATGGTTACGTCGATGCGAGCTTTGACACTGATCCAGACGATTCAAAATCGCAAACCGGATACGTGTTTACATTGAACGGTGGAGCTACCAGTTGGTGCAGTTCTAAACAAAGCGTTGTGGCGGGATCTACGTGTGAAGCGGAGTACATAGCTGCTTCGGAAGCAGCAAATGAAGGAGTCTGGATGAAGGAGTTCATATCCGATCTAGGTGTCATACCTAGTGCATCGGGTCCAATGAAAATCTTATGTGACAATACTGGTGCAATTGCCTTAGCAAAGGAATCCAGATTTCACAAGAGAACCAAGCACATCAAGAGACGCTTCAACTCCATCCGGGATCTAGTCCAGGTGGGAGACATTGAAATTTGCAAGATACATACGGATCTGAATGTTGCAGACCCGTTGACTAAGCCTCTTCCACGAGCAAAACATGATCAGCACCAAGGCTCCATGGGTGTTAGAATTATTACTGTGTAATCTAGATTATTGACTCTAGTGCAAGTGGGAGACTAAAGGAAATATGCCCTAGAGGCAATAATAAAGTTATTATTTATTTCCTTATATCATGATAAATGTTTATTATTCACGCTAGAATTGGATTAACCGGAAACATAATACTTGTGAATACATAGACAAACAGCGTGTCACTAGTATGCCTCTACTTGACTAGCTCGTTGATCAAAGATGGTTATGTTTCCTAGCCGTTGACATGAGTTGTCATTTGATTAACGGGATCACATCATTAGGAGAATGATGTGATTGACTTGACCCATTCCATTAGCTTAGCACTCGATCGTTTAGTATTCTGCTATTGCTTTCTTCATGACTTATACATGTTCCTATGACTATGAGATTATGCAACTCCCGTTTACCGGAGGAACACTTTGTGTGCTACCAAACGTCACAACGTAACTGGGTGATTATAAAGGTGCTCTACAGGTGTCTCCGAAGGTACTTGTTGGGTTGGCGTACTTCCAGATTAGGATTTGTCACTCCGATTGTCGGAGAGGTATCTCTGGGCCCACTCAGTAATGCACATCACTTAAGCCTTACAAGCATTGCAACTAACGAGTTAGTTGCGGGATGATGTATTATGGAACGAGTAAAGAGACTTGCCGGTAACGAGATTGAAATAGGTATTGAGATACCGACGATCGAATCTCGGGCAAGTAACATACCGATGACAAAGGGAACAAGGTATGTTGTTATGCGGTTTGACCGATAAAGATCTTTGTAGAATATGTGGGAGCCAATATGAGCATCCAGGTTCCGCTATTGGTTATTGACCGGAGACGTGTCTCGGTCATGTCTACATAGTTCTCGAACCCGTAGGGTCCGCACGCTTAAAGTTCGATGACGGTTATATTATGAGTTATGTGTTTTGATGTACCGAAGGTAGTTCGGAGTCCCGGATGTGATCACGGACATGACGAGGAGTCTCGAAATGGTCGAGACATGAAGATTTGTATATTGGACGACTATATTCGGACACCGAAATGGTTCTGGGGGTTATCGAATATATACCGGAGTACCGGGGGGTTACCGGAACCCCCCGGGGGTTTAATGGGCCTACATGGGCCTTAGTGGAGGAGAGGAGAGGCGGCCAGGGCAGGCCGCGCGCCCCCTCCCCCTCTAGTCCGAATTGGACAAGGAGGGGGGGCGGTTCCCCCCTTTCCTTCCTCTCTCCCTCCTCCTTCCCCCTTCTCCTAATCCAACAAGGAAGGGAGGGAGTCCTACTCCCGGTGGGAGTAGGACTCCTCCTGGCGCGCCTCCTCCTGGCCGGCCGCCTCTCCCCCCTTGCTCCTTTATATACGGGGGCGGGGGGGCACCCCATAGACACAACAATTGATCATTGACCTCTTAGCCGTGTGGGGTGCCCCCCTCCACCATAATCCACCTCAATCATATCGTAGTGGTGCTTAGGCGAAGCCCTGTGTTGGTACAACATCATCATCGTCACCACGCCGTCGTGCTGACGAAACTCTCCCTCAAAGCTCGGCTGGATCGGAGTTCGAGGGACGTCATCGAGCTGAACGTGTGCTGAACTCGGAGGTGCCGTACGTTCGGTACTTGATCGGTCGGATCGTGAAGACGTATGACTACATCAACCGCGTTGTGCTAATGCTTCCGCTTTCGGTCTACGAGGGTACGTGGACACACTCTCCCCTCTCGTTGCTATGCATCACCATGATCTTGCGTGTGCGTAGGAATTTTTTTGAAATTACTACATTACCCAACAGTATGGCCGTGCGAATGGCCGCATAACCCGTTCATGGAAGGGGCTGGAATCCTTTAAGAGTTTACACAATATGCTGCTAATGCCGGCCTCACCGACTTCATCGCAACTGAATGTGAACAGTATCATCTCCTCACAAATTCCTTTGTGCAAAGTTTTCGTTTCCTTCCTAGGAATAACCCCCCTAAGGTGCAGTTTAATTTATATGCTAAAACCCGTCAGATACCACTTACTGACTTTTGTGACATTTGCATGATCCCTTCTGACGGGAGTTTAGTTGAGCCTAGGCCCACAGAGTTTGATGGTTTTTACCGCACTCTGACTATGGGGGATGAGAGAGGGGTGTCGAGTGTCACTGCCACTAGCATACACTTTCCTGTTGTGCATTATTTTGCTTTATTCATTGCGAAGTGCTTGCTTGCTAGAGAGAAAGTAGGTGCACTCAGTGCTCCAGACTTTGTTGTTTTATGTTGCGCACTTCACGGCGACAACACTTATAGCTTGGGAGCTATTGTGGCACGTCGCCTCCACATTAACGGATCCAAGGGAAAATACATGGTGGGATTTACTCTACTCGCTTGGCGACTCACTTTAATGTTCAGATACGCCAGCATGATTACCCTTTACCTAAGGTTTATTTAGATCATCAAGTTATGGAACACCACTAGTTTATTGCTGGCGATTACCCTAACATTCCTATTCCTTATAACCTGGTTTTTAGTGTGAACACTCATGATATTATCCATTTTCCTGCACCTGCTTTGTTTGATCCAATTGCCAGAGGCGGATACAGGATTTTGCCCGAGGACATCGTCGCCTACCGGAACAACCTAGCTGCAGCACAGGAAGAGCCTCAGGAGTGGGACCTTCAGGTACCTGATGACCCACAAGTATAGGGGATCAATTGTAGCTCTTTTCGATAAGTAAGAGTGTCGAACCCAACGAGGAGCAGAAGGAAATGACAAGTAGTTTTCAGTAAGGTAATGTCTGCAAGTGCTGAAATTGTAAGTAGTGGAGTAGTTTGATAGCAAGATAATTTGTAACGAGCAAGTAACGATAGTAGTAGCAAAAGTGCAGCAAGGTAGCCCAATCCTTTTGAGGCAAAGGACGGGCCAAAACGGTCTCTTTTGATAAGCAAAGTGTTCTTGAGGGTACACGGGAATTTCATCTAGTCACTTTCATCATGTTGGTTCGATTTGTGTTTGCTACTTTGATAATTTCATATGTGGGTGGACCGGTGCTTAGGTGTTGTTCTTACTTGAACAAACCTCCTACTTATGATTAACCCTCCCGCAAGCATCTGCAACTACGAGAAAAGTATTAAGAATAAATTCTAACCATAGCATTAAACTTTTGGATCCAATCGGTCCCTTACGGAATAGCGCATAAACTGGGATTTAAGCTTCTGTCACTCTCGCAACCCATCATCTAATTGCTACTCCACAATGTATTCCCTTAGGCCCAAATATGGTGAAGTGTCATGTAGTCGACATTCACATGACACGACTAAGGAAATCACAACATACATACTATCAAAATATCGAACACATATCAAGTTCACATGATTACTTGCAACATGATTTCTCCCGTGACCTCAAGAACAAGAGTAATTACTCACAAATGATAAACATGCTCATGATCATAGGAGTGTTAAATAGCATAATGGATCTGAACATATAATCTTCCACCAAATAAACCATATAGTAATCAACTACAAGATGTAATCAACACTACTAGTCACCCACAAGTACCAATCTATAGTTCCGGTAACAAGATTGAACACAAGAGATGAACTAGAGTTTGAGATGGGATGGTGTTGTTGAAGATGTTGATGGAGATTGCCCTCCCCAAGATGGGAGAGTTGTTGGTGATGATGATGACGATGATTTCCCCCTCCGGGAGGGAAGTTCCCCCGGCGGAATCACACCGCCGGAAGGCAAAAGTGCTCCTGCCCAAGTTCCGCCTCAAGACGGCGGCGCTCCGTCCCAAAAGTCCTCTCCTTATTTTTTCTAGGTCAAAATGACTTATATACCAGAAGATGGGCACCAGAGGTAGGCCGAGGAGGGCACAACCCACCAGGGCGCGCTTGGGCTCCCTAGTGCGCCCAGGTGGGTTGTGCCCACCTGGTGGGCCCCCTCTGGTAGTTATTTGCTCCAATAATTCTTAAATATTCCATAAAAAATCTCCATGAAGTTTCAGCTTCTTTGGAGTTGTGTAGAATAGGTGGCCTGACATAGCTTTTCCAGGTCCAGATTTCCAGCTGCCGGAATTCTCCCCCTTGGTGTATACCTTGCAAATTATGAGAGAAAAGGCATTAGAATTACTCCAAAAAGCATTATTATGGACAAAAACATTATAAATAACAGTAAGAAAACATGATGCAAATGGACGTATCAGCTCCCCCAAGCTTAGACCTCGCTTTTCCTCAAGCGAAAACCGAAATCGAAAAACATGTCCACATGCTTTGAGAGAGAGGTGTCGATAAAAACAAAATACGGACATAGAAGCATCATGTTGATTATTATAACAACAACAAATTTAAACATAGGACTCTTATCATGGAACTTTTATCATATACTTCTCATGAATAAGTGATAGTTCATCACACAATCGAAGTATAAAGCAAAAACTCTATTAGAAACCAACAAACTATGTTCTCAGTCAACTTTGCAACTACAATTCATCATCTTTTCAGGAAGGGTCACGTGTCGGAGCCTTTAGGCAAGTCCACATACTCAACCATCATATAGTCTTCTATGATTGCTAACACTCACCGTGTACCCAGGAGCAAAACGTTTCAACCGGACACATAGAAAGATAGGGGCTTATAGTTTCGCCTTCCAACATATTCACCTCAAGGGTGATGTCAACAATAATAACTTATGCTATCTATATTCAACTGGACATATGTGCCTAGATCTTTCCTCACCACATGATGCTTGCCAAAGGAGAAAAATAAAAGGGAATAGAAGAAATTTTTTGACTCTTTGCATAAAAGTAAATACATAAAAAGTAAAAGATAGTCCCTTCGCAGAGGGAAGCAGAGGTTTCCATGCGCTTATTTGTTTGTATGCTCAATCCCTTAGTGCAAAAGAACGTCACGTTGTATGCCCCTTAAGATGACAACCTTTATTATGCAGTCTTTCGCTTTTATTCTTTGTCATCCAAGTTCGTACAACGCTCAATTTTCTCTTACACTAAATGATCTCACATTTTAGAAGCAATTTTTATTGCCTTTTTGCACCGATGACAACTTACTTGAGGGATCTTGCTCAATCCCTGGGTAGGTATGGTGGACACTTGAAAATAAGATTTTGGTTTAAGGGTTTTTGGATGCACAAGTAGTATCTCTACTTAGGGCGAAATTTTTGGCTAGCAAAGATAGGGGCAAGCACCACATGTTGAAGGATCTATGACAATATGACTTCTATGTGAATATAAACAAACATAAACCATTAAGTCGTCTTCCTTGTCCAACGTCAACAATTTTGGCATATAATATTTTGATGAGGGCTCACAATCACAAAAGATTTCTAGGATAGTATATTTATATGTGAATCTTCTATTCCCTTATTAATTCTTTCATGAGTTGCATCATTGACTAATGATATGTTTGTCAATCTCTAATAAAATTTCCTACTTATACTTTTCCGTGTGTGGTGCCATCACCTACCATAGGATTAGTATATGATCTTATTGATTTATTTCCTTTCTTTTATTTATTCCCTTTCTCTTTTTCTTTCTTTCTTATTTCTTTTCTTTATTTGCAACATGAAAGTAAAGAAAGAAAAAACTCAAACTAAACTTTATTATATAACTTGCACATGATTACAATGATATATCACTAAGCAAACTCTCAAGGAAGAAAGGATCGAACTAACTTTTATTCGTCTAATGCAAAAGATCGAACTGAAATAAGTAAAAGAAAAAATATAGTGGGATGATACGATACCGGGGCACCTCCCCCAAGCTTGGCGAAAGCCAAGGGGAGTGCCCATACCCGATACTTAATTCTCCTTTGGTGGTGAAGAACATGGTGGTGTTGATGAAGAAGAGGGTAATGGTGGTGGTGAGAAGGTAGAGGGTTTGCCCTTCGCTTCCTCCAGCTTCAGGCGGAGAATAAAATTCTCCATCAACAACTCGCAATTGTCTATCTCGAGTTTTATTATCCTCTTGCATAACGCCTCCATGCTTTTGTTTTTGAACCGGGGAGGGACCGATTCATCTTCGTCTTCTTCTGAGGTCCAGCTATAGTGCTTCTCATCCCCATAGGACTTGGGGTTTGCAATGAGATCAGCAACATAGCTCTCACCCTTAGAGTCTTGAGATGACATAATTTCATATCTGACAGGAAAACAACAAGAAAAGAGAACAGAGGATTTCTTCGCGATACGATGATTAAAAGGATCGGGAAGTATATATAGATTTTTTTATCTTGGAGGACAAGCATACGTGAGAAAAACAGAGTACAGAAGGTGTCCCAGGTGGGCACAACCCACCTGGGTGCGCCAGGCAAGCCTGACGCGCCCTGGTGTATTGTGCCCACCAGGGGACGCTTCCTGAAAGTTTCTTTATTTCTAAAATTCTTAAATATTCCAAAACTGATAAAAAATATTTTTGCGGATTTTTCGGAGTCCGTTTACTTACCGTATCACATACCTCCTTATTTTCACGATTTTGGAGTGTTCTGGAAGGACTCTTTTATGTGTTATTCCGATGTCAAAGTTTGGATGATATTACTTTCAACATTAATGGGCGTACCTAAGATATAATGCTTTATTCGTTGTCCATTGACAACCTTCGGGTTAGTACCTTCGGGATTATTTATTTTGATGGCTCCAGACCGGTAAACCTCCTCGATGACATAGGGCCTTCCCATTTTGAGAGGAGTTTTCCTGCAAAGAATCTGAAACGAGAGTTGTACAAAAGAACATATTCTCCGACTTTAAACTCACGCTTTTGAATTTCTTTTGTCATGCCATCTTTTAACCTTTTCTTTGAATAATTTTGCATTTTCATAAGCTTGGGTTCTCCATTCATCCAATGAGATTATATCAAATAGCCTCTTTTCACCAGCAAGTTTGAAATCATAATTGAGTTCTTTAACTGCCCAATATGCTTTATGTTTTAACTTAAGAGGCAAATGACAAGCTTTTCCATAAACCATTTTATAAGGAGACATACCCATAGGGTTTTTATATGCTGTTCTATAAGCCCAAAGTGCATCGTCTAATTTCTTAGACCATTTTTTCCTGGACCTATTGACAGTCTTTTGCAAAATTAATTTTATTTCTCTATTGCTAAGTTCAACTTGACCACTAGACTGAGGATGATAGGGTGATGCAATTCTATGGTTAACATCATACTTGGCAAGCATTTTACGAAAAGCACCATGAATAAAGTGTGAACCACCATCAGTCATTAAATATCTAGGGACTCCAAACCTTGGGAAAATAACTTCCTTAAGCATTTTAATAGAGGTGTTGTGATCAGCACTACTAGTTGGAATAGCTTCTACCCACTCAGTAACATAATCAACAGCAACCAAAATATGTGTATACCCATTAGAGGAAGGAAAAGGTCCCATGTAATCAAATCCCCAAACATCAAATGGTTCAACAGCAAGTGAATAATTCATAGGCATTTCTTGACGCTTACCGATATTACCTATTCTTTGGCATTCATCACAAGATGAGACAAACTTACGGGCATCCTTGAAGAGAGTAGGCCAATAAAATCCAGACTGCAATACCTTATGAGCAGTTCTATCACCAGCATGATGCCCTACATAAGCTTCAGAGTGACATTTCCGTAGGATTTGTCCCTGTTCATGCTCAGGTACACAACGTCTAATAATACCATCTACTCCTTCCTTATAAAGATGTGGGTCATCCCAAAAGTAATGTCTTAAATCATAGAAGAATTTTTTTCTTTTGTTGGTAAGTAAAGCTAGGTGGTAAATATTTAGCAACAATGTAATTAGCATAGTCAGCATACCAAGGAGTACTATGAGAAACATTTATTGCAGCTAACTGCTCATCAGGAAAACTATCATCAATAGGAAGTGGGTCATCAAGCACATTTTTCAAGCCTAGACAAGTTATCAGCTACGGGGTTCTTAGCTCCTTTTCTATCAATGATATGTAAATCAAATTCTTGTAGCAAAAGAACCCAACGAATAAGTCTAGGTTTAGCATCTTTCTTTTCCATAAGATATTTAATAGCAGCATGGTCTGTGTGAACAGTTACTTTGGAATCAACAATATAAGGTCTAAATTTATCACAAGCAAACACCACTGCTAAGAATTCTTTTTCAGTAGTAGCATAATTTCTTTGAGCACTGTCTAGAGTTTTACTAGCATAATGAATAACATTCATTTTCTTATCAACTCTTTGTCCTAGAACAGCACCAACAGCATAATCACTAGCATCACACATAATTTCAAAAGGCAAGTTCCAATCAGGTGGTTGAACAATAGGTGCAGAAATTAAGGCTTTCTTGAGTGTTTCAAAGGCTTCTAAACAATCATCATCAAAAACAAAAGGAATATCCTTCTGCAAAAGATTAGT
The DNA here is from genome assembly GCF_018294505.1 of Triticum aestivum. Lineage (NCBI taxonomy): Eukaryota > Viridiplantae > Streptophyta > Magnoliopsida > Poales > Poaceae > Triticum > Triticum aestivum. The sequence continues at coordinate 437,592,967 of NC_057805.1, forward strand.
GAGAGGCCTAGAAATTTTATAGAAGTCCTTGATAAACCTCCTATAGAAACCAGCATGACCTAGGAAACTACGAATACCTTTTATATCTTTAGGACATGGCATTTTCTCAATTGCATCAACCTTAGCTTTGTCCACTTCAATACCTCTTTCAGAAATTTTATGACCCAAGACAATGCCTTCATTTACCATAAAGTGGCACTTCTCCCAATTCAAGACAAGATTTGTTTGTTCACATCTCTGCAAAACTCGCTCAAGATTGCTTAAACAATCATCAAAAGACTTCCCATAAACAGAAAAGTCATCCATGAAAACCTCAACAATCTTTTCACAAAAGTCAGAGAATATAGCAGTCATACATCTTTGAAAGGTAGCAGGTGCATTACATAAACCAAAAGGCATACGTCTATAAGCATAGGTTCCAAAAGGACAAGTAAAAGTGGTCTTTTCTTGATCAGGTTGAGAAACAGGTATTTGTGAAAAACCAGAATATCCATCAAGGAAGCAAAAGTGTGTGTGCTTAGATAATCTTTCAAGCATTTGATCAATAAAAGGCAAAGGGTAATGATCTTTTCTAGTTGCTTTATTTAATTTTCTAAAATCAATTACCATTCTATAGCCTGTAACAATTCTTTGTGGAATTAGTTCATTCTTATCATTAGGAACAACAGTTATACCTCCTTTCTTAGGGACACAATGAACAGGACTTACCCATCTATTATCAGCTATAGGATAGATTATACCTGCTTCCAGAAGTTTTAATATTTCCGTTCTTACCACCTCTTTCATCTTCGGATTTAACCGATGTCGGTGATCAACAATGGGTTTAGCATCAGGTTCCATATTAATTTTATGCTGACATAGAGTGGGACTAATTCCCTTTAAATCGTCAAGAGTATATCCAATAGCAGCTCGGTGCTTCCTTAGAACTTTCAATAATCTTTCTTCTTCATGTTCTGAAAGGTTAGCACTAATAATAACAGGATATATTTTCTTTTCATCAAGATAAGCATATTTCAAAGTGTCTGGCAATTGTTTTAATTCAAACACAGATCACCTTTAGGTGGAGGAGGACCTCCCAGAGTTTCAATAGGCAAGTTGTGTTTAAATAGAGGACGTTGTTCAAAGAAAATATTATCTATTTCATTTCTTTCATGCATATGTAAATCATTTTCATGGTCTAGCAAATATTTTCTAAAGGATCAGTAGGTGGCACAACAATAGAAGCAAGACCAATTAATTCATCCTTACTAGGCAATTCTTTTTCATGAAGATTTCTACTAAACTTGGAAAAATTAAATTCATGAGACTCATCACCAAAGCTAACACCGACAGTTTGTTTCTTACAATCTATCTTAGCATTAACTGTGTTCAAGAAAGGTCTACCAAAGATAATGGGACAAAAGTCATCTTGTGGGGAACCAAGAACAAGAAAATCAGTGGGGTATTTTATTTTCCCACACAAGACTTCAACATCTCTAATGATCCCAAATGGTGATATGGTGTCTCTATTAGCAAGTTTAATAGTAACATCTATTTCTTCTAACTCTGCAGGTGCTATGTCTTTCATAATTTCTTGATATAAGGTGTAAGGAATAGCACGCACACTAGCACCCATGTCACATAAGCCATGATAATAGTGATCTCCTATTTTAACTGAGATGACAGGCATGCCCACAACGGGTCTATGTTTATCCTTTTTACCAGGTTTAGCAATTCTAGCAGCTTCTTCACAGAAATAAATAACATGCCCATCCATGTCTTCTTCTAAGAGATCTTTAACCATAGCTATGCTAGGTTCTACTTTGATTTGTTCATCAGGTTTTGGTGTTCTAATATAGCTTTTGTTAACCACAGCTGAAACTTTAGCACGTTCCTTTATCCTAGCAGGAAAAGGTGGTTTCTCAATATAAGCAGAAGGAACAACTGGATCAACATTATAAAGTATAGTTTCGTCTTTAGCTGGAACCGGTTCTTTAATTTCTTCTTTAATAGGTGGGTGATATTTAAACCACTTCTCTTTAGGGAGTTCAACATGAGTAGCAAATGATTCACAAAAGGAGGCTACTATCTCAGAGTCAAGTCCATATTTAGTGCTAAACTTTTGAAAAGCATCGGTATCCATAAAAGATTTAACACAATCATACTTAAGTTTAATACCTAACTCTTTACCTTCGACGAGTTCCCAATATTCAGAGTTACGTTTAATTCTTTCCAAAAGATCCCACCGGAATTCAATAGTCTTCTTCATAAAAGAACCAACACAAGAAGTATCAAGCATGGTTTGATCATTACGAGAAAGCCGAGCATAAAAATTCTGGATAATAATTTCTCTTGAGAGCTCATGATTGGGGCATGAATATAACATTGACTTAAGCCTCCCCCAAGCTAGAGCGATACTTTCTCCTTCACGAGGCAAAAAATTATATATATAATTCTGATCACGATGAACTAGATGCACAGGATTTTTTTGATGAAACTCCAATTTCAAACGGTTCCAATTCCATGATCCAATATCATCGCATGCCTATACCATGACAATGCTTTTCCCTTCAAAGATAAAGGGAAAACCTTTTTCATAACTTTATCCCTGGGTAAACCTGCAAGCTTAAACAACCCACAAATTTGTTCTACATATATCAAGTGCATATCAGGATTTTTGGTTCCATCTCCTGCATAAGGATTAGCTAGCAGTTGTTCTATCATACCCGAAGGAATTTCATATTCAATATTGTTAGTAGGTGCAATAGGTTGAGGGGTAGCTAATTGTGGTTCCGGACAAGGTGAAGATACCCCGAACAAACCCCTCAAAGGATTGTTTTCCATAGTAACAAGTGACAATAAATTTCAGCACACTATATAAATGTTTCCTTACCAAATTCCACTTACCAAAGGCTCTTCACTCCCCGGCAACGGCGCCATAAAATAGCTTTGATGACCCACAAGTATAGGGGATCAATTGTAGCTCTTTTCGATAAGTAAGAGTGTCGAACCCAACGAGGAGCAGAAGGAAATGACAAGTAGTTTTCAGTAAGGTAATGTGTGCAAGTGCTGAAATTGTAAGTAGTGGAGTAGTTTGATAGCAAGATAATTTGTAACGAGCAAGTAACAATAGTAGTAGAAAAAGTGCAGCAAGGTAGCCCAATCCTTTTGAGGCAAAGGACAGGCCAAAACGGTCTCTTATGATAAGCAAAGTGTTCTTGAGGGTACACGGGAATTGCATCTAGACACTTTCATCATGTTGGTTTGATTTGTGTTTGCTACTTTGATAATTTGATATGTGGGTGGACCGGTGCTTAGGTGTTGTTCTTACTTGAACAAACCTCCTACTTATGATTAACCCTCCCGCAAGCATCCGCAACTACGAGAAAAGTATTAAGAATAAATTCTAACCATAGCATTAAACTTTTGGATCCAATCGGTCCCTTACGGAAAGCAGATAAACTTGGGTTTAAGCTTCTGTCACTCTCGCAACCCATCATCTAATTGCTACTCCACAATGCATTCCCTTAGGCCCAAATATGGTGAAGTGTCATGTAGTCGATGTTCACATGACACCACTAAGGAAATCACAACATACATACTATCAAAATATCGAACACATATCAAGTTCACATGATTACTTGCAACATGATTTCTCCCGTGACCTAAAGAACAAGAGTAACTACTCATAAATGATAAACATGCTCATGATCAGAGGAGTGTTAAATAGCATAATGGATCTGAACATATAATCTTCCACCAAATAAGCCATATAGTAATCAACTACAAGATGTAATCAACACTACTAGTCACCCACAAGTACCAATCTATAGTTCCGGTAACAAGATTGAACACAAGAGATGAACTAGGGTTTGAGATGAGATGTTGCTGTTGAAGATGTCGGTGGAGATTGCCCTCCCCAAGATGGGAGAGTTGTTGGTGATGATGATGACGATGATTTCCCCCTCCGGGAGGGAAGTTCCCCCGGCGGAATCGCTCCGCCGGAGGGCAAAAGTGCTCCTACCCAAGTTCCGCCTCGAGACGGCGGCTCTCCGTCCCGAAAGTCCTCTCCTTATTTTTTCTAGGTCAAAATGACTTATATACCAGAAGATGGGCACCGGAGGTGGGCCGAGGAGGGCACAACCCACCAGGGCGCGCCTGGGCTCCCTGGCGCGCCCAGGTGGGTTGTGCCCACCTGGTTGGCCCCCTCTGGTAGTTATTTGCTCCAATAATCCTTAAATATTCCATAACAAATCTCCGTGAAGTTTCAGCTTGTTTGGAGTTGTGCAGAATAGGTGGCCTGACGTAGCTTTTCCAGGTCCAGATTTCCAGCTGCCGGAATTCCCCCTTGGTATATAACTTGCAAATTATGAGAGAAAAGACATTAGAATTACTCCAAAAAGCATTATTATGGACAAAAACATTATAAATAACAGTAAGAAAACATGATGCAAAATGGACGTATCAGTACCCGCTCCCCAGCACTTCAACATAGGACCCCATGGCTTCTTCGAGTGGTGATTACCAAGTTAGGCCAAAAGCCTAAGCTTGGGGGAGTACGTATTCGCACCGACATTACATTCATGTTCACATATTTCATTCCAGTTGTCGGTGTCCACACCTTTTCATTGTATTATCCATGTTAAATTTATTTTCTCGCTTTCTTGTGTGTTTGAAAAAACTTTGAGAAAATACAAAAATATTTCTTGCTTCTTTTTTATTTTTCTTTCTGGTGTAGTTAGCTGTAGTATCTAAAAAGAAAACCCAAAAAGATTTCGTTGATCTTCTTTTACTTGTTGGGAGCTTTCTCGTGTAAATTGTTTTTCTCGTTTTCGATTTTCCCTTTTATTTTCTTGTTCAAGAAAAACCAAAAACTCCAAAAATATTTATGTGTGTTTCTCTGAATTTCTTTTATTGAGTCGTACCGAGGAGAGGACCACGATGAAAATGTTGAGTGGCTCTCATATGCATTATTTTTATCTAACAAAGAGCCCATTTTACCTTATCTTCTCATGTTGAATATTTTTTTTGCAGATTCTAGCTTAGTCCATGGCACTCTTGCACTTTTATTATCTTCTTATCGTTCGGTCATGCAAGTGAAAAGAAATAATGACGATATTTGATGAACGGGCCGTGGCAGAGAGAAACGGGTATGAACTCGACTTGTTCTGTTTTTGTAAATATGTTTAACCTAGTATCCATGATTCAACCTATTATGATCAAACATGTTTGCAATGGCAATTAGAGATTATAGTTTCTCATGCCATGCATAAGTAGCTAGGAGTGGACAATGATTTATCTTGGTTGCCAACATTGCGTTAAAATGATTGTGATGTAGTATGATGATATGGTATCCTCCTCTGAATGTTTGAGTGGCTTGACTTGGCACATGTTCATGCATGTAGCCGAATCAAAACCAACATAGCCTCTATGATATTTATGTTCATGGTGTTCATATCCTACTCATGCTAGTATCCAATGTTACTTATGCATAATGCATGTTCATGACCGTTGTTGCTCTCTAGCTAGCCACTTCCCAACCTAATTGCTAGCCTTCGCCTGTACTAAGTGGAAATTCTGCTTGTGCATCAAAAACCTTAAACCCAAGTTATTCCACATGAGTCCACCATATCTACCTATATGCGGTATTACCCTGCCATCCTAAGTAAATTTGCATGTGCCACCTCTAAAAACTTCAAATAAATATCCTTTTTGTGTGCCTGGATTGTTCATAGAACGACAGGAGGTAGTCGGTATCTTCCATGCTAAGCGGATTAATCTCAAGATGAGTGTTTATTCACTCGTCATTGCACGAGAGGGGCGGTAATAGGATTCCCAATCCCAAATTGCAAACAGAAAAGAGCTTACAAATAATCAAACAAAAACTCCTACGGAGTCATAACTTTTACTTTTATCGCTTGGGAACCGCCGCTAATGTGTTTAGCATGGAAGATATTGATAATTGATGGTCGCGAAGTAAACAAGAATGGTGCACCTCTCAAAATTTCATTTACCTCTGTTTTAAAAACTTGAGCTCTGTCACCTCTGCAAATCACTGCTTCCCTCTACGAAGGGACTATCTATTTACTTTTATGTTTTGTCATCACCTTCTAAAATAAGCGCCAGAACCTGAGAGTACTGCTGTCATGCTCATGCATTGTGTGTAGCTAATGTTGGGTGCATCATGACTGGATCTTTTCTACCATGAATTACAATGTTTAGTCGCTGCTTGAACTTTGCAGGTGCTCTGCATTTATGTTTGCGGTCTCAGAAAGGGCAAACGAGATACCACTATTGTCATATTATATCATGGTTGTTTTGACAACGTGTTGTTGTTTGAGATATCTTATTATTGCTCGCTAGCTGATTATGTCATTGGTATATGAGTTAATATAATTTTTAGGAGTTACTGTTGACATGGTTAGTTATAATCTTGGCTGAAAACCTAGGTGTTGTTTAAGCTTACTTATGCAAACAAGAGCAAAAGAGTTCGTAAATTTTTTTCTTTTTCACTTTCAGTTTATCAACTGAATTACTTGAGGACAAGCAAAAGTTTAAGCTTGGGGGAGTTGATACGTCTCCATCGTATCTATTTTTCTAACACTTTTCCTCTTGTTTTGGACTCTAATTTGCATGATTTGAATGAAACTAACCCAGACTGACGCTGTTTTTAGCGTAACTACCATAGTGTTGTTTTTGTGCAGAAATAAAAGTTCTCGGATTGGAACGAAACTTTGCGAGGAATTTTTATATGAATAAAGATAATTTCTAGAGCCAAGAACCACCGGAGGGGGGCACCTGGTTGGGCACAACCCACCAGGGCGCGCCACCCCCTCCAGGCGCGCCCAGGTGGGTTGTCCCCACCTGGTGGCCCCACAGACCCTGAAACCGATGCTATAAAATCCTATTTTTTCAGAAAAAAATCAGGGAGAAAGAATTATCGCATTTCACAAGATGGAGCCGCCGCCCCCTCATATTCTTCATCGGGAGGCCAAATCTAGAGTCCGTTTGGGGCTCCGGAGAGGGGGGTCTTTGATCTTCGTCATCTCCAACCCTTCTTCATCGCCAATTCCATGATGCTCCCCACCGGGAGTGAGTAATTCCTTCGTAGGCTCTCTGGTCGGTGAGGAGTTGGATGAGATTCATCATGTAATCGAGTTAGTTTTTGTTAGGGCTTGATCCCTAGTATCCATTATGTTCTGAGATTGATGTTGCTATGACTTTGCCATGCTTAATGCTTGTCACTTTGGGCCCGGGTGCCATGATTTCAGATCTGAACCGTTTATGTTATCACCATTATATCTATGTTCTAAATCCGATCTTGCAAGTTATAGTCACCTACTACGTGTTATCATCCGGCAAACCCAGAGTGACAATAGTCGGTACACTTCCCGGTGATGACCGTAGTTTGAGGAGTTCATGTATTCATCGTGTGTTAATGCTTTGTTCCGGTTCTCTATTAAAAGGCGGCCTTAATATCCCTTAGTTTCCAATTGGACCCCGCTGCCACGGGAGGGTAGGACAAAAGATGTCATGCAAGTTCTTTCCATAAGCACGTATGACTATTTACGGAATACATACCTACATTATATTTATGAATTGGAGCTAGTGCCGTATCGCCCTAGGTTATAACTGTCACATGATGAATATCATCCAACAAATTGTCGATCCAATGCCTATGGTTTTCCTACATATTGTTCTTGCTAAGTTACTACTGCTATTGTTACTATTGCACTTGCTACAAAATCACTGCTATCAATGTTACCGTTACTATTGCTGTTGCTACTACTGTCAAAACTATCATACTACTTTGCTGCTGATCACTTTGCTGCTGATAATTAATCTCCAGGTGTGGTTGAATTGACAACTTAGCTGCTAATCTTACAAATATTCTTTGGCTCCCCTTGTGTCGAATCTATAAATTTGGGTTGAATACTCTACCCTTGAAAACTGTTGCGATCCTCTATACTTATGGGTTATCAGACCTCTACTTGTTATATTGGACCACACACGCACACTAAGAATTACTATACTCACAATGCAGGAATTTCAGAGCCTATGTCATGCTGCGGCGTCCTGTGGCCGACGCAACCCTCCGAGTCGGTCCTGCTGTCCGTCGCCATTGTCGTGGAATAACTGCACTTCAAGACTCGGGAGGAGTTGCGGAGTAAGGCGGGAAAAGCGCCGGAGCTGCCTGCCTCCGGTGGCGGTGCCCGGCGGGAAGAAGAGCCGAAACTGCGATGGGTGGCGGCACTCGGCGGGAGGCGCCGCAGCTGAGGCGAGTGGGGGGGCGCCGAAGCTGGGCGGGCAGCCCGGAAACCGGCGGTGCCAGGTGAGGAGTTTGGTAGGCGGCAGCGGTGGCTAGGGATGTTTGTTCCGGCTGGGGAAACTGCCATGAACAGATCGGGTAAAAGATTAGATAAGGGTTCTGTTTAGTTAGGTTCGAATATCTGTAAGTATATCTACTTAAACAACAAAGCGTTTCCTTGGTTCAGTTGGTCAGCTCGTGCGCCGTGTAGCCTGTGGTCTTCGGTTCGAACTATTGACCAAACGGTAACGGTGAAAAATTGTCTTTTTGAGCTTGAACTAAAGAAACGGTGGTGTTTTTTATAGTAAAAATATTTAGTGGCAAAACTGAGTGGCGTTATATAGTCTATGGCAAAACTGATAAAAACCCTAAATTAATACTCTCCCCGTTCCTAAATATTTGTCTTTCTAGAGATTTCAACAAATGACTACATACAGAGCAAAATGAGTGAATCTACACTCTAAAATATGTCTTTATACATCCGTACTCCATCCGTCCGCGAATACATGTACATCTAACTTTTGTTCTAAGTCAAAAATTTAAAATTTTGACCAACTTTATAGACAAGAGTAGTGGCATATATGACAACTCATTGGTACCTTATGAAACTACATTCCAAAACGAATCTAATGATACTAATTTAGCGACATAAATGTTGTTACTTTTTTCTATATAGTTGGTCAAAGTTTTAAAACTTTGACTTAGGACAAACCTAGATGTACACTTATTCGCCGATGGTGGGAGTATGTGGTAGTCCATTTGAGATATCTAAAAAGACAAATATTTAGGAACGGAGGAAGTAACTATCATGCATGAACTTTCTCCGTTGTGTTGTGGGCCTCAACTGTCATTTCCTATGCTTTGCCTTGGGACTCCGCCAGAAAAAGAGCTCACAGTGGATGTTTGATTTCCCATAAAAGTACAAGCTGCAGAAATAAAAGCGCTTCTTTAATGCAAACCGAACGACACTGCAGTTAACTTTTCTTTGTTTATTTCCCTGCAAATTTCCTCCATTCCTCCAAACCGAACGCAACCCTAGTGTGGTGCCTCGGCCTTCTCTCGTGTATGTTAGTGTTATTTCTCTTCTTTTTATCAATGAAATGATATACAAGCTTCGCGTATTTAGGAAAACAAAAGATCAACCGGCTGATTTGTAGCACCCGCCTTTTTTAGAAGCTAGTAGCCGTCTGCAACCTTTTTTTTAGAAACCGCCGTCTGTAACTCGGTTGCAAAATCGAAGTGCTCGTCAGGGCCCAGTAAGCTTCTTACCAAAGCCCGTCAGCGCGTCTCCGCACGGCCCATGTAAACTCTTCCGGAAGAGACCCTGGAGAGTGACGAATTTACCCACTGCCCACACTCGCTGACAGAGAGTCACTGGTCGAGGCGATTCCTCCCACCACCACCAGGTTCCCCCAAATCGCTCGCACCCGCCACTAACCCTAGCGACATCTGCGCCCCCAATCGCTCGGCCTCCCGCCGGAGCTCCAGATCTGCGGCCGCTTCGTCCCGCGCTGGTGGTGACCTTCCCGGATCGGAGCCAAGATGACGGAGTCGATGGTGCGCAACAAGCCGGGGATGGCGAGCGTCAAGGACATGCCGGTGCTGCAGGACGGGCCGCCGCCGGGCGGGTTCGCGCCCGTGCGCTACGCGCGCCGCATCCCCAACAAGGGCCCCAGCGCCATCGCCCTCTTCCTCACCACCTTCGGCGCCTTCTCCTGGGGCATGTACCAGGTCGGGCAGGGGAACAAGGTCCGCCGGTAAGTCCCTGCCTGCCCTGCACGTCGATCTGCCTCTTACGTGCGTGTGCCAGTCGCCATTTCAGTCGAAGCGGGCGCCGGTCGCAAATCGATCTTGCATGGCCGCTTGCCTTGCCTCCACCGGGTGCATTCTTGCGTTAGTTCAAATGAATTGCTGCAGTTGGTTTCATCTGAAAGGTATTTAGATAATTGTAGATCATATCTGGACAACGATACACTGATATGATATTAATACTAGTACTAGTAGCAACTAGCAAGGACATGCATTATTAGAAGATGGCATGTTTCTAAGAAATAGCTTTATGTTCATATGCAAATGGATGCGTCACATTCCGATTGATATGCCACTTCATCCCTTTGCAGCTGCTCTAAATTGATGCTATTCAACATACTTTAACATCTAATTAGCTAATTTATGGAGAACATGAATTTAGAAGATTTTATAGCTGTGGAGCCAGGCCCAGTCAGCCTGTTGATTCCTTTGTAAAGAACCATGAACGATGGGTTGCAGACTTGTAGCATAACTCAGATAATGAATTAGAGTGTCAGAAACCTAATATGAACATTAATTTGAGCTGACAGTTTTCACTAATGTAGTAACATGGTTGTGCCTAACGGAAAAGCAACTGCATTTTTTTAACAGCCGACTTGCACCATTCGCCACCACTCCTCCCTCCTGGCCTCCATGGCATCCACTCGCCTTGACATCATATATCCGCCCTTTAGAACCATCTCAATAGCCTTCCTTGCGATCTGTGGTGCCCTCACGCATCGTCTCCACCGCTGGTCCGATGAAGTCACTGATGCTGGCTCTGCCTTCATCTGATGCTGGCTCTGCCTTCATCTTCGCTCCACGGCTACTCCAGCCTGTCTCAGGGAATCGTACAGTTGACAAATCAGCTTGCCTATGCTATAGCAGCAATGCCGCTCAATATTTAGATTAAACTAATGTGGTTTTTGTGGAAACTATAGCTTATTAATTTTGTAGGTTTGTCTCGTTCGTTTTGTAAAAAATAAAAATTCCATGCCTCAACCTTGAACTACCTTAGTACCATGTGAGTCGTTTTTTTAGAAAGAGGAGATTGCCCTCGGATATTCATTAATAGAATCAACTGTGCCAGCAGAGGTCGTACAAGAATAATAGTCTGGGTATGTGGTTCAGATGCCATCATCCAGGAGAGACATGCCTAAAGGTCTCATTACAGCAGCCTTAAACATCAACCAAACTGAGATTACATCAAGATAGGCAAGAATCACAGTACAGCTACGAAGTCATGATCATATCAATAAGTTGATTGCCAGTGCAATGTAGTTGGACCCTCTTCCAGCATTGGAACTCCAAAGCCGCCTAAAAGGCAGCCTTAAAATCCTAAACTAATCCTTTTGCCACCTTTGCCTCATTCCAATCGTGGTTTTTACATGACATTGCAGTGGGTCGGATGGGTCTCACATAGTCACATGTAATGCTGGTACAGCAGCTTGCAATTCCTTCATCTTTGCCATTGGGCAAGCAGCCTTAGACAAAAACCTCAAATTGTCCTCTCTCTACTGCACATCAATGCTACTCAGTGAACCCTTACCATCCCTCTCCCCGAGGTTTCTTTAGTAGATACGCATAACCTAACCATCCACTACTGTGCGTTGGCGCACGACGTGTCGGTCGGCGGCGTAGGCATGCGGGTGCGCCTCCAGTTGACAAGACGAGTCAAAGAACAGGGGAAAAGAATAGAGGCACGACGTGACTAGGCTAGAGCGATACTGCTATAGGCTTCGATGGCATTCTGATTCCATATGTGGGCTTTCTTATTTTATCTGCTAATGGGCTGGGTTGAAGTGTTAAATAAACCTAGTAAATAGTTTTTTGCACATTTCAAAGGGGGGGTCGTGGCCCAGGTTGGCCTCCACGACCCTCCGCCAGTGCTTACAGCTGCATGATAGTGAGCGTGTCAGTGTATATCTGTCCAAACGAAGCTCAACGTAAGCCTCTTCCTACCTATTTGTTGCTCTAGTTCGCGCCCGTTGGGTGAGGCTGTCAACTGCTAGTTTGGAGAGTTTGAGGGTGCGTTTTTGACAGTTTTGGGCTTGGAGATTGATTAATGGGCTCAGACTCGGGCAAAAATTCATGGTCCAGGGTACTGTTTCCTTCATTCAGCATCTCTGGAATTTAAACTGGTTGATTATTCACATGGTTACTAATGGGCTGCTAGTTCAGTTAAGAAAATAGATTATGTGGTCATTGCAGCAATTTATGACAATCATGCAGTCTATCTAAACGAGTAAACAACAGTTTGTTGTGATGGATAAACTTTTAAGAAACACAAGTGTAACAACCGAATGTGCATTCCTGTTATGTGTCCTTGCTCTGTATTTGCCGTTAAACATGTGAAATCTATATCCGCACTTCATTTTATTTTGTTACGAAATTGTGCTGATTTTCTCTATTTTATTTATTCTGAAATCACCTGGGATCCTTATCTTCTGATCATGCTTCATTGCTCTTCAATTCTTGGTAGTTATTGGTTACTGTCAGATCCTTTTATTTGTTTATGTTATTGCTCTGCAATTATTGGTAGTTATTAGTTACTGTCAGATCCTTTTTTTTTGTTTCTGTTATTATTTTGCAATTATTGGTAGTTATTAGTTACTGTCAGATCCATTCATTTGTTTGTGTTATTGCTCTGCAATTATTGGTAGTTATTAGTTACTGTCACTCCATTTTATATGTTTCTGTTATTGCTTCTGCAGTTCTTGGTAGTCATTAGTTACCGTCACATCCATTTTTATGTTTCTGACTTTCTGTTAGCTTCAGAGTCTTGAATGCTTGTTAGTACGTGCTTTTTCCCCATCCCTGTCTTATTTGTATGTTAGCCTTCATGGTGTGGAATTATGTGTGTGCAGTGCACTGAAGGAGGAGAAAATTGCTGCCCGTAGTGCTATACTGCCGATGCTCCAAGCTGAAGAGGATGAAAGGTACTCGATCGACAATGTATGCCATTTTCATTTGTCCCTGTCATCTACCAAAGACATGAGGTCTTTGATCTTTGTGCAGATTTGTCAAAGAATGGAAGAAGTACCTTGAGGAGGAAGCGAGGATCATGAAAAATGTTCCTGGATGGAAAGTTGGTGAGAGCGTGTACAATTCTGGGAAATGGATGCCTCCTGCAACTGGTGAGCTGCGTCCGGAGGTTTGGTAAGGTCCAATGTCTTGCTTCAGCCCATCGCCGATGGCATCGTGCCTTGAGGGCATGAATAAGGCTTTCAGACCTGGACACCCCGAAATTTGCTACGAGGAATACATACTTGAGCATTCGTCGTGTATTTCTTCTGTTGACGGAATTTGAATGGCTAATAATTGGACAGAGCAAGCCGGCTTTGGTCTTTATATGAACAATCTCCTTTTGTTGATGTAACGTGTCTTTGTATTGCTACGGCTATTTTGACTCTTGTCTTTCTTTCAGTTGCGACATTGAACATGGATATATTCCTTTTTTTCAGCAGTTGCCATATCAGCCTGATTATAACAGCCAATATGATGATTTTGGCCGAAAAGGCCACAGCCGTCATACACAACTCTGCCTTTGCGTGGGAAGGAAGTTTTGCGATTGTTTCCCAACTGCGCACGGTAAATCTGACCCGGTTTTCCGTCGGAGTGCGTTTGCGGGTATATAATCCTCGTCGCTTCCCTTCATCGGCGCCACCACACTCGCCCTCTATTCACCAATTCCTGTCGCCAGCACACTCACCCCCATCGACCTCCTTCATCGGGTGCCACCTCGCACCCTCTCTTCCCCATTACCATGTCAGCATGGTCGCGCCCCCTCCGCGGACCATTTGCCAGCGGCCACTCCCGCCTACCCGCAGCCGAAGGCTCCCCTGCCGGTGAGGTCACTCGGAGAAGAGGAAGAACTTGTAGTTCAATTAGTAGAGAATCTCAGTAGTATTAAGGTTGTTCAAATCGTAAACGTAATCCTTCTTCAAATCCATCACGTAAATTCATGTTGAAATCCTAATTAAAATCGATGTCGAGAATTCTGATAGAGTTGCCCTTACAATCTCGTATGAAGGGATCAAGGGTTTCTACTAGACTGGACCCTAAGATCAACTTCAACCCAGCGACCCATTTTGTCCGTTTGGGTCATCTGGACAGAAAAGTTGGCCCAACGGGGCGACCCAAACGGCTATCCGTTTATTGTCCGTCTCGACCCAAACTGAGCCCAAATTTGAGTCACAAATGGGTCCACGTCGCCCGCTCTCGTCTGCTCGTGTCCGTCCTGGTACCATGTATCAGCGACTGCGACTTCGGCCTCCACAACGCGCCGCGACGAGGATCAAGGTCACCTGCGGAGGCCGCCAACGTGCTCACCGACGAGTCCACCGGCGCAGGTCGCCACCTCCAGCCCTCCACCGTCACCGCGCCTGCCGTCATCCTGTCGCCCGCGGTGGAGCAACTGGCGGCACTGGCGCTGGAGCTCATGTCCGGGCGCTCCCTCATGGGGCTCCTCCGCGCGCTCGGCTGCTCCTCCTAGGGCTCGAGGCCTGGACGGTGGCGCTGCCTCGCGGGGCTCCTCCAGATCTGATGCAGGAATGGCTCGGGGCCCGGCGGCGCGATGGGGGAGAGGAGGGGCGGTGCGAGGGGGAGAGGAGGTGCGGCGCGTGGAGGGGTCGGCCGCCCTGCTATGGAGGTGCTCGGCCGCTCCTTTGGATCTGATGCAGGAATGGCTCGGGACCCGGCGGCGCGATGGGAGTGAGGACGGGCGGTGCGAGGGGGAGAGGACGGGCGGCGCGAGGAGTTGCCGGCCGGCGCCGGTGAGCGGGGCGCCTGCAGAGGAGGTGCTTGCCTGGTGTAGCTGTTGTGGGCTTGTCCGCTTTTGTGCTGCGCGTTGGGTACATCGCGTGTCTGTTAGGCGATCCAAATAGGCAAAAAGCGGATAAAATATGTGTCCGTTTGAGTCACATCGTTGGAGTTGGTCTAAGGCCTTGTACAATGCAAGGTGCTTAGGAGGGGTGGTTGAAGAAATAAACGAGACTTTCCTTAAGCACCGATGCTTATTTGTACAAAGCCTGGCCATATATACGATGCTTTAGAAAAGTCGGTTTTGTTTTTCTAAACACCTTCCTAAGCATCTAGCATTGTATACGGCCTAACGAAACTTTGCCGCTCTTCCTTTCAAGCGACCAAGCCTGGCCATATATACGATGGCTGGCCCCCGTTTTGGTAACCTCATCGACGATTTCTAGCGGCCATGCCCATGACAAGGATGTCCAACTGGTCCCCTCAATCCATACAAACAGAGTGTTCAGCTTAATAGCCGAGGTGCAGCGGACCAGCGAGCGGGCGACAGGCAGAGAAGATTATGTATGGTCCCCTGGCTATCTCGAGGGATCATCAAGCGCACCATCAACGCTGAGCTTTGGCCTTGCAATCGTGCGGTTTCTCTTCTCCCATTCCTTCATCATTACTGGAAAAGAAAAGGGCTGCAGCTCTGAACACCCACGGATCGAAAGACGGGCACCGTGCAAGCACGCTTCTCCGACCTCAGTCCGTTCGTCCCCGCTCATGTAATTCCCCGTTGGACATCTCGGTGCACCGAATGAGCTGACGCCAGCCCGAGCAGAGCAGCCAGGCGCAGACTCGACGCATCGAGCAGGTAGCAGCACTGTTCAAGAACCAGCTCCATCGCCACGCCATGCCATGCCATGGGCGGGCGCTGTGCAAGAATTGACATGGCCCTGCCCCCTCCCACGACGCTCCATCGTCTACCCCCTACGTGCGGGTGGCGCGCCGCCCCGCTGACCACCCGAGTCGCCGCCGCTGTTCCACGTCCATCCATTCTACTAGTACCCGCCAGTCCGCAGCCGCGCCCCTACGCTACGCACGGACATCCCGCGGCTCAGCTGCTTCTGCTAGCTCCCTCCGCGACCCATGACCCGTGACAACAGGGGAAGCGGCCTCCACCGGAGCTCGTGCTTTGCACAGGCCCGCGCGCTACCCTAGCTAGACCCATGACCAGCCGAGCACCAGCGTCTCTGCCTGCTGCCGGACTGATCCAGACACCGATGGGAGTGCTGCACCTGATCTGATCGATGGCCCTCTTTATCTCAGAGATTTTAGGCTGGCCGGGCGGGGCCGTCCATGTTCACGACCGCGGCCGTGCATGGCTGCTGGACGGGACGCCAACTGATCGCCAACAGTAAAGATCGAGCCTGACGCGATTTTCTTTTTGAGACAAGCCTGACGCGAGCTGTGGTAAATGGCAGCAGCGTCGCAGTCGCAGACATGCAGTTAAGGGGCCCAGTTACGGCTGCAGGCCTTTTTATTAAAGACTATTGGTCGTGGCTTCTCGCGCCTCTCTGCCCGCCATGCGCCAGCGTACTGTGCTGTGCTGCCAATGCCATGCATTCTGGCTTTGGCTATCGTTTAATTCGTTGCACGTCGTGCGATCGACCGGTAGTACTAGTACTACACCGGTGTAATAGTACTTATAGCGAGCTGCAATGCTGCACAGCCCAGAATTAATAAGATTCACCCGGAGAGATGCTTCTGCTTTGGAGTGGAGCCATGTTGTTTCAGCTCTGCTATCGTCGCCTGCTTAAATTCCCTCATCAAGATCAGATTGGCCAGTTCAAATGAAGACAGTGCATTTTTTCCGTACCGTGAATATTGTGCATCTTTTTTCTACAGAAGAACGTTTTTGCAACGATCGTGGAACATGGCTTTGAATTAACAACACATCAATGGGTCAAGAGTTGTTGCAGTAACCAACATCCAACAAGAAAACAAAACGGTGAAATCTCATGGAGCTGTGCTAGGCCGTCACTAAGACATCTATTAGTAGTTGTTTGTACTAGGTAGTGTGACGTTCAAATTATTGGCTGGTTATTTTCCTCTCAATATGGATTGCTAACCCGTTTTCTTTAGTTCCAGGTTGCCTGCGACGAACAGCGCAAGAAACATGTACGTCAACCGAGATTGCGACGAAGAGAAGAAAGGGAGAAGCATTGGATTCGACGTGTGTTTGGTTTATGCCCTAGA
Source organism: Triticum aestivum (assembly GCF_018294505.1). Taxonomy (NCBI): domain Eukaryota; kingdom Viridiplantae; phylum Streptophyta; class Magnoliopsida; order Poales; family Poaceae; genus Triticum; species Triticum aestivum. Next base: position 437,610,044 of record NC_057805.1, read on the forward strand.
TTGCCCCGCCAAAATATCAGCTAGCTAATTTTTTGGCTGAGGTGTTGGTTGCACATGACATGAGTAAGGCAACACTGGTACCTATTTTTGGATCCTGGCCAAAATATTGGAGCAGGGTACATTTTGGACACGATCCAAACATGCCTAGATCTACACCATCGACTCACTGACCAAGCTTAACACATGACTACATGAGACCTGCGTATACAAACTAATGGTGGAATAAACAGCTCGAGAGCATTACAAGTGATCACTAGCCCAACTGCCCAAGAGATCAAAACTACATAACACACAACAAGAAAGAACCAGCACTCACTCAATCTAGTGAACACTACCACTACCACTCTAGAATAGACCGCGCAGCATCCCATTGGCACACAGGTTCAGGCGACGCATGAGTTGAGGCCCAGGCAACCCATCAGCAGGCTCCTCTTCCGCCTTGGGCGGCGGGAGGTGAACTCCGGCGGAGGCACCTGGTACAGGTCCTCGTCGACCGGGCGCACCACCCTGGAGCCGGCCTTGGCTGTGGCGCGCGGCAGGCCGGCGGCAGCGTCCAGGGCACTGGCACCGCGCCTCTCCCCCTTCTCCCGACGGGCCACGTCGCCCTTGTCCGGCCTCCGCGTCTTCTTGGGCGTGGGCTTACGCGGAGGCGGCGAGTACCTGAACCACACGTCGCTGCAGGCCTCCGGCTCCGGCGCGTAGCACTCGGCCGCCACGGCCACCGCCACCGCGGCCGGCGGCTCGTCGTAGTAGTAGCAGTAGTTCCACTCCCCGAACGCCGGCACCTGCCGCCGCCTCGCCTTCTGCAAAAGCAAAGCAAAGCCAAAACCAGGTGAGCTACAAAGTACAAACCACGGGGAAGTGCCGATCCTTTGCATGGACGCACGGTTGGTCCGCACGAACGCTCACCTCCATCCGGTTCACGCCGGCAGCACACGACACAGGGGCAGACAGAATGGGGTGGAGAAGAAGGAGAAGCGGGCTGGGGTCAGTGGGGCGAGCGGTACCAGCACCAGCTAGCGGCTAAACAGAATGGGTTGGAGCCTCCAATGGCCTGGACGCACGCGCGTGTTTTATAGCGGGAATGGGAGGGAGCAGCTCGCGCGGCAGTACCGGCCGGAAAGCATTGAAGAGGCCGGCAATGTCGAGAGGGTAGAGAGAGAGGGGTAGAGAGAGGGAGAGATGGGGCGGGGCAGCATGGAAGGCCTCTTTTCAGAGCGGCAGTAGCTCACTGTAGAAGGCCAGGAGCTAGCCTCGGTAGGCTTGGAGGAGGCTGCAGAGACGCAGAGAGTGGCCGCTGGCCGGCGTGGTCCTGGTTTGAGTTTGACCGCGGGAGAGGGAGGGCTATTACTCCTAGGTATGGGGCTGCTGCACGTCGTACCGGGGTTCCAGCTGACATGCAGCCATCTTGTCGCGCGCCCGTGTTATTTCCGCATCATTGCGGGTTGATTACCGAGTAAAATAATAGTAACGCGTTTCAACGCTACGCTCTACTGCTAGGCAGTACCCCTACCCCTGCATCTACACAAAACGATGGGGTATGAGCAAAAGTCCACGGGCTAGAAAAAATTTCTATAGCACAAGACAGCATGGGGTTGGATGGTAAAGTTGGCAGGTGAATTACCAAATCTTATTTTTCTTTTTCTTTTGAGCAGTGCCAAATCTTTTTTTAACCACAGTAAAGGATTTCCCGCAAAAAAGGGGTAAAGGATTGAGTTTACACATGCCATCTTTGTTCATTCTTTATTCCCCGACTACGAGGTGTCTGTGATTACTTCGTCAATCTTAAGACGCGATGCCAGCTCCGTCTTCTGGAGTTGTTCATAGGGTACGGATGTACATTCATAAGTGCGAGCATATGTGCTTTTATATGAGCGTTTAAGAAAAAATAAAATAATATTTAAATTATGGGAATGAGCTAGGGACAAGTCGCCAAAAAACCCGCAGAATCAAAATCGACTTTCAGCAATTTGGGTAGGTCGGTTTTTTTAGAGGAGCTCTGATCCCTTTGCAACCACAAAACAAAATCCACCGGAACTTGGCTTGGTCTGAAACGCAAGACAAAAAACGAATATAAATGAACCAAAAAATGAAGTTTTTTAATAAATATTGTACTTAAAATTTCCGACAGCCACTATTTCCTTTGGCAAGAGGGCACGGGAGTGACTGGAGGTCAATCGACTGACCATAATACTTGAGTCAGTCACTTTTTACATGTTTATGATTTTTTGGGCCGTGACCATTGGTTGAGTAACGCCGCAGCCGTAAGAGCTGAGTAACACCATTCTCCTGCATGTTATCGCGTCAATGCCTAAGCAACTTAATTGCTGTTTATAGATGCATGCATAGACGGAAGACAACTCCATATATATACTCCCCATCAACGTATATATGTATGTAAAGAAAAAAACAAATAAAGATTTGTGTCATTGGTATTACCCTTAAAGAAGAAAAAGAAAATAATAAAATAAGTGACAAAATTTGCACACAATTTACACACAAATTGTTTTATAACACGCAAAAATAAGCATATAATAGTAGTATCTTCGCAGAAAAGGAAAAATCTTAAGAAGGAATGCATTAGTTGCAACGGTATTACCATTAAAGAATAAAAGGAAATGCAATAAAACCAAACCAAAATAGCAAGGTTTTCTACGAATAAAGAAAAAGAAAATAATAGTGCAATTTTCACAGTCTAGTATAGTTTACACACATATTGTACAGTACTTGCATATATACTTACACACGGAAGAAATCAAAAGAGAAGTTGTCTCAGAAATAATGAATTAGCGGCATTAGTATTACCTTTTAAGAAGAACAAAATAAAAAAATTACAAAATTTGCACGCAGTTTATACATTTTTTTTATAATATGCACAAATAAACATATAATAGTGGAATGATATCGGTATTACCTCTAAAGAAAGAAGATTAAATAAAATAAAATAAACAAAATCAAAATAATGAAGTTTTCTATGGAAGAATGAAACCCTTTAAGAAAAAAAAACTAAAAAAAATCAAAATAATAAATTTTTGTAGGCAATAATGAACCACTTTAAGAAAAAATAAAAAGATCAAAAAATTGCACACAAGTTTGCACTGAAATTGCACTTTTACTAACATGCAAACAATGAACATATAATATTGCAATTTCGCACTCTACTATAATTTACACACATGTTGTATAGTACTTGCGTGTATACTTATTTAAACACGCACAAAATATAACATGTTCTAAAAAGAATGAAGTAGTGGCATTGGTACCACCCTTTAAGAAGAAAGGAATGAAAAAATAAATCATGATAAAATTTGCACATAAATTGCACTTTTTATAGCTATGCAAGAACTAACATATACTAGTAAAATTTACATAAAAAATAAGTTTTGAAGAAGGAATGAATTAGTGTCATTGGTATTACCCTTAAAATAAGAGAGAAAGTGAAATAAAAACTTAAAACTAAAAATTTGTCAAAATTAGTACAAAAATTGCACTTTTTATAATATCTAAGAAACATATAGTAGTGAAATTTCCATACTCTAATATAATGTATACATGTAGTACTCGTGTGCATATATTTACACACACTCAACATCCAAAACTACGCATAAAGAAAAATGAAAACTCAACAAAAAAAACAAAAAACAAAAGCCAAAACCCACAAAAAAGAAAAAAACCAATAAAAGGAAAGAAAAGAAAAGAAAAATTCATAGAAACAGAAAACTAGAATAAAAAATAAACCAAAAATACCCACAAAAGAAAGAATGAATATGTGGCATTGGTATTACCATTTAAGAACAAAAAAAATGGGAAAAATAATCTAAAACGTACACTGACAAAATTTGCACAAAATATACATAAAAATTATGATGTTTAAAAATATGCAAGAATAAGCATATAAAAGTGGAACTTTTGCAAAAACAAAATCTAGAACAAATGAATAGTGGCATTGGTATTAACCTTAAAGTAATGAAGTAAAGATAAACAATATCAAAATAATGATTTTTTTCTGAAAAGGAATGAAATAGTGGCGTTGGTATTTCCTTTAAGAAGAGAGAATTTTTTTAAAAACTTGTACGCACAACTTTGCACCGAAATTGCACTTTATCGTAATATGTAAAAATAATCATATAATCATGAAATTTTGGCACATATTATATGGTACTTGTATGTATATAATTACACTCAGCCAAAAACCCACAAAAACAAAAAATAACCAATAAAGAAAAGAAAAAAAGGAAAAAGAAAAACGCAACCCAGAACAACAAAAATGAGCCCAAGAAGCAATTCGTTTGACCCAAACTAGGGGTCAGTCGATTTCACACAGCCCAACCCAACAACAAAACTAAACAGAAAAAATAAAAACAGCACTGATCTCAAAGCTATCCGGCTGACAGAAAATCGACTGACCATAACATGAAAAGTCAGCTGACTGAAAAGTAGCTAAAGTAAGAGGGCACACCTACATTCTAGCCGGCGGCGACCAGCCTGAGTGGTGCATGCTTCAGGCGTAAGTCTTTCTGGCCTCACAACACAAGCTAGCGAGGTATATTATTATATTTTGATGAGCAAATCATGGAAACTACACAGGAGTGTTCTGAGTTCATAGATATATCTTCTATGTGTAAAATTCGATCGATCAATCTAATGAAACTTAATTACGGTATCAGGTCTGTGTATATATAGGTATTTAGAGTTCAACTAATCTTCACATGAGGATGACGATCAAAGGGGTAGGCAGCAGTGGCAGAACTACATCCACTTCTTGGGGCGGGCCAAAACGGGTCAGCTTAAACAATACATCTGAAGTTTTGCTCTTAGGGCCCAAATTCAGCATCAGTCTTCCCTAAATTTTTGTTAGGTTGGGCGGGCCATCTCTTGGTTTGGCCAAGTCATAGCTCCGCCATTGGTATGTAGACCTATAATATGTGTAGTTTTCTAAACAAAGAAAATCAAATAAAAACTAAAAATCAAAATAATGGAGTTTTATAAGAAAAAATGAATTAGTGGCATTGGTATTACCCTTTAAGAAAAAAAAATGAAACAAATAATGACAAAATTGCACAAAATTGTGTTTTTCATAATATGTAAGAATATACATATAATAGTGGATTCTTTTTGCAAAAAAGAAGTTTGCTAAGAAGGAACAAATTAGTGGCATTGTTATTTTCCTGAAGAAATACAATTAAATAAAAATAAAAGAAAATTAAAATAATAAAGTTTTCTAAGAACAAATGAATTAGTGGCATCGGTATTGGTGAATACATAGGAGCTCTCGGATGCCGGGGAACCCTATTTGAATATTAAAACAAAAAAAGTACCAACTTTAAAAAAAAAATATGAAATTTTGGATTATCAAACTTGGGTACCCATTCTACTCCCGCGTTAAGTTTCTTTAAGAAATGGCATCCGTGGTATCCATGGCGTATAAATTACATTCTGACCTACGATCTGTTCCAACAGTTTTCTTTACACATAGAATTTTTTTGACATTTTTATTGAGAATAACACATATGTCATTTTTTCACGAAACTTCACACAGGTAGAATAGGAATCCAGGTTCGACACCCCAAAATTCAGTTTTTATTTATTTTCCTGGTATTTTTATTTTATTATTTAATAGGGTTCCCGGGCACCCAAGAGCTTCAAATCCTCTTCCCATCGCTATTACCCTTTAAGAAGGAAGAAAATTTTAATAATAACACATAATGATAAAATTTGAACATAATTTACACAGAAACTTGCGTTTTTAACATGTGCAAGAGCAAACATTTAGTAGTAGAATTTTCGCCAAAAGAAGTTTCGTAAAAAGGAATTAACTAGTGGCATTGGTATTACCCTTCAAGAAGAATTAAAATGGAATAAAAACTAAAAAATCAAGATAATAAATTTTCTAAGGAAGAATGAATTAATAGCATGGGTATTACCCTTAGGAAAAAAGAATATGAAAATGACAATTTTTTCACATAATTTACACATAAATTATGCTTTTTCAGTATGCAATAATAAACATATAATACTGGAATTTCGAAAAAATATCCTAAGAAGGAATGAATTAGTGGCATTAGTATTACCCTTAAAGAAGAAATAAAAAAATTTAAAACTAAAACAAGTTTTGTAAGAAAGAATGAATTAGTGGAATTGGTATTACCCCTTTAAGAAGAAAGAGATTTAAAAACTAGCACACAACTTTGCACTGAAAATGCACTCTTTTAATGTGCATAGAATAAGCATATACTTGTAATTTTCACACTCTAGTGTAATTTACAGACATAGTGTATAGTACTTGCGTGTATACATTTCCTTCTTTTTGCGGGGTTGCGTGTATACATTTCCACTCATCCAACATGCCAAAAGTACCCATAGAAAAAAAACCTAACAAAACAGGAAAAAAAACAAAAGAATAAGTATACATGAAAAATAGGCAATGTGTAATGGGCTTCAAGCCCAATAGAAAAATTGAATACCCCAAAGGGGCAAGTCAACAATTCAGCCTAAGATAAAATCGACTTACCCTAAGGAGAGGCATGCCAAAAATCAGTCTAAGAAGGTCATGGTTTCCTTTGCGCTTCCTAGGGGGTTGGGCGTGTGCATCACCGCAGTTGGCAGGTGCCCAACTGGCGGTGTGGTGGCAGCGTTGCTGCTTGTGTGGCAACGATGATGATGGCAAGGTGTACAGGGTCGTGGCTTGCCTTTGTCCTCAACAGCCAGGCTTGTTCCTGAGCATGAAGTCGGAGCTGTGGCATTGCAGGGCGATACGTCGGCAACGATGCTAGGCGATAGGCGGTTTGGGCACTGTCAGCGCCATGCATGCTCCTTTTCTCCTGTGAGGCTCGTCATCGAAGTCAGAGCTGCCAGGTCTTCGACGCCCGTGGAAAATTGTTTGGCTTCTACCAATGGGGTCTCCCGTGCCTCGTTCGTCCGGAGCGGTCTTGGTGGGCCATTAGTGGCGAAGTCAGAGTCGCTTGCTCGAGGAGAGGTGACAATGATGACAATGCAGGCAACTTCGACGATGTCCTCTCCTCGACGGTGTGTGTGTGGGTCTTGTAGGTGCCAGGTCGACCGGGGTGCCCTTCTTTCTGGGTGTGTTGTGACGGTTTTCACCCGGTTTTTCGTAAGTTAACCAGACAACTCTATTCTTTTTTTTAAGAAATCATGATCCCCTGGGGCCGAGTTAAAAAAATAGTCTAAGAAGTCATGAAACGACACAAGGAAAAAGGCAACATGAATTTTGACAAAAGAATCAATGGTCAGAAAGTCAACCTATTCAAATTTAAAAATTAGGAAACTTACATATAGTCAGAGTGAAAATTATTGAACATTGTTGGCGCTAAAGATGGTGTACGGACCAGAGCACGCGGAGGGTGCATGTAAGCTGTGTCTAAATATCACAAACCTGCTAGAGTAGAGAGAAGCATTTTCATAGGTTCAAAACTACATTATATTTTCATTCGAGCTAGAGATTTAGACAAAAACATACCCCCTCCGTCCGGAATTACTTGTCGTATAAATGGATAAAAATGGATGTATCTAGAACTAAAATACGTCTAGATACATCCATTTCTCCGACACAGAGGGAGTACTAGTGAACAGGTGCGTTTAGTTCATCTCTAAACACCACCATTTTCTTTTTTTCCTAGAAGAGACCCATCCATGATACAGTTGCATTGTGCCTGAAAATAGAACAACCACTCACTAACTCCCCACGTAAACAAGCCATGTAGTCTATCTCCTATCTCTCCACTAAACAAGCTTGCTGACTGCTTACTCTTTGATTCCCCTTTTATCTTGGCGATGACTGCCCCCATTGATGGATGTGTATTGTTGAAAACAATATCATTTCGGTGCCTCCAGAGCTGTTAGGCCACGAGGATCATAAGAGTATGGAAATCCTTCCGTAAGCATCAGGAAGTGCCCTAGGCGTCGTGCACCATGGGAGTAGCCGGTCATTGTCCGCCGTCGCCGACAGCCAATCCACGTCCCCCAAGCTTCCCCAAGCTTCCAAGATGATGTTTCAAACCGAGCGTGCAAAGACACACGCCAATAGGATGTGATCAATGCCCTCAGGCATATGATCACAAAGAGGAGATGGCACCTGGTGTGGAAGGTCCCTCGCGGCCAGCGGTCAAAGGTCCAACATCTATTGCGAAACCCAAGCCATGTGAAGAATTTGCAACTCAAGGGTGCACGCGAGTCCCAAATCACCGTTGCCACAAAATAATGATGCCTACCAACGAATTGCTATGCATATGCTGACCGCGCCGAGAACAAACCAGAAGTCTCCCATGCCCGGCGGACCACATCCTGCTCATTATCCACCAGGTTAACTGAAGATACGCACTGCAAGAGGGCCAGAGTCTCATACAACTCGTCTTGACTCAGATCCGGACCAACATCCCTTGGTCAGAGCCCTTGTAGTGCCTCCTTGACGGTCATTGTGGCCCTAACTGCTACTTCTTGAGTTTGCGTTGGTTTTTCCTCGAAGAGAAAAGGGTGATGCAGCAAAGTAGAGATAAGTATTTCCCTCGGTTTGAAAACTAAGGTATCAATCCAGTAGGAGGAACACACAAGTCTCCAATAGTTGCACCTACACAAACAAACAAATACTTGAACCCAACGCGAAAAAGGGGTTGTCAACCCCTTCACGGTTAATTGCAAGGATGAGATCTGATAGAGATAGGTATAAAAGATAAATAAAAGTGCAGAATAAAGAAAAGGTAAATAAATTATAGCAAGGTATTTTTATGTTTTTGGTTTTATAGATCTAAAAATAATATGATGGTAAATAGACCCGGGGGCCATAGTTTTCATTAGAGGCTTCTCTCTTGAAAGAACACATACGTGGGTAAACAAATTACTGTTGAAAAATTGATAGAAAAGCTAAAAGTTATGACGATATCTAAGGCAATGATCATGAATATAGGCATCACGTCCGTGACAAGTGGACCGACTCCTGCCTGCATCTACTACTATTACTCCACACATCGAGCGCTATCCAGCATGCATCTAGTGTATTAAGTTAACAAGAACAGAGTAACGCCTTAAGCAAGATGACATGATGTAGAGGGATAGATCCAATCAATATGGTATAAACCCCATCTCTTTATCCTTAATGGCAATAATACAAATATGTACTTCGCTACCCCTTCTGTCACTGGGTGAGGACACCGCAAGATTGAACCCATCACAAAGCACCTCTCCCATTGCAAGAAAAGTCAATCTAGTTGGCCAAACCAAATCAATAGATCGGAGAGAAATACAAAGCTATCTTAATCATGCATAAAAGAGTTCAGAGAAGACAAACGCACCGCAAAAGAAGATTACATCGAATAGAACTCCAAGAACATCGAGGAGAACATTGTATTGAAGATAAAAGAGAGAGAAGAAGCCATCTAGCTACTAGCTATGGACCCGTAGGTCTGTGGTAAACTACTCACACATCATCGGAAGGGCATCAAGGTTGGTGTTGAGGCCCTCCATGATCGAATCCCCCTCCGGCGGAGTGCCGGAAAAGGCCCCAAGATGGGATGTCACGAGAATAGAAGCTTGCGGCGGTGGAAAAGTATTTTTGGTGTGTGAGGGAGTCCTGGACTAAGGGGTCCTCGGGCGTCCGACCTGTTATCCATGGGCCGGACTGATGGGCTGTGAAGACATGAAGGCCGAAGACTGTACCTGTGTCCGGATTGGACTCTCCTTGGCGTGTAAGGCAAGCTTGGCGACCGATTATGAAGATTCCTTCTTATGTAACCGACTCTATGTAAACCCTAGATCCCCCCGGTGCCTATATAAACCAAGGGGCGCAGTCCGGATAGCACACTCATTACCATAGTCATACAGGCTAGACTTCTAGGGTTTAGCCATTACGATCTCGTGGTAGATCAACTCTTGTAATACTCATATTCATCAAGATCAATCAAGCAGGAAGTAGGGTATTACCTCCATAGAGAGGGCCCGAACCTGGGTAAACATCATGTCCCCCGTCTCCTGTTACCATCGATCCTAAACGCACAGTTCGGGACCCCTACCCGAGATCCGCCGGTTTTGACACCGACATTGGTGCTTTCATTGAGAGTTCCACTGTGCCTTCGACGAAAGGTTCGATGGCCCCTTCAATCGTCCATGGTGACGCTGTCCAAGGAGAAACCTTCCTTCCGGGACAGATTTTCGTATTCGGCGGCTTCGTACTGCGGGCCAACTCGCTTGGCCATCTGGAGCAGATCGATAGCTACGCCCCTGGCCATCAGGTGAGATTTGGAAGCTTGAACTACGTCGCGGATATCCGTGGAGACTTGATCTTCAATGGATTCGAGACCGCGGCGATCGCTCCCCCTCGCTCCGTTGAACATGACTTAAATCTGTCATCGGACCAGATTCAGGAGATAGTTCCTATAACTGCTACGTCCGTAGGTCCGGAGCAGATTGCACCATCCGAAGCCACAGAGTCCGCGGCGTCGGAGCCGCACACAGACTCAACACCAGGGAATATTTGCGTCAATGGAACTCCGGACTCGTCTCCGGTTATAAGTTCCGGACCATGCACGCCTGCGGACACCGAGTTGGATCGGTTATCAATTTTCGAATTCGGCGCCGCAGACATCTTCCAACAGTCGCCATTGGGTGATGTGCTAAACTCTTTAAAGAATTTGTCCTTGGAGAAGGACTCACAACCGAACTATGTTGGGTTCGAGCTAGAAGCTGATGATGGGGAATTTTGCTTCCCACCCGCCCCCCACTTCATAGCCACTGTCGATGACTTAACCAACGTGCTTGACTATGGCTCCGAAGACATCGACGATATGGACGACGATGCCGACAAGGAGCAAGGCCAAGACCCGCCATTCACTGGACGTTGGACGACCACCTCTTCGTACGATGTGTACATGGTTGACATACCTAAAAAAGCTAGCGACGATGACAAAGAAGATCCAGTTGCGAATAAACCTTCTGAGACACAGTCCAAGCGCCAGCGCCCTAAACGCCGTTCTAAGCCTCGTCGCTCAAAAGATGGCAACACTGGCACCGGAGAAAATAGTACTCCGGGCGACACCGAAAACAATGAAGACCCTGTTGGAGCTACATCCGAACAGGAGGAACAGGACAACGGGCAAGTTAACCCGGATAAACAGACCATGCCCAATGACCCGGATGACGACAGTTATCGTCCAGTCACCGAGGATGAGGAGAGCCTCGGCAGCGAGGATTTCATCCTGCCTGAGGCACCCCTCGAGCAGGAGCGCTTCAAGCACCAGCTAATAGCTACTGCAAGAAGCCTGAAGAAAAAGCAGCATCAGCTCCAAGCTGATCATGACCTACTCATTGACAGATGGACCGATGTCCTGGCAGCCGAAGAATACGGCCTCAAGCACCCAGCCAAGAGTTACCCGAAGCGCAGACTGCTACCTCAGTTCGATGAGGAGGCACCAGATCCCAAACCTCCCTCGTGCAATGCGGACCGACCACCCCGCGGCCGGGACAAAACGACAACTCATGACGAACAGCAGAACACCCCACCGCCCCGCAAAAACATAGACAAAACAGCTCGGGACTATACATACGACCTTCGGCAGGAATTGGACAGTAGAGCAGGACACACCAGATCAATCTACGGATCGCGAGCACGCTTTCTGACTCGGGATGACGGCTACCTATTCGGACGTGACAAACCTAGTCACACCCGGGCCGATAACCGCAGCCGGACTTCATCGGAGGTGCGCCGTGACGCTGCCCGATATAGAGGCGCCGCACACCCTCTCAGCTTCACAGATGAAGCACTGGATCACGAATTCCCCGAGGGGTTCAAGCCCGTCAATATCGAATCATATGACGGAACAACCGATCCCGTTGTATGGATCGAAGATTTTATTCTCCACATACATATGGCTCGAGGAGATGACCTCCACGCCATCAAATACCTCCCACTAAAATTAAAAGGGCCAGCTAGACACTGGCTAAATAGCCTGCCTGAAAATTCCATCAGCAGTTGGGAGGACTTGGAAGAAGCTTTTCTTGACAACTTCCAAGGCACTTATGTCCGGCCACCTGACGCTGATGACTTAAGTCACATAGTTCAACAACCTGGAGAGTCCGCCAGAAAATTCTGGACTAGGTTCCTAACCAAAAAGAACCAGATCGTCGACTGTCCGGATGCCGAAGCCCTAGCGGCCTTTAAACATAGCATCCGTGACGAATGGCTCGCCCGCCACCTCGGCCAAGAAAAGCCGAGGTCCATGGCAGCCCTCATGGCACTTATGACCCGCTTTTGAGCGGAGAGGATAGTTGGCTGGCTCGCAGTACAAACACAACCAACGAAACAGGCCTCTCCGAGGCCAAAAACAGCACCGGCAAGCTCCGGCGCAACAGACACCAACGCCGGAGCAATGGCGATGACACTACAGTTCACGCTGGATACAGTGGCTCCAAGTCCGGCCAGCGAAATAAGCCCTATAAAAGGAACGACGGAGGACCATCCAGCTTGGACCGCATACTCGATTGTCCGTGCCAGATACTTGCTTATCGCATTACTTGCACAAAGTACGCCTCGACGTACTAGTTACATCACTATGGTGAATAAATGGTGGCGTCAGCTTATTACTTAATTTTCCTGTTTCCTCACCTTTGTATATATTACTTACTGCACACGTACACCATGGTACGTATTACTACGCCAGGGGCTTCATTACACCCCGCATTACGGCAATAAAAGTCCGAACACTTTTCCAGTATAGTTCGGCACCCCGAACTTATAACATTATATGCATCGGCTCCGAATCATGTCTTTGGTCAATAGTTGGGTTGCCCGGCTCCTATGCTTACTACCTTACGTTCCGCTATATCGGCTAGGGTAGTAAAGGGAGAACTACTGCGATTGTGTCCCGGTTCTTCCGGACGAGCACCTCAGTAGAGAAAGCCGAAAACTGACTGTCATGATGCGGCGAGAGCTGGTCAGCTATTCGAGATGTTCCAAATCGTTAGAGATTTTTTCCGCTTCTTGCGAAGAATTAGTTCCTCCGATTAGGCGTGTACAACGCCCCTAGTTCGGCCTTCCGAATACCAGGGGCTTCGCCAACTCTCTTAATTGTCAAACTCCTATGGCTAAGTGAGGGCGGTAAAGGCCGCATAGTATGATTGCCTTGTTCGTTGTGCTAAACACCTCCTTTAAGGACCAGAATGTGGAGTAAACACTGTTTAGATTTATCCCGAACACCCCCGTACTATCTACATGGGGGCAGAAGCCGACGACTGGTCAACCCTCAGATTTCATAAACGGCCGCACATGAGGTAAAATGTAAATCGCAAACATTATAATACATAACATCATTGTTCCATATTACAGGACAGGATAATACAAATGTTCTCATGGGAATATGACATCCTTCGAACATTGCTCCGCCACAAGGCGGGACCCCTCTAGGACACCATCAAAATAGAGCTCGGGTCGACGATGCTCCTTGCCCTCCGGCGGCCCCTCGATCATCAGCTTCTTGGCATCCAGCTTTGCCCAATGCGTCTTGACGCGGGCAAATGCCATGCGCACCTTCAATACAGACCGACCGCTTCACAGCTTCGAGCCGCGGACAGGCACTTACAAGCCGCTTAACAAGACCGAAGTAGCTGCTAGGTATAGGCTCGGCAGGCCACAGCCGAACTATCAGGTCCTTCATGGCTAGCTCTGCCGACCTGTGCAGCTCGACCAACTGCTTTAGCTGGTCGCTGAAGGGCACCGGATGTTCGGGTCCAAGATATTGGGACCAGAATAGCTTCTCCTAGACATCCCTTCTTCGGCTCTATAATGCTCGGCAACATCTGATATACTGCGTGGCAGATCCGTAAACGCCCCTGGAAAACCCAAATTCGGATAAGTACAAGGAATGTTTGTTCTACATACTTGCTTTACACGGTGAAAGACTTACCCGCCACAATCTTCTTGGCCGCCTGAATTTCCTGAAGGACGTTCTGGGCTTTGGCTCGTGCATCCTGTGCGCTCTGGCGGGCCTTCGCCAGTTCGGACTCTTGCGCCTTACAATCGCGCTCCAAGGACTCAAATCTCTCGATCGCGCCGTGGAGCTGTTGCTGCGCCTCGCCAACCTGGGCCTCGTGCTTCTCGCGCGCGGCGCGTTCCTTGGCCGCTTTGTCCACGGCCTCGGCTAACGCCTTTTTGAGGGCCGCCACCTCGGTTGTGGCCCCTAATAAAGTTCATGACACTTTAGTCAGCTTGAACAATTTACTCTTCAATATACACGCAGGTTACTGCATACCTTGGCTATCCTCCAAATGCTTCTTCACGAGGCCGAGCTCTTCCTCGGCCCGCTCCAGTTTCTGCTTCAGTCCGGAGACCTCCGCAGTTTGAGCGGTAGCAGCCCGCAACAAGGCCTGCTTATTCACATATACACTTTATGCTAGACTCCTGCGAAAATTAATTTTGATCCTCTGTTCGGCTTTTCTTTCCGGACACCGAACAGAGCATCAGGGGCTACTGTCTACGCTGTGATATTATTCTTACAATTATGTACTCACCTCAAAGCCTGCTAGAAGGCTAGCGCAGGCTTCGGTCAGCCCGTTTTTGACGGACTGAACCTTTTCAATCACCGTACCCATATGGGCACGGTGCTCATCCACAATGGAGGCGCCTTGCAGCGCTTCCAGTAGATGATCCGGCGCCTCTGGTTGGACAGAGGACACCGGTAGCACACACCCTCCTTTCGGGAAGGGCCGTTTGCCGGACTCCGGAGCCATAAAGGTCTCTGGAATAGAATCCAGCTGAGGGTCGAATAGAACTCGGCCCGCACCGTCCGTCTCCGTAGGGGCCTTTTCCCCCACATATCCGGCGGTCCGGGAGTCATCCTGGGGCGCCGCCCTGACGATCTCCGGAGTCTTCCCCCGGTCCGAGGAGGCCCTTTGAGATGCCTCCTCGTCATCACCCTTGGCCGAAGGGGAGTAAGCGGGCGGCGGTGACATGCTGGCCCTCTCCTTTGGGTCCAGCGAACCTTCTGATGAAGATAGCGGAGAGCTGTCCCGAGCCGGACTGCAATAACACGATTCAAACATTGCAAGGCAGAAAGGACGGACGTTCGGGCGTGCATAAGGATTTTTTGATACTTCCGATTTGGCTCGAGGCTTGGCCCGGGAAGGCTGCTCCGGACTGCTATCGACATCCCACGTGGAGTTATCCGCGGGAGAGCCTTTTCCCCTCTTGGGCGCCTTCGCCTCCAGGTTCTTAGAGTCTGCCCTCTTCTTCCTCCCCGCCTCAGGTGGGGAGTCGTCTTCTTCTTCCTCCTCTTCGTCGTCATCTTCGGCGGACGAAGAGTGAGTCTCGTCTTCGGACATCACGTCCGAAGCTCCTTTTCGGCGAAGGCCACTCCTAGTCCCCTTGGCCGCTTTCTTGGCCTTCTTCTCCGGCACGTCATAAGGCGCTGGAAACAATATCTTCGTCAGAAGTGGGAATTATTACTCCTCAGGAAGCGGAGCTGGACAGTTAATCCGCCCCGCCAACTCGATCCAGGCCTGGCGAAGTGGATGGGAGAGCTTAGAATCCATCCTCAAAATATGCCGGTAAAGGATATACCTTGAAAACATTAAAAGACTTACCGAATTGGCCTGGAGTTTTAGGCTAAGCCTGCGATCTTCGGTCGTGGGCAGTGGCATCTCGCCGGCTTTGAAGAGCGCTTTCCAGATATCTTCGTGCGTCGCGCCGAAGAGCTCTAGTAGCGTCTGGTGCTTGGCTGGGTCGTACTCCCACAAATAGCAAGTCCGACTTTGGCACGGAAGGATCCGGCGAATGAGCATAACCTGTATCACATTGACAAGCTTGATCTTCTTGGTTATCATGTTCTGGACGCACGTCTGGAGCCCAGTTATCTCGTTCGAAGATCCCCAGGTCAGGCCCTTCTCTTGCCAGGAAGTGAGCCGCATCGGGACTCTGGATCAGAATTCGGGGGCCGCTACCCAGTTGGTGTCACGCGGCTCGGTGATGTAAAACCACCCCGATTGCCATACCTTCACCGTCTCCGCAAAGGAGCCTTCGGGCCAGGTGACATTGGGCATCTTGCCCACCATGGCGCCTCCGCACTCTGCTTGTTGACCGCTCACCACCTTCGGTTTCACATTGAAGGTCTTCAGCCATAGGCCGAAGTGAGGTGGGATGTGGAGAAAGGCCTCGCACACGACAATAAATGCCGAGATATTGAGGATAAAATTGGGGGCCAGATCGTGGAAGTCCAGCCCATAGTAAAACATCAATCCACGGACAAACGGGTGGAGAGGAAATCCCAGCCCGCGGACAAAGTGTGTGAGAAACACAACCCTCTCATGGGGCTCAGGAGTAGGGACGATTTGCCCTTTTGCCGGGAGTCGGTGAGCAATCTCCTTGGCTAAATATCCGGCCTCCCGGAGCTCCATGATGTCCTTCTTCTTGACGGAGGAGGCCATCCACTTGCCTCCAGCTCCGGATCCGGACATGTTTGGAGTGCTTTCTCGAACGAGGAAAAGCTAAAGCTTGAGCGCTGGAGCTCAAGGACGGAAGGACTGAAGGAGAGAAAGGGTGTGGGTGAAGGAAGAGAATCCTTATCCCCTTATAAAGGCCGCGAATATCAAGCGCCTCCCTACTCACCCTAAAAACTCGCCTATTCCCAAGGGCTGTATAAATGGCATGGTTGGGTTACCCATGCCCGCATTGATGAGAATCCCGCAATGAAGGGACACGATCCCTGCTTTGACAATACGTGCCAATGGCAACCGCGTCTCGAAACGTGGAACAGTGAACACAAAACGGTCCAAAGTTATGACCGGGCTGACGTAATGTCATGATGTAAAAAGCTGTCAGCAGATGGGACTCGTACAAGTATTATATTCTCTCTGCGATTATGTATGGTACGTGTTATAGGTCCAGATTCTGTCATCGCATCCGAAGACTATCTTGGAGTTCGGAAGGGGGAACCCGCCTTGCAATGTCGAAGACAATCTACGCCGGACTCCTCATCATTGAAGCCAGGTTCAGGGGCTACTGAGGGAGTCCTGGACTAAGGGGTCCTCGGGCGTCCGACCTGTTATCCATGGGCCGGACTGATGGGCTGTGAAGACATGAAGGCCGAAGACTGTACCCGTGTCCGGATTGGACTCTCCTTGGCGTGGAAGGCAAGCTTGGGGACCGATTATGAAGATTCCTTCTTATGTAACCGACTCTATGTAAACCCTAGATCCCCCCGGTGCCTATATAAACCGGGGGGTGCAGTCCGGATAGCACACTCATTACCATAGTCATACAGGCTAGACTTCTAGGGTTTAGCCATTACGATCTTGTGGTAGATCAACTCTTGTAATACTCATATTCATCAAGATCAATCAAGCAGGAAGTAGGGTATTACCTCCATAGAGAGGGCCCGAACCTGGGAAAACATCGTGTCCCCTGTCTCCTGTTACCATCGATCCTAGACGCACAGTTCGGGACCCCCTACCCGAGATCCGCCGGTTTTGACACCGACAGTGTGCCCTATGGTATACGGGGAATATTTGGGTATTTATGGAGCAGAGATTAGGGTTAGAGGAGCCACAGGGGGCCCACAAGCTCATAGGGCGCGCCCCCTAGGGCGCGCCTAGTGATCTTGTGGCTCACCCATGGGCCTTCTGGCCCCCTCCCGAAGCTTCCTAGGTTTCTTTTGGTCCAAGAAAAATCATCAAAAAGTTTCGTTCCGTTTAGACTCCGTTTGATATTGATTTTCTGTAGAAGACAAAAACAAGGAAAAAAACAGCAACTGGCACTAGGTTATTAGGTTAGTCCCAAAAATGATATAAAATAGCATAATAATGCATATAAAACATCCAAGATGGGTAATATAATAGCATGGAACAATAAAAAGTTATAGATACGTTGTGACGTATCAAGCATCCCCAAGCTTAATTCTTGCTCATCCTCGAGTAGGTAAATGACAAAAACATAATTTTTGATGTGGAATGCTACCTAAAATGTTTATCATGTAATCTTTCTTATTGTGTGATAACCCACAAGTATAGGGGATTGTTTGTAGCCTTCTTCGATAAATAAGAGTGTGGAACCCAACAAGGAGCTAAAGGTAGAACAAATATTCCCTCAAGTTCTATCAACCGGCGATGAAACTCTACGCACACTTGACGTTTGTTTTACCTAAAACAAGTATGAAACTATTTTGCAAGAATAAAACTACGAGTACTTTGCGAGAATAAAACTACGAATAAATTGCAAGATAATAAAAGTGGAGAGCTTTTGTCAACAAGGAAGTCATTTGTCCCTAGGCAATCGATGACAAGTACGGTAATCATTCTTGTAATTCTATATGAGGGAGAGGCATGAGCTAACATACTTTCTCTACTTGCATCATATGCACTTATGATTGGAACTCTAGCAAGCATCCTCAACTACTAAAGATCATTAAGGTCGTGAAACCCAACCATAGCATTAAGTATCAGGTCCTCTTTATCCCATACGCAACAACCCACCTACTCGGGTTTAAGCTTCTGTCACTCTCGCAACCCACCATAAGAGAATCATGAACATATTGCAACACCCTACAGCGGGGGCCCCACACGTTTGCGCGAGACGGAGGGCACCGTAGGACAGCTCCATAAATAAAATATACAATCATACCACCAAGATCACGATTAACCCATAGGACAAAACGGATCTACTCAAATATCATAGGATAACCATAGATCATTGGGAAATAATATATGGAGTTCAGCACCATGTTTAAGTAGATATTATAGCACGGAGAAGAGGTGTTACACCTCTGCATAGAGGGAGAGAGAGAGTTGGTGTTGATGGTAGCAAGATTGTTGATGTAGATCGCCGTCACGGTCCTAGCCCCGGCAGCACTCCGGCGCCACTGGGAGAGAGGGGGAGAGAGTCCCCCCTCCTCCTTCTTCTTCCTTGGCCTCCCCCTAGATGGGAGGAGGGTTTCCCCTCTGGTCCGTGGCCTCCATGGTGGCGGAGGGGCGAGAGCCCCTCCGAGATTGGATCTGTCTCTCTGTTCCCTTCTGTTTCGCATTCCCCAGATCTGGCCCTTCACGGTTTCTTAAATTCCCAGAGATCCGTAACTCCGATTGCGCTGAAATTTTTACATGATTTTTTCCCATAAATTATCTTTCTTGCGCCAGAAGAAGGCCGCCAACTGCCTTATGAGGAGAGCATAAGACACCTGGGCGCGCCTGGCACCCCCTGGCTCGCCCTGGTGTATCTTGGGGGCTATGAGCCCCCGTTTGCGTTGATTCCACCTCCAAAAAAATCACATATATTCTAAAATAATTCTCCATAAATTTTTATCGCGTTTGGACTTCTTTTGATATGGATTTTCTACGAAACAAAAAACACGCAACAAACAGGAACTAACACTGGACACTGGATCAATAGGTTAGTCCAATAAATCATATAAATTGTTGCCAAAAATATATAAAAGTTGTATAATAATTGCATGAAACAATCAAAAATTATAGATACGACAGAGACGTATCAGGATCCCCAAGCTTAATTCCTGGTCGTCCTCGAGCAGGTAAATGATAAAAAAGATAATTTTTGATGTGGAATGCTACCTAGCATAAACTTGATCATATATCTAATCATGGCATGAATATTAAGACACGAGTGATTCAAAGCAATAGTCTACAATTTGACATAAAGACATCAATACTCAGGCATCCCAACAAACAATAATGTCTTTCAAAATATCAACGCTAAAGAAAGCTATCCCTACAAAATCATATAGTCTTGTCATGCTCTGTCTTCTTAACACAAAGTATTTATCATGCACAACCCCGATGACAAGCCGAGCAATTGGTTCATACTTTTTAACGCGCGTCAGCTTTTTCAACCCTCACGCAATACATGAGTGCAAGCCATGGATATAGCACTATAGGTGGAATAGAGTATGATGATAGGGGTAAATATAGAGAAGACAAAAAAGTAAGAAAGTCTCGCATCGACGCGGCTAACCAACGGGCTATGGAGATGCCCATCAATTGATATCAATGCAAGGAGTAGGGATTGCCATGCAACGGGTGCACTAAGAGCTGTAAGTGTATGAAAGCTCAACATGAAAACTAAGTGGGTGTGCATCCAACTTGCTTGCTCATGAAGACCTCGGGCATTTGAGGAAGCCCATCATCGGAATATACAAGCCAAGTTCTATAATGAAAAATTACCACTAGTGTATGAAAGTGACTAAATAGGAGAGTCTCTATATGAAAACATGGTGCTACTTTGAAGCACAAGTGTGGTAAAGGATAGTAACAATGCCCCTTCTCTTTTTTTCTATTTCTTTTTTTCTTTGTTCTTTTCTTTTTTCTTTTCTTTTTTCTTCTTTTTTTTCTCTCTCATTGTCCGGAGTCTCATCCCGACTTGTGGGGGAATCATAGTCTCCATCATCCTTTCCTCACTGGGACATTCCTAATGATGATCATCACACTTCTATTTACTTATAACTCAAAAGAAATAAAAATTACAACTCGATACCATTAACAAAAATATGACTTTGTATGAATGCCTTTGGCAATGTACCAAGATGTGCAATGATCTAGCATAACAACGATATCAAAAAACGGACAAGGCATGGAAATAACATGCTAGCTATTTTACGATTATGCAAAGCAATATGAAAATGAATGCTCAAGTCATCAAAACAGAAGCGGTGGAAGTTGCATGGCAATATATCTCGGAATGGCTATGGAAAGGCCATAATAGGTAGGTATGGTGGCTGTTTTGAGGAAGATATAATAAGGCTTATGTGTGATAGAGCGCATCATATCACGGGGTTTGGATGCACCTGCGAAGTTTCCACCGACTATCGAGGTGAGAAAGGGCAATGCACGGTACCGTAGAGGCTAGCAAATTGCGGAAAGGTAAGAGTGCGTATAATCCATGGACTCACATTAGTCATAAAGAACTCGTATACTTATTGCAAAAGTTTATTAGCCCTCGAAGCAAAGTACTACTACGCATGACCCTAGGGGGCTAGATTGGTAGGAAAGACCATCGCTCGTCCCCGACCGCCACTCATAAGGAAGACAATCAATAATAAATCATGCTCCAACTTCATAGCATAACGAGTGACTATACGTGCATGCTTTGGGAATCACAAACCTTAACACCAATATTCTTACTAACCACAACCATTTACTAGTACCTCCCACATATTCCATCTCTATATCACAAAACTATTGCAAGCAATCAAACAAATCATATGCAGTGATCCACAAATTTTATGTAGGATTTTATGACTAACCATGCAATTGACCAATTCATGTTGACTCTCTAAATAGATATACGTGAAGCATGAGAGTTTAATTCTTTCTACAAAAGACCATTGTTGGGGATATTACCACTGGGCGTAAACCGGCCAGGAGTGGCCGGGTTAACTCCATAAGTAGTTCATTCGTATCTGAAGTCCATGAAGACAGACGGTGACGCTTTATGAAGGCCCAGGGCCCAAAGCCGGTTTAAGGCCTGTAGACATAAACCAGCATTGATATGTAAACTTGTGTTGTAAGATAGAAGTAGCAGAGACCGAGTCGGACACGATTATGAGCCGGCCTCGGGATTCTGTAAACCGACGGGCGTCAACCCATGTATATAAGGGGACGACCCGGCGGCGGTTCAAGGAGGACAGACAACAACTCGAGACTCAGGCAAAGCGTATTCGCTCCTTGGTCATCGAAACCCCAGCAATTCCATCACAACTAGACGTAGGCTTTTACCTTCATCGTAAGGGGCCGAACTAGTATAAAACTCCCTTGCGTCCCTTGTCCGCTTTAACCCCTTTAAGTTAACCCGTAGTGATGGCTCCACGACTAAGTCCTTTCTCTAGGACATCTGCCGTGACAAAACCACGACAGTTGGCGCCCATCGTGGGGCTATCACACGATGGTTTCAAGTTCTTGGAGGGCAACTTCGAAGGACTCAAGGGTTACGCTGTGGGCCGGATGACCAAGAGTCACTGCGGCAAGCTTTACATCGACGATGCAGACTGGGGCCCCGAGGCCGGCTCAATCGAGTACGGGTACTGGGTCCCCTTTGGTGGCATACACGTTTTCATTGGCAAGATCGGCGAACTAGGCCCTGAGCCGGACATCTGCACCGACCTCGTCGAAACGGCTCAGCGTGCGAGATCTGCCCGGGTCAAGCCTGTCATGAAGCATGCCTTCATGGGAGTTATCCATGAGGGGAAGCTGAGGATAGATCAGAATCTGGTGGTGAGACCGTCGTTTATTCCGGCGACGAGTCATCGACCGGAGAGACCGAGTCGTTATATCAGTTACAAGATGGCCGGATTGGGGGCTGTTCCGATGGCGACAGTATTCCGGACCCCTTTGATCTGCCAAACCGGGTTGCGATCTTCATGGCCGGTACGCAACCGCCGCTCCACTGTTCGATTGCAGCGGCGATGATTTCCGGATCGGCAGCGGCAACAGCAGCCGGGGCAGGAGGCCCTGTGCGACCGCCAACTCAGGTTCTATCTGATTTGTTTGACGCGTTGGCAACGCGGATGGCGGAGGCTAACCCGGCGGATCAGGATGCACACAATGCGGAAATCGCGAAAGTGAAAGATCAGATCACCCAGGCTAAAGCTGACTTAGCAGCTGAGGATACCAGGATGGCCGCGGAGCGGGCCGCTTTGGATGCACAAGCTTACCGGATTATGCTGGATCAGAGTGCGTCGAACAAAGTCCTGAAGAGGAGATACCGTTCCCGCCTGCCGCCGGTTTATGATGCTAGAAATCTCTTTAACACCCCAGGAGCAGGGACCAGTAATCCGCCGGTGGTAAACCGGGCGGAGGCACCTGGAGCAGGGGCGCCGGTTCAGCCACGTTTGGTGGATCCGCCTCGTCAGAACAACAATGTAACACCGCATGTCCCCACGCCACCAGGTCATTACTCTAACCCGATGGACAACATTGTCACCGCCGCTTCACGGCTAGCGGCCATCCCAATCGAAGGCGATTCTCCGGCGGCGGTCGAGACGCGTCAGGTTAAGGAGCTTCTTCAGACTGCCTTGGTTCAACAGGAGGCTTATTCATATAGTCGCGATCGGATTCATTCCATTCCCCGTCCAAGCCAGAGTTAGAGCAGGCGTATGGATGAACCGGCAGTGTCAAGCAATGCGCGGAATCGTGATCCGCCCCGTGGCAATAACCCGACGGGTGGTGCTGCTGATGCTCAGGAGGTGGTGGACCGGGCTCGGGCACGCAGAGAGGCCGATTTAGCGGCGCAACATGAAGCCCGTCAGCTTACTCCGGTTCGTCCAACCACATCGGTGGAACCGGGAGTTACCTCTAGTTCTTTGGGAGTGTCGTGTCTCGTCCCGGCGTTGCGCAATGTGCGCCTGCCCAAGGATTTCAAGGGCCCGCGCAAGGTGCCGAATTACACCGCCGATTTATCCCCTGAAACATGGGTCGAAAGCTATGAGATGGCCATGGAGATGCTGGATGTGGATGATGCAGCATGTGCGAAATACTTCACCATGATGCTAGAAGGGACGGCCCGCACTTGGCTAAAGAGCTTACCGGCTAATTCTATCAGGTCATGGGCCGAGTTGAGAGCCCGGTTTATTCAGAATTTTAAGGATACATGCAAGCAGCCCATGTCAATTGTGGACTTAGCTGCCTGTGTCCAGGAGGAAGGAGAGTCAACAACCCATTGGGTGCGCCGGGTTTCGGAGATTTTGCATTCATCGGACCGCATCAACGCTGACACCGCAGTTTTAACATTGGAAGGCAATTGCCAGTTTGAACCCCTGAAGTTGAAGTTGGGATGGCTCAAACGTCATTGTAATGACATGGGAACCCTCATGGCTGCACTGGTGAAGTATGCCGACTCTGATGGCACCAAGGATCCCGAGTCTGACGATGATAAGACAGGGAAGGGAAAAAAGAGCGGCAACGCCAAGGGGCAGCACCACAACCCGGCGGGTCATGGAAACGGCGGCAATCGTAAGGCGGACCACGGTTTAGACTTTGTGGCTAATACTAATACACATTACAAGGGCCAGAGGCGTAAGGGTAAACCGCCCCAGCGCGGTGGAGGGCCAAGTCCTAATCCGGACCGTTTGTCTTATCTGTTGAACCAGCCCTATCCAAAGCATGGGACGAAGGAGGACCCGTCCACGCACCTCTGGAAAGATTGTTACATCATGCAAGAATTCAAAAATTCTGATTCTTTCCGGTATGATCACGGACCAGGAGGCGGTTCGGGCCCCGGGTCTCATGGGCCGGGTTATGGTGGAGGAAATTCCGGTTCAGGTTTCCACGGTAATCAGGGTGGACATAACAATCAAAGTAATCAGGGTAACCAATGTGGCTATAATCATCAGGGCAATCAGCAGCAGCAGCAGTCGGGTTACTAGAGCAACCCGAAGCAGTTGAATGGCGGACAGTATCATGTCTTCACCACTAGCTTGGACAAGCGCGATCAGAAGCTTCATAAAAGGGCGGTGAATGCCGTTGAACCGGCGGCGCCCCGTTACTTGCGCTGGTCCGAGCAGCCGATTGTATGGAGTAGAGAAGATCATCCACCCCGGGTTGACAATCCAGGTCATCTGGCTCTGGTGGTGGCACCTCAGGTGGGAGCTTATAAGTTCACTAAGGTACTCATGGATGGAGGGAGAAGTATAAATATCCTTTATCATGAAACTTTCCGTCGCATGGGGCAGATAAAAATCTTAAACCGTCCAATACGGTGTTCCATCGTGTGGTGCCTGGTAAATCGGCATATCCTTTTGGTAAGATAGCTCTGGAGGTGGCTTTTGGAGATGAGCATGACTCAAGATCAGAAACTTTGACCTTTGAAGTGGTGAAAATCAAAAGCCTGTATCATGCCCTGTTTGGACGGCCAGCTTATGCTAAATTTATGGCACGACCTTGTTAATTATCTGCAGCTCAAGATGCCGGGTCACAAGGGAACTATAACCGTGCATGGGAGCCACAAGATCGCTCTGGAGTGTGAAGAAGGTGATGCGGCTTATGCAGAGTCTGTTTGTGCAACAGAAGAGTTGAAGTTTTACAAAGACAATGTTGATCCGGCAGATATGACTTCATTAAAGAAACCAACTACAAAGCATGATCCAGCCCTGAAATTCAAATCGGCTGATGAGACTAAGCTTGTTGACTTCGTGCCCGGCGATTCGTCCAAGCAATTTAGCATCAGCGCTAACTTGGATCCGAAATAGGAAGGCGCGCTCATCGAGTTCATCCGTGAGAATCGGGACATCTTTGCGTGGAAGCCTTCTGACATGCCAGGTGTACTGAGAGAACTCGCTGAGCATACTCTCAATATTGATCCAAAGTATAAACCGGTCAAGCAGTTTCTCCGCCGGTTCAATGAAGAAAGACGCAAGGCTATTGGAGAAGAAGTAGCCAGACTCTTGGCGGCTGGATTTATCATTGAAGTATTCCATCCTGAGTGGTTAGCTAATCCGGTGCTGGTCCTCAAGAAGAATGGCACTTGGCATATGTGTGTGGACTACACAGATCTCAACAAAGCTTGTCCAGCAGATCCTTTTGCCCTTCCCCGTATTGATCAAATTATTGATGCTACGGCGGGTTGCGAGCGTTTAAGCTTTTTGGATGCATATTCTGGTTATCATCAGATCAAAATGGCAGTTAAGGACCAGGAGAAGACAGCCTTCATAACTCCCTTTGGAGCCTTCTGCTATGTGTCCATGCCCTTTGGGCTCAAGAGTGCCCAGGCGACTTATCAACGATGTGTGCAGAATTGTCTTCATAAACAGATCGGCCATAATGTTCACGCCTATGTGGATGATACTGTGGTGAAATCAAGGAAGAAGGAGACATTGATTAACGACTTGAAGGAAACCTTCGATAACCTGTGGGTTTACAAAATGATGCTTAATCCGGCCAAGTGCGTCTTTGGTGTACCTGTAGGCAAGCTCTTGGGTTTTTTGGTGTCTAACTGGGGTATTGAAGCTAATCCGGAAAAGATCAAGGCCATCACCTCCTTAGCCAAACCGAAGTGTATCAATGATGTTCAACGCCTGGCAGGCCGGATTGCCGCGTTGAGCCGGTTTATCAGTCGCCTTGGCGAGAAGGCCATCCCTTTGTATCAGATGCTGAAGAAAACGGATAACTTCATCTGGAGTGACGTCGCTAATGAAGCGTTTGAGGACTTAAAGCGGCAGCTGGCTAATCCGCCGGTTTTGCTGCTCCGGTTGACAAAGAACCATTGTTGCTATATGTGGCAGCTAATGCTCGGGCTGTTAGTGTGGCTATTGTGGTGGAGCGCAAGGAGGCCGGAAAGGAATATCCGGTTCAACGACCAGTCTACTATATCAATGAGGTACTTATTGAGTCCAAGCAGAGGTACCCGCATTGGCAAAAATTGGTGTATGGGGTTTTTATGGCAAGCCGGAAGCTTAAGCAGTATTTCCAAGGACATCCCATCACGGTGGTCAGCTTTGCTCCGTTGGGAGATATAATCCAGAACAGGGAAGCAACTGGCCGGATTGCTAAGTGGGCTATAGAGCTCGGGCCTCACGGGTTGAAATACATACCCCGAACGGCGATCAAATCTCAGGCACTTGTGGATTTCATCAATGATTGGACAGAATTACAAGCGCCAGAGGAGAAGCCGGATCATACTTATTGGACTATTCATTTTGATGGGTCCAGGCAATTGGAGGGCTCGGGGGCTGGAGTCGTATTAACTTCCCCACGAGGTGATAAGTTTTGTTATGTTCTCCGTTTAATGTTCCCTTGCACTAACAATGCAGCTGAATATGAGGCTTTACTCCATGGTCTTCGGATGGCTAAGGAGATGAACCTAAGCCGAGTTAAGTGCTTCGGTGACTCGGATCTGGTGGCTCAACAAGTGTCCGGCACTTGGGATTCCAAGGACCCACTAATGGCAGCATATCGTCGTGAGGTGGATATTGTTGCAGGTCACTTTAAGGGTTATCAGGTGGATCATGTGGACCGGCGGAAGAATGAAGCGGCGGACGCTTTAAGCCGCCTGGGTTCCCAACGTAAACCGGTTCCACCTAATGTCTTCCTGGATGTTTTGCATAATCCGTCCGTCAAGCTCCCTGGTGAAGAGGATTTGGCTGTTCCTGATCCGGAGGCTCAGTTGGTGGCGGCTCTTCATGTTATCCCGGATTGGACGGTTCCATATCTGGCGTATATGAACCGGGGCGAGTTACCAGAGGATGAAACTTTGGCCAGGCAGATAATTCGACGGTCCAAGTCCATGACTATTATCAATGGAGAGTTACATCATTGCATTGTGACAGGGGCGTTTCAACGCTGTGTGTCTCCTGAGGAAGGCCGTGAAATTTTGCGTGAGATCCACGAAGGAGATTGTGGTCACCACGCCGGTTCAAAGTCTTTGGTGGCCAAGGCGTTTCGTCACGGTTTCTATTGGTTGACAGCTCATGCTGATGCCGAGGACTTGGTCAAAAGATGTGATGGCTGTCAGAAATTCTCAAGGCGTGCTCATGTACCGGCTCAAGAATTGAGGATGATTCCAATCACCTGGCCGTTTGCAACTTGGGGGCTGGATATGGTTGGGCCTTTCAAGAGGTCCAAGGACAAGAAGACCCACCTTTTGGTGGCGGTTGATAAGTTCACGAAGTGGGTGGAGGCAGAGCCGGTTAGTAAGTGTGACGCAGCCACGGCGGTTCAATTCATCAAAAAGGTGATCTTCCGGTTCGGCTTTCCACACAGCATTATAACAGACAATGGTACCAATCTGTCGAAGGGTGCCATGAAGGAGTTCTGTCAACGTGAGCACATCCGGCTTGACGTGTCATCAGTGGCTCACCCACAGTCTAATGGTCAAGCGGAGAGGGCCAATCAAGAGATCTTGAGAGGCATCAAACCCCGGCTTATGGTTCCTTTGCAACGGACGCCGGGTTGTTGGGTTGAGGAGTTACCTTCTGTGTTGTGGAGCATCAATACCACACCCAACAGATCGACAGGATACACACCATTCTTCATGGTTTATGGAGCGGAAGCAGTTCTTCCTAGTGACATCCGTCATGACTCGCCTCGTGTAGCGGCATATGTTGAAGCTGACAATGAGAAGGCACGGCAGGAAGCTCTTGACCTGTTAGATGAGGAACGTGACATGGCGGCAGCCCGTTCGGCGATTTATCAGCAAGATCTGCGTCGTTATCATAGCCGCCGGGTTAGAACCAGAACCTTTCAAGAAGGTGATTTGGTGCTTCGGCTCATCCAGGATCAGACGGATATGCATAAGCTATCCCCCCGTTGGGAAGGACCCTTTGTGGTCAGCAAGAATTTGCACAACGGGTCATACTACCTAATCGATGTTCGAGAGCGCAAAGACTCACGTAAATCGGAGGAGGAGACCAACCGGCCGTGGAATATTGCTCATCTTCGGCCCTACTATACTTGAAGCTATAGGCTCTGCTTATGTACATATTATGACATTGTATATATTATGATCAATATAATAAACCGGAACCTCAGCTAAAGCGGGGTATCTGTTGTTTTTCTTACATCATGTGTGGTTACATGGAGCTTACAAAGCGGCGTCCGGTTTACCCCTTGATTTAGCTTCTCAAAGCTTTATATTACATCACTTGGGGGCTTGGTCGTATCCGAACCATAGCTACACCTCTTGATCGGCGCAATGCCACAACATCACTTGGGGGCTTGGTCGTATCCGAACCATAGCTACACCTCTTGATCGGCGTAATGCCACAACATCACTTGGGGGCTTGGTCGTATCCGAACCACAGTCACACCTCTTGATCGGCTCAAAGCCACATCAATCCGGGGCCAAAGAGAGTGTTGTAAAACAACAGCTCAAACATAGGCACCCACTGAGCACAGCTCACAATGTTGCTTGGGGATTCTTTGCTGTCGAAATGAACTAAGAATCTACACTTGTAACAGGCTATCAACCCATGGCTTGGAAGCCTGGTGTATACACCTAAAACCCCGGGTTAACTTGCCTATTTAAGTAAGTCACTCCGCCCAGGTAAACCTGGTATGACCCTTCGAACTTTGACAAGTTACTCTAAAATGAAGACCCTGAACTTGTCAAGTTAAAACGATGATTGGTTAAGGATTGAGGACCATCTTAAAAGGCTTTGCAAAAATGGTTTAACTCAGTGGCATGGCAGCCCATGAAAAGCCTCGAATTTGGGGCCTGGCAGCCCGTGAAAAGCCTCGACTACAACGGTTTTCATTTGCCTTTTGCTAAGTTTTCTTTGTTTTCATAAGATTTGTGATGTTTCTTAAACCGGTGTTTATCAACCCGGTTAGGCTGTCAACTACAAGTTGTCAGTACACGATCAAATTATAATCCGGAGACTATCAGCCCGGTCTGGTTTTGACTCAAAGTCACCAGTATGGAATAAACCGGTGTTTATCACAACCCGGAACGGTTTTATTGTAAACCGGCATCATATATCAGGAGTTACTTATCCTCCAGAGTAGGGTTATGGCCCTCACTACAAAGTTGGTCAGCCAACATTATGCCTAAAAGTCAAAGGTATCATATATTTCCATATTTGGTTATCTTTACAATCTTGGTTATAAACCTTGGTCATATATATGTATTTGGGTATCATGACCCGCCCGGTGGTAAACCGCCAGGGCGCTTTAAGCTTCTTATCTGCAGGAACAGCTTGAATAAATGGCTATGGATTATGAACATCATATCTTAAGCATGTCGGATTAAGCAAGCATCAGTCGCAGATAAATATGCACGAAGGCATAACAGACCAAGTGTTTTAACTAGCCTATTACAAGGCGTTTCAGTGCCCAAAGGATAATTGTTTTCTCAAATACGTGTTGCAGTATGTAAAAGGCTAAACCGGCCTCCGGATTATGATTGGACACCAGCTTGACCTGACGGCTGCGGATCATCTTGCACCGGTTCATCCTCTTCGTCTCTACCCAGCGGCTGGAAGTCAATAGTTGTCCAGTCGATTCCAGTTAACGCTTGGAACACAGCTTCGTCGCTTATAAGGGTGGACGGTTCAATATCAGGGGCATACGTGTGCTTACGGATTGGAGGGATCAGATTTTGCGCTTTCGGAATTGGTGCAGCAACCCGTTCTTCTCATCATAACTTGCCTGATAATATGAGAAATCAGCTTCTTCAGCCAATTGACAAGCAAGTGGGCGTACTTCTCGGTTTATGGCGCGGAGATCCTCCTGGCCAAATTCTGACCCGTCCTCTTTTAAGCTTGGGAAGCCTTTAGCCACGTCTACCGGATCAAGATCAGGCACCCACGCCTTTGCCCGGGTTAGAGCGGTCAGAGCTCCAACCCTTGCCGCAGCTTTCTTTAGTTCTTCAACCCGGGCAGGCATCATGGATAGCCTTTCTAAGGTGTCCTTGATCAATGTTGGAGGAGGTTTATTGTGTGAAGCGGTGCAGATGATCCGCTGCGCACCGGTATATAGTTGCTCTATCAGAGTGTAGGCAGCTTTCAACTTCTTTCGTACATCAGAGCCCAGATGGCTAATGCGAGTTCCTGCACCATTGTACACATCAGTAAACCGACAACACATGGGAGAGATATGTTGAAAGTATTAAGGAAAAGATGTTTTACCAAACACAACAGCAGTCATGGCATGAATCTGCCGCTTTACGCCGGTCAGTTCATCAACCACCGGTTTAAGAGCGGCCTCTGCTTTTTCAGCCCTTTTTATCAAAGCGGATTTTCAGTCTCCCAATCCGCCCGCTCTTTGTTAAAGCCCTCTTTCATTTTCTCCATAGCGCCTAGAGCGCTGGTCAATCCTTCCTTCGCTTTGGAGGTTTCAGCTTGCTGGGATTTGAGGTTCTCTTGCAGATCAGCGGTTTGGCTTTCCTTCTTGCTCAGTTCAGCCTATAAAGAGACAGATATATAATGAGTTGACAGTACATATTTGAAGTACCAAGCACATAACAAGTTATGCCCTTAGTACTTGGGGGCTAATGCATATTTGCTCTTTATCAGAAATTTTTACAAGTCCCAAGCACAATACAAGTATTAAGCTTGGCACTTGGGGGCTAATGTGTATTTGCTCATAAAATGCTGATATGGGAATTCTTCTACAAAGTCCCGGTTCATCTTCATAAAGTTAAACCGGCCCTTGGGGGCTACATCAGTGAAGTTAAGATGCATTGTTGCAAACATGAAATTGTTACTAAGTCCCGGTTTAAATTAGTATCTTAAACCGTCACTTGGGGGCTACTGGAGTTGATAAGCTGCAATTAAATATAAGAGAGAAACACTTATGAAGTTACCTCATATCGCTCCTTCATCATATTTACCAAACCGGCTTCATAGTCACGGCTGGTGTATAGACGGTTCAAGAAGCCGGAGTGAAGGTCTTGAGCATTCAGATGGGCATAATTGGACAAATCGGCGTTCCATTTGCCTTTGCCAATTGCAGAGAGCTCATCTTTGGCAGTATGCTTTGACAAAGCGACTGGATTGCCAGGAGTGGTATGGCCAGTGCCAGTAATCATAATATCATCATCTTTGTCATCAGCAGCCGTTACTGGGGATGGCGGTTTGTCAGTATTTTTCACCGGACTGACCGGTTTGTCATCAGTCCGGACAGGGTTGGTTGGCTGATCAGCATGGCTTGTGGTGTCAACTTCTGCCTGCTCAGCAACGAAGTCATGATCTTGAGGCGGTGGGTCATTCAGCATGGCATCAATGTTGGTCTCTTCAGGATCTGGAGTTTTCTCCGGTTCAACAGCCACGTCTTCATCAGCCGGTTTATTCAACCGAGCTTTCTTGTTGGGTCTGGGCTTGGCGCTGAGAAAAATAAACATGAGGATCAGTACAGTATATCAAAATAGCAACATCAAGGATAACAACAAGTGTATAGCTCACCCAAGAACCGTTTTGAGGGGTGGAAGTTTTGTGGCCGACGACTCGCCAGAAGATGAGTGAGAAGTACCCTGATAATTTGAATCAGACGGGTTAAGAGGCTGGCGGAAACAACCTGCTTTGGGGCATGAAGTATCAATGGGATAAGAGACCTCTGATCGGCGTTTCCGAACCGGACTGTTCGGTAAACCGGCGGAGGTAACTACCTGGCCGCTGTGCCGGGTTGTGCGGCGAGCCTCGTGCTGCTGCGTCTTCAAAAGAAAGTTTGGGTCCAAGTAAGCAAGGGGGTGAGAAAATTTTACTTTCCGGTTTGCTTGACGGATTTTTGATGTTGGCAGAGGATCTGAATCGGAGGAAAGAATGGTTACCTCTATGTCATCAGCATGACTGCCTTCAGCGTCGTCCTGATAATAATCATTGTCAATGAGATGTACGAAAAATGAACCAAGAGAGTCAAGTTCTACCTCTGATTCCGGATTACCCACATCGTCATCAGCTGGTAGCTCGGAGGATGCAGTGGTCCTTTTCTTGGCAGGTTTTTTGATAACCTTGGTTTTTGGACGAACTGGCTTGACCGGTTTATCTTGCGGCTTGACCGGTTTGTCTTGTGGTGGTTTCTTGTTCCAGAATGGATCATCACCCTGTCAGAAAATAATCACACTTTCAGAGAATATTTGGACAAAAGCAACTTCAGATAAAAAGGTTATATGATTCTTACAGCTGGCAGTTTGTTGAAAGCGCAGAACGGGAGTAGTCCGGTTTGGGCACAGATAGCCTCCGGTTCGTTCAACATTTTCTTTACAGCCTCAGTGACTTCTGCATCTGTAAGCTGAATGTCAATGTGCCGCTGAGCATCCTTCAAACTCCCCGTATACTCACACATCAAACCGGAGCACCGGCTTAAGGGCAGAATACTCCAGCTTATCCAGCAACGAGCAAGATCAACTCCTGTCAAACCGTTTGCCATGAAGGCTCTAAGCTTTGATAATTGAGGAGCATAGTTGGCCCTTTCTTTTGCAGTCAACCTCTGAGGAAAAGGATGTGTGTTGCTCAGGCGTTCAGGGCGGTAACCCGGCAGGGGGTTTTCATCAGGTGGAGATGTATCCTTGCAATAAAACCAGGACTGGTTCCATTCTTTGGGGTGACTGTGGAGCTTGGGGTGAGGGAAAGTGGTTTCCTTCCTTTTCTGAATCGCCATTCCGCCCAGTTCCGTATTGGGTCCATCCGAGAACTCTGTGCGACGGTTTAAGTGAAAGAAATCCCTAAACAGTTCGACTGTAGGTTCCTCTTGCAGATAAGCCTCACAGAAGACTTGGAAGTGGCAGATGTTGGTCACAGAATTGGGACCGATGTCTTGAGGGCGCAGTTGAAAACTGGCCAGTACATCCCGGAATTTTTTTGAACCGGGAGGGCTAAAACCTCGTCCGAGATGATCAGCAAACACGACTACCTCTCCGTCCTTGGGTGTAGGAGGACTTTCCGGGCCAGGGACCCTCCAGTGGATGACATCTTTTTTGGCTAAAGCGCCCGTTTTAACAAGATTGTTTAACTGTTCTTCGGTTACTCGAGAAGGAGCCCAGTTGCATTCATAGACTTGCTTGGCCATGGCAATGAAAGATCTGAAACATGATTATTGCCGGTTTAAGATTTACAGTGGACAACTATACAGCGGTATAAGGATACAAGCATATTGATAAACCGGATTTGGTTATTCGTAAACCGGAGTCTGACAATGGAAACAGTGTAATGCATTGGCGGTTCAACAGGGGACTAATGGTATCTACCGGGTCATCATTTTTTCTGTGAAGTTAAACCGCCTAATCTGGCATTAAAGGTATAAGTATAAAGATGTATAAGTAAGGGAAAAACAAGTTTCACAGTTTGGCATGGGAATTTCAGATCTGCCGTGCGTTGGATAATCAAAATATAATCTGGTCTAATATCAAGCGCTCAAAAAGTTCAGTAAGTTCAGATGAGTTGGATATCAAGCAGGTGCCTTCACAAGAAGAAAGGATTCTAAATTACAAAAGGTGCTGAAAATAGTCAGATCTAACCGGCCATTGGTGCTACCGAAGGAAGAACAGCTTCAAGCTATGAAGAACATCGAACCCTAATGGCAGATCTAGGGCGAGAAGAAGAGGGACTTACCGGTCCAGGAGGAAGCAGCGGAGGATCACCGCTTTTCTCTGATACGATCAGGTTGATGCAGCGGCCTTTGTCGAAGCAGAGGCGAAGGACGACGGCGGCGGCAGAGCTTGAGGGTCGGTCGGCGCGAGGAAGACGACGACGCGAAGAGGCACGAGGGGGAAAATGGAAAGACCCCCTGGCCCTATTTATAAGGGCAGAAAGATAAGCGTCAGGCGCGAAAATCGAGGAGCCTAAATTTTGGATATGAGGCGGAGCTGTCGCCTCGATTGTCGGAGGCTCATTAATGAAGGTGGATTATACACAGTTTTAAATAACAGGTGACGTCACGGCGGTTTACCATGGTCCTAGAAGATGATGTCACGGCGGTTTACAAGATTATGTGAAGATGTTGAAGAAGAAATTTTCTTAAGTATTGAGGATTGACATGAACCAGTTCAAATCAATCTGGGGCCTAATGTTGGGGATATTACCACTGGGCGTAAACCGGCCAGGAGAGGCCGGGTTAACTCCATAAGTAGTTCATTCGTATCTGAAGTCCATGAAGACAGACGGTGACGCTTTATGAAGGCCCAGGGCCCAAAGCCGGTTTAAGGCCTGTAGACATAAACCGACATTGGTATGTAAACTTGTGTTGTAAGATAGAAGTAGCAGAGACTGAGCCGGACACGATTATGAGCCGGCCTCGGGATTCTGTAAACCGACGGGCGTCAACCCATGTATATAAGGGGACGACCCGGCGGCGGTTCAAGGAGGACAGACAACAACTCGAGACTCAGGCAAAGCGTATTCGCTCCCTGGTCATCGAAACCCCAGCAATTCCATCACAACTAGACGTAGGCTTTTACCTTCATCGTAAGGGGCCGAACTAGTATAAAACTCTCTTGTGTCCCTTGTCCGCTTTAACCCCTTTAAGTTAACCCGTAGTGATGGCTCCACGACTAAGTCCTTTCTCTAGGACATCTGCCGTGACAAAACCACGATAACCATGCTCTAACAAATATAAGTGAAGCAAAAGATCTTTCTTCAAATAACGGTTTTCCATGTGAAGAGAAACATGCAATCCAAACTTTAAATGATATAAGTGAAGCACATGAAGCATTCTATAAAGCCATACTCAAAAGATATAAGTGAAGTGCAATGAGCATTATATAAATCAACCATGGACTATATCATACCAGCATGGTGCATAAAAGAAAAGTGAAAACTAAACACAAAAGACGCTCCAAGATTTACGCATATCACGTGAACGAAACAAAGATGAAAGCATACCGATACTTGTTGAAGAAAGATGGGATGCCTTCCGGGGCATCCCCAAGTGTAGACGCTTGAGTCTCCTTGGATATTTACTTGGGGTGCCTTGGACTTCCCCTGAAGGAAATATGCCCTAGAGGTATCAGACGGCACAACGTAACTGGGTGATTATAAATATGCTCTACAGGTACCTCCAAAGGTGTTTGTTGGGTTGACATAGATCGAGATTAGGATTTGTCACTCCGAGTATCAGAGAGGTATCTCTGGGCCCTCTCGGTAATACACATCATAAGAAGCCTTGCAAGCAAAGTGACTAATGAGTTAGTTGCATGATGATGTATTACAGAACGAGTAAAGAGACTTGCCGTTAACGAGATTGAACTAGGTATGAAGATATCGACGATCGAATCTTGGGCAAGTAACATACCGATGGACAAAGGGAATAACGTATGTTGTCATAAGGGTTCGACCAATAAAGATCTTTGTAGAATATGTAGGAGCCAATATGAGCATCCAGGTTCCGCTATTGGTTATTGACCGGAGTGGTGTCTCGGTCATGTCTACATAGTTCTTGAACCCGTAGGGTCCGCATGCTTAACGTTCGATGACGATTTTCTATTATATGAGTTATGTGATTTGGTGACCGAATGTTGTTCGGAGTTCCGGATGAGATCACGGACATGAAGAGGAGTCTCGAAATGGTTGAGAGGTAAAGATTGATATATAGGACGATAGTATTCAGACACCGGAAGTGTTCCGGGTACATATCGGGTCACGGGAAGGGGTTCCGGGCACCCCAACAAAAGATATGGGCCTAATGGGCCAAGAGGGGAAACGCAGCAGCCAGCAGGGGCTGCTGTGCCCCCATATGGGCCGAACCAGAGGAGAAGGAAAGAGGGGAAGAGAGAAGGAAGGGGAGGGATTCAGCCTCCCCCTTCCTTCCCTCCTCCCTCCTCTTTCCTTCCTCCTCTGGAACTTATGGAAGGGGGGGAGGCCGAATTGGGGAGGCGCCCAAGTAGGATTCCTCCTACTTGGGGCGCCCCCTTCCTGCTCCCCTCCCTCTCCCACCTATATATACATGGGGAGGGAGCGCCTAGAACAGATAACAACATCTGTTAGCCGTGTGCGGCATCCCCCTCCACAGATTACACCCTCGGTCATATTCTCACGGTGCTTAGGCGAAACCCTGCGCGGATCACTTCACCATCACCGTCACCATCCCGTTGTGCAGACAGAACTCATCTACTTCCTCGACACTTTGCTGGATCAGGAATTTGAGGGACATCATCGAGCTGAACGTGTGCAGAACTCGAAGGTGCCGTACGTTCGATACTTGATCGGTTGGAACGAGAAGAAGTTCGACTACATCAACCGCGTTGTCAAATGCTTCCGCTTTTGGTGTACAAGGGTACGTAGACACACTCTCCCCCTCTCGTTGCTTTGCATCTCCTAGATAGATCTTGCGTGAGAATAGGAAATTTTTGAAATTGTATGCTACGTTTACCAACAGTGGCATCCGAGCCAGGTCTATGCGTAGATGATATGCACGAGTAGAACACAAAGAGTTGTGGGCGTTGATAGTCATACTGCTTACCACCAACGTCTTAGATTGATTCGGTGGTATTGTGGGATGAAGCGGTCCGGACCAACCTTACATGTCCACGCACATGAGACCGGTTCCACCTACACACATGCAACTAGTTTTGCATAAAGGTGGTTGGCGGGTGTCTGTTTCTCCTACTTTAGTTAAATCAAATTTGAGTGCGCGGCTGGTCCTTGTTGAAGGTTAAAACATCAAACTTGATGAAACACCGTTGTGGTTTTGATGCGTAGGTAAGAACAGTTCTTGCTAGAAGCCCATAGCAGCCACGTAAAACTTGCAACAACAAAGTAGAGGACATCTAACTTGTTTTTGGAGGGCATGTTGTGATGTGATATGGTCAAGACATGATGTGATCACTACAAAAAAAGACACATCCGTGACATTTTGGGCCAAACGAAATTTTTTTCTGTCATACATATGACACTTCTATGACGATAATTGTGACAAAACCCGGTATCATCATAGATGTGGTGGGCTCCTACTTCTATGACAAAAAATCATGACAGAAAATGGGCTTTTCGTCCTGGGCGGGCCGGAGACGCAGCTGCATGACATTCTTTGGGCCGTCCATGACGGAAAAACCCGTGGTAGAAGCGAGGGCGAGGAAAATTTCGGGGAGTTCCCGGTTATGGTGGGAGGTCGGGGGCCGAGCGATGCGTGTTTCTCTCGTACACGTACGCGCGTGTGTGCGAGGCGTTGGCTCTAACTGAACCCGAGCGAGGCATTGGGCTCTAACTGAACCCGAGCGATTGCACTGCAGGCTACGCGTTACTGAACCCGAGCGATCGATCGATGGCTGTTAACTGAACCCGATCGAGCGATTCCTTCGCTACTGCTGCTAACTGAAGCCGATTGATGCTGCCTCTGGGATGAACAGTGAGTGTTGCGGGGGGGGGGGGGTTGGATGAACAGTGAGCGGTGGCGTTGCCTCTGGATGAACAGGACCCCGTGGTGTGGTGGAGGGCTGGATGAACAGTAGACGGTGGAGGGGTGCCCGTGGAGGGGTGGTTGAATAGGACCCCGTGGTGTGGAGGGCTGGATGAATAGTAGACGGTGGAGGGGTGCCCGTGGAGGGGTGGTTGAACAGGACCCCGTGGTGTGGAGGGCTGGATGAACAGTAGACAGTGGAGGGGTGCCCGTGGAGGGGTGGTTGAACAGTAGCCGGTGGAGTAGCGCGCGGTGGAGGCTGGATGAACAGGAGCCCGTGGAGGCTGGAGGAGGTCGACGGTAGCCCGTGGAGGCTGGAGGAGGTCGACGGTGGAGATGAACAGTATCCCGCGGAGTCCCGTTTTGCGGTACGCCACACCCCTCCCGATGAACAGGACCCCCATTTCGACCGTAGGAGGTCCGTTTCGTCCGTTTTGCGGTACGCCACACCCCTCCCGATCAACAGGACCCCCGTTTCGACCGTAGGAGGTCCGTTTCGTCCGTTTTGCGGTACGCCACACCCCTCCCGATCAACAGGACCCCCGTTTCAACCGTAGGAGGTCCGTTTCCTCCGTTTTGCGGTACGCCAGACCCCTCCCGATCAACAGGACCCCGTTCCGAACGTAGGAGGTCCGTTTCCTCTGTTGTGCGGTACGCCAGGCCTCGTTTCCATCGCCTGTTCCGTCTAAGCCCTCCCGATGAACACGACCACGCATTCCGTTCCGACCCAGCTGGTTGGCTCCCATGCATTCTGTTGCCTCCCGATGAACACGACGCATTCCGTTGCCTCCCCATGAACACGACGCATTCCGTTGCCTCCCCATGAACACGATGACGATGCTGTTTCCCCGTTCCGACCCAGCCATGTACACGAGCCCTGGCCGTACGTATGCGCGAGTAGGCGTTCGAGACCCCTCCCGTATGTACACATACGTGGCCGTATTTTCTTTCTTGCACCCTGGCCGCTGTACGTACGTGTATGCTACGTGCGCGCCTCTACTACGACATGTACGCGCCTCTACTACGACACATGCGCGCCTCTACATCCATCAGTATATATGTACGTACACGTTCGCGACCAGAATGACAACGCTACGTACGCTTCGACCAGGTGGGTCCCGACTGTCAGGCACTTCCTTGCGTGCGAAGATGTAGCTGGTGGGTCCCAGTAGTCAGGGGGCGAATCATTTTGTTTTTTTGCCCGGACGCACTTCCTTGCGTGTGAAGGTGTAGCTGGTGGGTCCCAGCAGTCAGGGGGGAAACGTTTTTTTCGCGAAATACGGTGGCCCGTCCGGTGGGTCCCCACTGTCAGGTGGAGGAATAATTATTTTGCGCGTAATAAGGAGGCACTTCCTTGCTGCAGCCGTGGACGCAGCTGTCAGCGTCTCCACGCACAGTACTCTTCCGATGGAAGTCGGTCGTTGACCACATTGACCACGCCCCGCCGAGAGCACCTCGGCGGTGGACGACGGCGAGGCCTAGGAAGGGGACGACACGGAGGCAGGGAAGACTCGGTAGTTGTTTCCCACGCGGAGGGGAGTACGACTGTACGAGGGTTTACTGGTTCGTCTGCCGTCGCCGGAGAATAACAGCAGGTGTGGGTGAGTAGAGGGATGGCTAGGCTAGCGACGGGAGTACGGTGGGGCGGTGAGGCCTGCGGGGCAGCACAGCCGGCCGCGGGGAGGAGGGAGCAGGCAGTCCCGCCGGCGCTTGTTTAAGCGGCTGGAGCAGGAAGAGCAGAGATTGAAGAAGCACGACAGCCGTTGGATGGACATCCAACAGTCAGTGCTTGTGCGTCAACCTTTTTTTAGGAAAGCCTCAAATCTGTGGAAAACAGCATACAACCCATCTGCCATTATTTCTAATAATTTACAGCCCATTTGCTAATTCTTGAGGTTTTTGGAGCCCATATTCTTTTTGTTAGCATTACAGCCCATATTGTGGCCACGGTTAAAAAATTATACGAAATTTTGCGTATTTCGGTGCGGTCTGAACTGTTTTTAATCCCGAAATTTCAACTCACATTCAAACTGATTTTAAAAATAAATGTATATCAATATAAAATCCAACAAATTCTCCACGCATAAAAATTAATGTAATTTAAAATCTTGAAATGAAAAAAAAGATATTTGAAACTAATTGCCGGTTTGATGTGTTTTAAAAATGTACAGCCCATTTCTCATTACTGATGGGCCATTTTCTCGGCCAGCCGAATGAAAGCTCTCCTCGTCTTGAAAGATTTGCAGCCCAACAGGCCTGACAAAGCGACTTACTTGGCAAATCACAAAAAAACTGGGCTGTGGCCGTTGACCTGTCAGCCTCTCCACGTACAGTACTCTTCTGATGGAAGTCGTTCCTTGACCACGTTGACCACGCCGCGCGGAGAGCACCACGGCGGTGGACGACGGCGAGGCCTAGGAAGGGGACGACGCGGAGCCGGGGAAGACGCGGCAGTGGAAGCCCGCGCGAAGAGGAGTACGAGGGTTCACTGGTTCGGCTGCGGTGTGAGGCTGACGTCGCCGCAGGGCCTGGCCAGCGGTGGGAATAGTAGGGGCGATGAGGCCTCTGCGGCAGCACAGCCGGCCACGGGAGGCAGGAGCATGCGGCACGACCGGCACTGCTTTGGGCGGCTGGAGCAAGAAGACCAGAGGTTGAAGAAGCACTACGGCCGTTGGATGGACATCGTACGGTCACTGGAGCTAGAATCATTCATATTGACTAAGTTGACAAAGCCCTTCGTCCCCGTCAACTTAGTAGGCCCACAAGTTAGCCTCCCACCAAGGTGGGTCCCAGCTAGCCGGGGGAGTATTCATTTTTTATGCGTAATAAGGAGGCACTTCCGGTGGGTCCAAGCTGACAGCGGGGGAAACATTTTTTCGCGAAATACGGTGGCCCGTCCGGTGGGTCCCAGCAGTCAGGGGGAAATGATTTTTTTCGCAAAATACTGGTGGCCCGTCCGGTGGGTCCCCGCTGTCAGGTGGAGGAATAATTATTTTCCGCGTAATAAGGAGGCACTTCCTTGCGGCTGCCGTGGACCCAGCTGTCAGCCTCTCCATGTACAGTCCATGTTCGATGGAAGTCGTTCCTTGAACACGTTGACCACGCTGCGCCGAGGGCACCAGGGCGGTGGACGACGGCGAGGCCTAGGAAGGGGACGACGCGAAGCCGGGGAAGACGCGGCAGTGGATGCACACGCGGAGAGGAGTACGAGGGTTCACTGGTTCGGCTGCGCTGCCGTCGCTGTAGAATAACAGGGGGTGTGGGTGAGTGGAGGGATGGCCTGGCCAGTGGTGGGAGTAGTAGGGGGCGGTGAGGCCTCCGCGGCAGCACAGACGGCCACGGGAGGCAGGAGCAGGCGGCACGACCGGCGCTGCTTTGGGCGGCTGGAGCAAGAAGACCAGAGGTTGAAGAAGCACGACGACCGTTGGATGGACATCGTACGGTCACTGCAGCTAGAATCGTTTATATTGACTAAGTTGACAAAGCCCTTGGTACGTCAACTTAGTAGGCCCACAGGTTAGCTTCCGAAATGGTGCACCCCAGATGTCAGGGGGAGGAATCATTTTTTGGGCGGGTGAAGCTAGAATATCCGAGATTGAAGAAGAAGCACGGCATCCGTTGGATGGACATCCAATGGCCACTGCTGCTAGAACCGTGTGTTGACTTGACAAAGCCTTGCATACGCGTCAACTCTGTTTTTTTAGGGGACGCGTCAACTTAGTAAGGCCAGAAGTGTGTGGCAGAGAACTTATAGCCCATTTGAGATTTGTAAGAATGTGTAGCCCATTTTTGAATTCTAATGGAATTACCTACAGCCCATTTACAGTTTGTTAAAAGTACAGCCCATTTCAACCAACCGTTCAAAACAGAATTCAATAAAATTTCCCACATTTTGATGGGATCCGAAATATTTTTATCCCGAAATTTCTAGTCAGATTAAATACAATTTCAATATAAATTTATATTACGTAAAAATCCAACGAAACATTGCGTTCGCAACAATTAATGAAATTAAAATTTTCAATATCCAAAAATATAATCACGTGTTTGGTGCATTTTTTTATAATTACTGCCCAGTTTTTATAATTACTGCCCAGTTTTTATAATTACATCCCATTTATTATTTCTTAAAGCCCATTTTCTTGTTAAGCCTAATGCATCCCTCCTAGGAAAGATTTGCAGCCCAGCGGGGCGGAGAATAACAACTTGACCTTGCCTGGGTATTCCTAAAAAAAAGTATAGCTGGGCTAGCCCTTTTCAGCTTGAAAAAAATTAATATCTGGGCTGAATATCTGGCCTGGGCTAGACGGGCCACAGCCCGCCCAGTTAATACCTGCAGCGATATTTTCGTTGTTGTTCAGAGGAGAAAAATTAATATCTGGGCTAAACATCGAAAAACTCTGAAGTGCTCACACATCAAAAACACAAATACTGCTCGAGCTGCTTGGTCCCAGCTGTCGGCCGCTTCTTGTGCAATTCTCTCGTTTATTGACTACTACATAGGTTGACAATGGTGTGGGACTGTGATCTCAGGAAACCAGGAGGAAGCAAAATAAATTGTTATATATATATATATATATATATATAATAAGGAGGCACTTGCGTACGTGAGGCTATGGACCTGGTGGGTCCCCATTGTCATCCTCTCCAAGTAAAGTCATCTCCTCGCCCGCGTGCGCTTTCCGCCCGAAACGGTCAGCGAGATGTTGTGTAGTGTAGTACGATTTTAGCCGCGAGAGTCGGTGCATCCTCTCGTTTCCGGGCGTGTCCGGTAGGGACATGTGGACAGTTGCCACGCCCGCTCCTGACCAGCCTGGCCCACCCAAAGCCCCTCCGCGCGCGCTTCCCGCCCGAAACGGTCAGCGCCGCTCCAAAGAATCGGTGCCGCATTCATGCCCGGGCAGAGCGGACGCGACCTCTCACTGGCGCAAGAGTGATGGTTGCTTCGTCCGTTCAACTTACTGCTGGGTCTATGTGATTTGACGGCTCATTGGTCTTTATTACTGAGGTGGTAGGACTGCTGGATGTCCCACGCTTTCGGCGAAAGGAGGTACTAATACTAGATTACAATTTGCTCCATTCTTACAGCGGAGGCGTGCAAGAGCAGTGAAAACACACAGGCTCAGTGATTACATGGCCCACCTCACACTATCACCGTGCGACACCTAACTCTTTACATAGTACTCCCTCCGTTCCTAAATATTACTAGATGAGTCCCTGCGCGTTGCCGCGGAACAGCGGTATATCTCTCTGCGCAAAATTATCGATTTCATATAACTAAAAAAAAACTCTATAACCGCATGACAAATGTGGTAGCCAAACTAAATAAACTCCCATCATCATTTAGATCATCCCACGTAAGGAAAAAAGATCAGCCAACTCCTACTGCATAATGGGATTATATTTTTCTTTTTGACATGTTAATGGGACTTAAAAGCTTACTTACATGCATGCTACCGGTGCATGCTTGCATGCAGACATGTTGTTGTGATTTAAAACCCACTCACATGCATGTGCCACGGTATTTCTGCACGCTTGCATGTGGCTTAGTGCGGAGCCTCTCAACGTCTAGATCAGACGGCTATTATGGACTGATTTACTTTATCTAACGGCTACATCAATTTTGATGATGTGGCTCAAGGAGAGGATAGAGAATTCCTAGTAGTGGGGGCTAGCTATTACTAGTAGATAAGTCTTTGTAGAGATTCCACTACATACGGAACAAAATGAATGAATCTACACCATAAATGCATCTATATACATCCGCATGTGGTTCATGGTGAAATCTCTACAAAGACTTATATTTAGAAACGGAGGAAGTACTAGTATAGTACGTACTGTAATTTATCAGCGAGATAAATTTGTACAATGCT
The DNA here is from genome assembly GCF_018294505.1 of Triticum aestivum. NCBI lineage: Eukaryota > Viridiplantae > Streptophyta > Magnoliopsida > Poales > Poaceae > Triticum > Triticum aestivum. The sequence continues at coordinate 437,653,672 of NC_057805.1, forward strand.
ATGAAGCTTCCAACTTCTGTTACATGTATCTTACGTCCAAGGTTGCCCGTTGCAACATTTCATCAAATACAAAGGAGACTAACATGCATGCTATTGCATCTCAATGATTGATAGATCATAGCAAATATGTACTCCCTCCGTTCCAAAATAAGTGTCTCAACTTTGTGTAAACTTTAGTACAAAGTTGTACTACTACTAAAGTTGACACTTATTTTGGAACAGAGGCAGCTAAAGAAAAAAAGATCCATGCAGTCCCTAGCCCTTGAACCGTGAACCCTGACCAGGCTTCAATTTGCTGGCAACGTTCGAGCTTCCTAATAAATGAAGTTTGCAACCTTTTGACCATCAGATCATTTTGTGCAGTTTCACCAAAATCGAGATGAGCATCCCTGTGGCAAAGAAATTGAAGAAGCGTGATTAGAATAAGATTACTGGGACTAGTTGATGAGACATAAACTCATCACAAATACAGTACGTAGAAGCCAGTAGAGGTATGTGCGGGGCAAAGAAGTAGAGAAATATCCACAGGGAGTGATGTGGGCAGCTGGAGCAGTGGTGCAAGCCGGCTGTAAAGGCAGTTGTACCTGAGGGACGTAGCTAAACCTTGAGGAGGGCGGCGGGAGGCGGCAACTGCCCACGTCGCGGCAGTGAGCAAGGGACGAAGGCAACCTCACCGGCTTTGTGAGAGAGAACGGCGGGGACCCCTGATCGGGACGTGCCAACAGTGGGTTTTCGCCGTCGGCGACGGCCACCGCATCTACACTAAGCATCCACCCCTTCCCCAAGCGGACGTGATCCGCCGGGATGTTAGAGATGTGGCCATAGTCGTTTTGTGCGAGAGAGTGTGAAGAGAGCAACCCCAGCAAGCAACCGTGTAGGCTGGCCCGTCCTGACTATGTATATAGTGGAGCGGTTTCCTTTTCTCTCCATATGAACCTATCATATTGCGTACGTGCCACTGAAGAAAAAACTTTATTTATAAATGACGTGGCACCTACTACTTGTTCTCCTATAACCTTGCGCTTGGCATCTCCAAAATATTAACCTTGCGATTGGCTCTTCGCCTCTTCGGGAAGTCGAGCAATAATGGTAGTGCAGTATATATCATTCTGGCTATATGAGACCGAATGAATTGCTGCACGTCCACCACGTGGGCGAGGGAGAGTGCTACATACGGAGCAAAATGAGTGAATCTACACTCTAAAATATGTCTATATACATCAGTGTTTGGAGTATGTACTAGTAGTTCATATTGAAATCTACTAAAGGACATATATATTCCAAACAATATGATATAATCTCTATAACCAAGGTAGTAGGGACGAGGAGTAAACGGAGGGAGTAGTAAATTTTTCTCCTCGTCCTGCGAGTCACCGCACGCATGGGCGAGGGAGTGGGCGTAAGGCGGAGCAAGCTTCACCTCATCCTGCGAGCCACCGCGCCCGTGGGCGGGGGAGACGGCGTACTAAGCAAGCTTCTCCTTGTTCTGCGAGTTGACGGGACACATCAAAAGTACTCCAGTGTATAGAGCCTTGCCTCTAAGGTAGGCCCCACATGGTTTGCCTCTTTTTTTAACATAACACGTCAAGTCGCAATTTGTTTGTTCACCCGTGGTAGACGATCCTCCCTCCACCAAGTGGACAACCAGTACACGTGCCAAATTACCACGTGGGCTGCCTTTTTCGTACAGAAATGAGCTCCACCGTGTACCCGCGCGGGTGTGGTTGGGAAAGAGACGGGAGTACGTGCGCCGTGCATGCACCTCTTCTCTTCGTGCACGTCCCCCACCTACGTGGGTGTGTGAGAGAGATACAAACCGCGTTCGTGAGTGTTTTTTGTTTTGGGGTGGGGGGTGGGGCGGGGGGTTGATTTCGTGAATTATTTGTGGGAATATGTGCCGATGACATCTCAAACAAAATTTTGCATGCAATGTGTGTGAAATGGAGGCCTATCCATATCATACATAGAGGGTCGGGCCATCCACGAGAAGAGAGGGAGGGGTCATAGCTATCGATAGAGTCGAAGAGAGGATCAAGTGGGTGGGTGCGAGATCGATGAAGAGAGCCATCGAAATTGTGTGTGTGTGCAAGTCAAAGATATAGGGCGACTGGCCTACCGGAACGTTAGAGGGCACATGTCAAGTTTGTGTGTGGCAGGGAGACATGACTAGAGCGCTCGATGTATCGGTGTGTGTGGGGGTGGGGGGAGGGGTAGGCAGAGGCCTAACTATAGAGGTAGAACGACTCGTATATGTGTTGAGAAGGAGAGACCCAGCTATGTCTTGAGGGAGATCGGTCGACATCCATACATAACTGAAGGACGGGAAATATGATGGGACAGAGAGAGAGAGGAGAGAGAGAGGGATGAGAGGAAGGGAGAGGGGTAGAGTGCTGGATGGGTGATGGAGTTGCTTCTCGAAGATGGTGGGAGAGGCCTACTAGACAAACTGAGGGTGGAACTGCAATGTTATCAATAAGAGTGGGGATGTGTTCTTGTGTGTGCCTGTGCGTGATAGATCTGTCGGCACGCATCCATGGATGATGAAGGGGAACCATGTGTTTGGTAAGCAAACCTAACTAGATCGGTAGATCAATTGTTGTTTGTCGGAGGAAGGGAGAGACACAACTAATGAGGTAGATCGATTGACGTGTGGGTAAAAATGAGTTATAAGGACCTAGCTAGCTATATGTATAGCGAGAGATCGGTCGGTGTACGTCCATTTGTTAGAGGCAAATAAGGCCCAGCGAGACGGATAGACAGAGAGAATGGAGCTAGGAGGTGGTGCGAGAGGCCCAACTACTAGCTAGATAGGGGGAGGAGTGTGCGGTTGTGAGATCGATGAAAAGAGGGGCGAGAGTTTACACGTGTGTCTGACCGTATGAGAGACACGAGGCAAGGACACATAAAGGAGGAGATTGAAGGTGTGTGTGTATGTTGTAGGTAGGCATCGCTGGAGAGGTTTATCGATCGGTGTGTGTCGGAAAGGAGTTGTGGAGACTCTGGGAGAACGACCTAAAGAGAAAAATCAATGTGCCCGGTGGATAGAATGCCGAGGGAGGGGGGGCGAGGAGGGCATGTGCATGCACGAGAGAATGTTAGTGGTAGCTACAAAGGTTAGAGGATTGTGTGGGTGTAAGAGACTAACAAAGATCATAATTTGATATGAAAGCGGATTCATATATTTGAATAGGAGATCATAGTGTTTTAAACATTGCATGCATGAATATAGCGGTGATACACGTGTTGTGCACATGTTATACCATAATGTGATAATGCATGGCGTTTGCAACTCACAGCTAAATGCGAACAATCTAAACCATACTATACATCAAACAATCTCACATTTTATTTGAATTTGTGATAATGTGTGGCGTTTGCAGCTTACAACTAAATATCGAACAATCTAAACAATACTATATATCGAACATTCTCACATTTTATTTGAATTTGTGGTAATGTGTGGTGTTTGCAACTCACATCTAAATACTTGTAGGCGTAGGGGGCGGGGCACCATACATAATGTGATAAACACATTATACATATGAGACATGGTTTAGATTATGAAGATCTAGCTAGAGCTAGAAATGTAATGTGATTTGAAATCAAAATAAAGTGGATTCAAAAAATCTAGTTCGAGTTCATATAGTACACATAGTTCATATGTAACTCGAGACTAATCATGTGGTGTGCTGTGAAGATAATACACAAACGATGGTTTAACTTGACAATAATGATGATTGTAGATCTTATTAAAACAGAGAAACGAATTCAAATGCTTTGACTTCACAACAATCATTACTGTAGATCTTATTCAAATAGAGAAACGAATTCAAATTTAGTTCAGATTGAAGCGGTAGTATATACGTTTGGAATGCACTAAAACGTTCATTTGAGTAGTAGGTTGCATGCATTATACACGTAGCGAAATATTTTAATTGAACATAACATGAATTCAAAGTTTTGAATGACATTTGTAGTGCGCATTGATTTGGTACAGTACACGTTAGGCTTGTCCGGAAATTTCAACCCGCGCCTTGTTAGCCCGAAATATTTAAGATATATCTTTGTCTCGTTGTGCTCCGACAACTCCCTCCATCTCAACCTGCGCCTTGCTATTCCGAAATTACAACGCGCGCGAAAACTCCCACCTCCTGTGAAATCCCGACACGTGAAATGCCCGTGGTACCCCAGAACCGAAAGAACCGCCTCAAATCGGTGGGGGTACTTTCGTCACTTACCCCACATTTCGGACAAGCGCGTCTTTAAGCCATGGTTCCCCACTGCCATCCCATCCGCCCACCCACTCGTACACCGAGGCCGCAAAAACCCGCGACGAAACCCCACACCCTGCTCCATCCGCCACCCAACCGGAGCCTCTTCCCCGACGACGTCGTCCACGGCAACACCTCGACGTCCTTCATCCACCGTACCGGATGAGGATCCATCATCGATCTCATCGTCCCGCCGGCTTAGCCACCCCGTCCTCCACCTCCAAGGAGCTGCCCCAATGTTCCCCTTGTCTTTCGCACCACCTCCATTCCCACACCGCCGTCTTCACCTGCACCACCGGAAGAGCATCATCATCACCGTTTCCTCCGATGAAGCTGCGGCCTAATCGGCGCCACCAAAGAGGTTGTACACTAATCGCCGCATTTTCTTCTTGATTCGATCTCACGGTGCTGCCGGCGCTCGGTCCTGAGCCGACACGGGCCGGCTCCATCCACGGCGGCATCGCCGGCCACTTCCTCCACGACATCGCTCCCTTGGCGGCGACGTCCACATCAGTAGGAGCTGCTGCTGCTTTAGCTCTCGCTCGCGCTGCTGCTCTGCTCTTGCTCTCGGTCCCCTGCCTGGTCTGCTCTTGCTATTGCTCTTGCTCGCGCTGCTGCTCTCGCTCTTGCTCTTGCTTGCGATGCTGCTCCGATTTAGCTACACTTCAGTCGACTGAATCGACTTTTGGGTCAGTCGATTTTCAGGGGGTGGGGGGGGGGCTCGCCGGGGTGAAGGAAGAACCAGCCGCAGCGGGGAGGGGGGCTCGCCGGAGAGGTACCCCACTATCTATCTTAGGGTTCAGGATGGGGGCGGTGGTCGCCGGCGGTGGCGTGGGGATCGCCGGAGAAAAAGCTCGGCACGGGGGGGGGGGGCTAGAGGGATGGCCGGGGCGGCGGCGGACCGGCGGTGGGGAGTGTTTTCGGGGCCGGCGGGGCGGCGCACCGCCGGCTGCGGGCGGCGGGGGGCTGCTGTTTAGCCGGTGGCGGCTGGCGGCTCAGGGGGGTGGAGGTTGAAGATGAACCGCAGGCCCTTGATTTCGTATCCAACGGCTGCAAAATCGATTGACCAGAGATGAAAAAGTCAGTCGGCCGACGTGTAGCCTCACCTTGCTAGTGCGTTCAGTTTCGACAGCAAAATTCAGTTTTGACAGTTAAGTTCAGTTTTGGCAGTTAAGTTCAGTTTCGACAGTTAAGTTCAGTTTCGACAGTTAAGTTCAGAGATGAGCGGCTGATGTATTTTACATCTAGCACTTTGTGGTTATGTATTTTACGTCATGTATTGGAGATGCTATTAGAATTCCACTCAGGTTAACGTTGTTCGTTGTCTCTGTTGTCCTACTTCAGCCTCGACGTCGTACAACTCACCGGAGCTGCTCCAACGACGAAACCCTCCATCACAGCGGAGCAGTACCTCGGGCTCCATCTCCAGGCGCCTAAGATCTTCTTCCCTTCCTCCGACAGCAAAGTCAGCCGGAGCATCCTCACCGGCCAACCCAATCACGCTGAGATCGACATGGCTTCACCAAAGAGGTTGTACACTTGTTGCATCTCTTTTTTACTCTACATGTTATATATATTGTCCACTGAGCACACGGATTTGTTCCTTTAGTCTCCTTGAAAAAAAACGTAGGAATTTTAATTTTCACTTGTCCTCCTTTTCAAATTCCTATTCATGAAGCACAAGACTAAGAGATAGTAGCATAATAGCATTATAACCGTACATTTTCTTGTGGTTTGACTTAATCTCACCATGCTTCTTTGCATCCTGTGATCTTCCAATTGTTGTGAATCAAACACCCAGATTGGCAGAAATCCTGTGTTTTTAAATTCTCTGTTTTGCACGTGCATTCCTATCCTATTCCTGTCTATTTCCTATCCCTGCATTGTTGGAATCCTCCAATTCAAACGAGCCCTTACAGAATTACTTCTCTTACAGATAGTTGTCAAAGAAAACCTTGCGTGGTTTGTCCCGCTCCTGCTGCGCCGTCGTCCACCCCAGCTCAGCTGCTCCAACGACAGAAGGGTCCAGCACAGCAGGGATCCGGCCTCCAGACTGTCTTTCGCCGCCTCAGATCTTCTTCCCCGCCGCTGGCAGCCATGAAAACTGCATTACCATCATCAACCGAGCAGATGACCTCGAGGACTACACGGGTCCGCAAGAGAGGTCGCACTCTTTCGTGTCTGCTTACGTTATGCATCGCTTAATATTACATGCTACTTTATCGTCCTGTTCACCGATTAGACTCTGAGTCAGCTCCAAACTAATGGTCAAACTTGAGTTTTTAAATGGTTGTGGGGTACATATCGGGGCCGCTATCAATAGTATCTATCTACTATCTGGTTAATCTCCGGTGTCTACTATGAGTTTCATGTTGGGTGGGAAACAAACAGTAAAGAAGCCATTATCTGTATTTTTTAACTGAAGCCATTATCTGCCTGCTATTATTGGTTTTGGGTCTATCCACAGGTTGCTACCATCACTCTGGATTTCTGCATGCACTCCTTACATAATCTCACTATGTTTTATTCCTATGCATGACAGTTATTGTAAACAATGGAACTGAACATGTAGAGCAAAAGAGACGAGCCTTGCGTGGCAATAAAATTTCATGCAGACGTCGCTCCATGGTAGGCGCAAAGGCAGCCCCCCTCCACGCATTTCGGATTGTAATCGAGAGGAAGATATCTGTTCTGAGGGGGATTCAGAAGGAGAAGACAACTCCTATTTACCCCCTGAGGTCTTCGCTCTAACTTGGCATGCTGATGTTGGTTATATCATGCATATGGTGTCTTGCATTGCTTACTTTATACATCAAATATGTCATCTGCTTAGTTTAGACATCCTTTGTGCGAATGCCATCTGTTTAGTTTATTCATCGTTTATGTGAATTATGCAACGCCATCTTGTTTAGCCAGGCATCATATATGTGAATTTTGCAATGCCATCCTGCTTAGCCAGTCATCTTATATGTAAATTATATCAGGCCATCCTTTTTTTCGTTACATATTACATTTGTCAACAATGTTAGTACATTCAACTGCTCTTCGTGTGCATCAGCCATTTGACACGGTGATGGCAAATTCTGGAGTGAAAACAAGGTCTTCAGAGCAGACTATGCTATCTGACGAAGCGCATATCTCGCTGGTTACGGATAGCTCCTCAGAGGAGGATTCAGAGACAGATGACCAGTCCTATCCCCCCCCCCCGAGGTGTATGCTCTAACTTGGCAGGGTTATGTTGCTCATATCGTGCGTATGGTGTCTCGCATTGCTATGTCATTTGATTAGTTTAGACATGCTTTGTGTGAATGCCACCTGTTCAGTGTCTAATTACCATATATGTGAATTATGCATTGCCATCTTGTTGCAAGACATTATATATGTGAATTATACAATGCTATCTTGTTGCAAAGGCATTATATATGTGAATTATGCAATGCCATGCTGTTTAGCCAATCATCATGTATGTGAATTATATCATGCTATCATTTTTTTGTATTACGTGTTCCATTTGTCGACAACGTTTGTATATTCAACTACTCTTCCTGTGCATCAGCCATTTGAAGCGGTGATGGAAGTATCTGGAGTGAAAACAAGGTATTCAGAGCAGACAATGCTACCTGCTGAAGCAGACATCTTGCTGGTTACAGAGAGCTCCTCAGAGGAGGATTCAGAGACTGATGACCAGTCCTATTTCCCCCCTGAGGTCTATGCTCAAACTTGGCAGGGTTATATTACCCATGTCATGCATGTTGTCTTGCATTGCTTAGTTTTTACATCATATATGGATTGCCATCTGCTTACTTGCTTACTATATAAATCATATATTTGAATTATATCATGCCATCATGTTTACATAGTACATACACATCATCTATCTGAATTATGGCATGGCAACCCATTTAATAAAGACATCATATAGTTATATCATCTCATCCTGTTTAGTGTTTACAGTCATCATATTTTGAATTATGGCATTCTATCCGTGAATGTATGTGAATTATGGCATGCCAACCTATTTAATAAACACATTATATAGTTATGTCATGTCATCCTGTTTACATAGTCTCATATTTTGAACTATGTCTTTCCATCTTTTTTAGTTAGCCATCATAATGTGAAATTGTGTCATGCTATCCTGTTTAGTTAGCCATCATATATGTGAAATTGTGTCATGCTATCCTGTTTGGTTAGACAACATAAATATGAATTATTTCATGCCCTCTTTTATTCCCCACTATCCATTGCACCTGTCTATCATACAATGTCTATACTTTCAATTACTTTTCTTGTTTATCAGCCATTTGAATTGGAGAGCGTGATGGCAGTATCTAAGGGAGTAACAACACGGTCTTCAGAAAAGATAGTGCTACCAGTTGATGCAGATAGAACCACGGTTGTACTTGCCCAAGGACCAGATCCACCACACATAACCCAGACTCTCGCAGATTGTACCCCTACCCAGTTGGACAGAGAACCAGCTACACCCCTTCTAACCCCAACCCCGGCAGATAGTAACCCAGTTCCAGTTGACACAACACCGTCTCCACCACAGAGCACCCAAACACGAGCAGTTAGTAAGGGAACTGCAGTGCCCAAAGCACGAGGACCACCACTCCGAATCCCAACTCAACGCTTAAAGGAGAAGAAGATTTGTTCTCAGGTCAGGTTCTGTAGCTATGGTTCATACTCCTTTGCTCTTGCATTACTGTATTTACTCATACCAACTATTTTCAAATTTGAAGGATGGAATTGAAACTCCAATGGCGCAACAGGTATGTTTTAAACCTGTTTCTTTAACTGGTTTGCTGTTGTAACCTGCTCTATGTTGATTTCAGTTTCAATTGAATAAACAGTTATGTTCTCATGTCATGCACATTACAAGTGTTGTTATTGCTCTATAGTTACCCACACTTATATTCTGTCTATTCTGCTTTGTCTTGAACAAATATTATTTGAACTGTGTCTCTATCTTGATTTGGCAACAAAAACTAGAATGATATAGACCATAAAGTGACCATGGTACATAGATATATGTTTGTTTCATGCTGTTATCCTGTCCACTTTACTACTGAACTCATTTACCAAAATGAGTTTCATATACAACATGGTAAACATGTGATGTGTCTGCTTGTTTCTCTTTTAGAATGCGGACAAAATATTGGAGAACAGTACCGCGTTATCCAATGGTAAAGGAAGTAATGCAGATAAGGTTCAAGATAGTGAGACATCCCTGTTGGTCTCCAAGAAAGCTGATAAAAACTATCTTGACGACAGTGAGGGAACCCAAAAGTCCTGTCTTGATGTAGTGTTCGAGTTACTGGCCACTACTGCTGGCACAAGCTCTTCGAACTCGCTGCCTGAATCAGTTCGTCTTCTTGAGTCTCAACTTCAAGTTGAAAGACATCGATCAGATGTGCTGCGACAGGAAGCTGAAGGACTGAGGAAGTCCCTGCAGAATTCAGATGCATATTTTCTGGTGCAACAGCAAGCGCTGGAGGATTTAAGCGCCAAACAAGAGAAAGTTAATAAGCTTGCTAAGCATCTTGCCAGCATTATGGGTACCCAGGATATTGTTTCTTGAGATCTTCTGAAGTGGTTTCAGTTCTGGATTTGTTTTGCTGCGGCGTTTATTTGCGCTGGTCGCCAACTTTGACAACCAGTGTATATGATATGCTGCTTTGTTCCCTATATTTGCACTGGTGGCGAACTTTGATGCCCAGTGGATGTAATATGTGTAATAGCCGTGATAGCCTAGCGTTAGTTGCTTGCTTATTTATTTCCTTGTTGTCTTGTTTATTTGTTTGCTTGTAGTCATTGCAGTTCTTTTTCCGCGGTTAGCTAGTGGCTGCAATAACCTATTTTTTAAAACTAGGCCACAATAACCATGGGCTAATATTTACTGTAGTGACACTGGGCCTCCTACTGGCCGTAGAAACAGTGGGCCTTCTACGGGCCGTAGAAACAATGGGCCTTCTACGGGCCATAGAAACAATGGGCCTTCTGCGGGCCGTATCATCAATGGGCCTTATACGGGCCGTATGATCGATTGGCCAAACATGGGCCAAACAGACCGCATTATGGCCGTAAACGGGCTAGAGTTGGAATCGTCCGTTCATGGGCCGACCATAACGGGCCATCGTTAATAGGCCGTATTTGATGACGCTATGAAAACGGCCCAACGTATTAACGGACCACAAACGGGCCGACTGTAACCACGGGCTGAATTTGGCCCACAAGCAGAAAATTACAGTAACGGGCCGTAAGTAAACGAATGCTGGAAATGAGCCCAAGAATAAATGGGCTCTGAGAAGGCCGAAAGATAACATGGGCTGGAAACGGCCCAACGGAATAACGGGCCGTTAATGGGTATAAAGTGATACACTGTTCATTACGGGCCAGTTTCACCACGGGCTGTTAATGGGTGTAAAGTGATACACTGTTCATTACGGGCCAGTTTCACCACGGGCCGTTAATAGGCCAAGAGTTACATAGGGCCTCATATGGGCCGAAAGACGTCATGGGCCATACATAGGCCAGAAGTGAAAACGGGCTGGAATCATATTAGATGGCCCAGATGACGCTACTGGGCCTAATTCGGATAGGGCGTAACGGGCCTTGGGTTAGCGGGCTGTAAGTGGGCTATATGCGAACAGGCCGTTAATAGGCTTTCCATGGGCCGGCCCGCTACCTTTTGACCAAGTCAAACGGGCCGGCCTTTTCACAGGAATGGGCCTCTATTGGGCCGTGCCACGTGTCGACGTGTCATAGGCGCCTTCTGGCCAATGAGTGGATGACATCTGTCCCAACGATGAGCCGACACGTGTTTCCTCCAGCCAATGATGATTTTACACATGGAAAATCCCCATTGGTCGGAGCTGTTAACGGGTTATCGGATCCAAAACCCGACCCGATAGCTTAACGGCGTTCCGTTACGGTGGATGCCACGTGTCGGTCACCCTTGACGAAAGCACTTCTGTGACGCGCGATTTATCGTCATGGAAGTGGACACTTCCGTGAGGATAATTTTGGTAATGTCATGGAACACTTCTACGACAGCACAAGTATGACTATCTTGATTCTGTCATAAATTTTTCATGGATGTACATGCATGACAAAAAACGCGACCTACTGTGACAAACACGTATCATCACGGAAATGTATTTTTTTGTAGTGGATATACGTTATTGTAGGAGATGATCATGTTTTGTAAAAGTTAACGGCAACCGGCAGGAGCCTTATGTTTGTCTCTTTATTGTATGAAATGCAAACGCCATGTAATTGCTTTACTTTATCACTATGCGTTAGCGATAGTTGTAGAAGCAATAGTTGGCGAGACGACCACGACGCAATGATGAAGCAAGGTGTCGAGCCGGTGACTATGGAGACCATGATGATGCCTTGGAGATGGAGATCAAAAGCACAAGATGATGGCCATATCATGTCACATATTGTGATTGCATGTGATGTGTATCTTTTATGCATCTTATTTTGCTTAGTACGGCGGTAGCATTATAAGATGATCCCTTAACTAAATTTCAAGGTATAAGTGTTCTCCCTGAGTATGCACCATTGCGACAGTTCGTCGTGTTGAGACACCACGTGATGATCGAGTGTGATAGACTCTACATTCACATACAACAGGTGCAAGATAGTTTTGCACATGCAGAATACTCGAGTTAAACTTGACGAACCTAGCATGTACAGACATGGCCTCGGAACACTAGAGACCGAAAGGTCGAACGTGAATCATATAGTAGATATGATCAACATAGAGATGTTCACCATTGATGACTACTCCATCTCACGTGATGATCGGACATGGTTTAGTTGATTTGGATCACGTATCATTTAGATGACTTGAGGGATGTCTATCTAAGTGGGAGTTCTTAAGTAATTTGATTAATTGAACTTAATTTATCATGAACTTAGTCCTGATAGTATTTGCATATCTATGTTGTAGATCAATATCTCGCGTATAGCTCCGCTGTTTTATTTTTTATATGTTCCTAGAGAAACTAAGTTGAAAGATGATAGTAGCAATGATGCAGACTAGGTCCGTGATATAAGGTTTATCCTCATTGATGCACAGAAGAATTATGTCCTTGATGCACCGCTAGGTGACAGACCTATTGCAGGAGCATATGCATACGTTATGAACGTTTGGCAAGCTCGATATGATAACTACTTAATAGTTTAGTGCACCATGCTTTATGGCTTAGAACCGGGACTTCAAAAATATTTTGAATGCCACAGAGCATATGAGATGTTCCAAGAGCTGAAATTGGTATTTCAGACTCATGCCCATGTCGAGAGGTATGAGACCTCTGACAAATACTTTGCCTACAAGATGGAGGAGAATAGTTCAGCCAGTGGGCATGTGCTCAGAATGTCTGGGTACTACAATCGCTTGAATCAAGTGGGAGTTAATCTTCCAGATAAGATAGTGATTTACAAGATTTCTCCAGCCACTATCTCCAAGCTACTAGAACTTCGTGATGAACTATAATGTGCAAGGGATGACGAAAACAATTCCCAAGCTCTTCGCGATGCTGAAATCGACGAAGGTAGAAATCGAGAAAGAGCATCAAGTGCTGATGGTTAACAAAACCACTAGTTTCAATAAAAAGGGCAAGGGACAGAAAGGGAACTTCAAGAAGAACATCAAACAAGTTGCTGCTCCCATGAAGAAGCCCAAAGCTAGACCCAAGCCTGAAACTGAGTGCTTCTACTGCAAAGAAAATGGTCACTGGAAGCGGAACTGCCCGAATACTTGGCGGATAAGAAGGATGGAAAATTAAACAAAGGTATATTTGATATACATGTTATTGATGTGTACTTTACTAGTGTTCATAGTAGCCCCTGGGTATTTGATACCGGTTCAGTTGCTAAGATTAGTAACTCAAAACAGGAGTTGTAAATTGAACAGAGAGTAGTTAAGGGCGAGGTGACGATGTGTGTTGGAAGTGATTCCAAAGGTCGATTAGTGTTGAACCTAAATAAATGTTATTTGGTGTTTGCGTTGAGCATGAACATGATTAGATCATGTTTATTGCAATACGATTATTCATTTAAGTCAGAGAATAATTGTTGTTCTGTTTAAATGAATAAAACCTTCTATGGTCATACACCCAATGTGAATGGTTTATTGAATTTCGATCGTAGTGATACACATATTCATAATATTTATGCCAAAAGATGCAAAGTTGATAATGATAGTGCAACATACTTGTGGCACTACCGTTTAGGTCATATTGGTGTAAAGCGCATGAAGAAACTCCATGGGGATGGGATTTTTGAATCACTTGATTATGAATCATTTGATACTTGCGAACCATGCCTCATGGGCAAGATAACAAAAACTCCGTTCTCCAGAACAATGGAGCGAGCTAATGACTTATTGGATATAATACATACCGATGTATGCGGTCCGATGAGTGTTGAGGCACGCGGCGGGTATTGTTATTTTCTGACCTTCACAGATGATTTGAGTAGGTATGGGTATATCTACTTAATGAAACACAAGTCTGAAACATTTGAAAAGTTCAAGGAATTTCAGAGTGAAGTGGAGAATCATCATAACAAAAAATGAAGTTTCTACGATCTGATCGCAGAGGTGAATATTTGAGTTACGAGTTAGGACTTCATTTAAAACAATGTGGAATAGTTTCACAACTCACGCCACCTGGAACACCACAACGTAATGGTGTGTCCGAACGTCATAACCGTACTTCATAGATATGGTGCGATCTATGATGTCTCTTACCAATTTACCACTATCATTTTGAGGTTATGCATTAGAGACAGCTGCATTCACGTTAAACAGCACACCGTCTAAATCCACTGAGATGACACCGTATGAACTGTGGTTTGGCAAGAAACCTAAGATGTCGTTTCTTAAAGTTTGAGGTTGCGACACTTATGTCAAAAGGCTTCAGCCTGATAAGCTCGAACCCAAATCGGAGAAGTGCATCTTCATAGGATACCCTAAGGAAACAATTGGGTACACCTTCTACCACAGATCCGGAGGCAAGATCTTTGTTGCCGAGAATGGAACCATTCTAGAGAAGGAGTTTCTCTCGAAAGAAGTGAGTGGGAGGAAAGTAGAACTTGATGAGGTAATTGTACCTTTTCTCGAATTGGAAAGTAGCAAATCAGTGAAATCCGTTCCCGTGATGCATACACCAACTAGAGAGGAAGCTAATGATGATGATCATGAAACTTCAGAGCAAGTTACTACTGGACCTCGTAGGTCGAACAGAGCATGTACCACACCAGAGTGGTACTGTAATCTTGTCCTGGAAGTCATGTTATTAGACCATGGCGAACCTACGAACTATGAAGAAGCTATGATGAGCCCAGATTCTGACAGATGGCTTGAGGCCATGAAATCTGAGATAGGATCCATGTATGAGAACAAAGTGTGGACTTTGGTGGACTTGCCCGATGATCAGCAAGCTATTGAGAATAAATGGATCTTCAAGAGGAAGACGGACACTGATGGTAGTGTTACTATCTACAAAGCCCGACTTGTCGCAAAAGGTTTTCGACAAGTTCAAGGTGTTGACTACGATGAGATTTTCTCACTCGTAGTGATGCTTAAGTCTGTCCGAATCATGTTAGCAATTGCCGCATTTTGTGAAATCTGGCAAATGGATGTCAAAACTGCATTCCATAACGGATTTCTTAAAGAAGAGTTGTATATTGTGCAACCAAAAGGTTTTGTCGATCCTAAAGGTGCTAACAAAGTGTGCAAACTCCAGTGATCCATCTATGGACTGGTGCAAGCATCTCGGAGTTGGAATATACGCTTTGATAAGGTGATCAAAGCATATGGTTTGATACAGACTTATGGTGAAGCCTGTATTTACAAGAAAGTGAGTGGGAGCTCTATAGCATTTCTGATATTATATGTGAATGACATATTTTTGATTGGAAATGATGTAGAATTTTTGGATAGCATAAAAGGATATTTGAATAAGAATTTTTCAATGAAAGACCTCGGCGAAGCTGCTTACGTATTGGGCATCAAGATCTATAGAGATAGATCATGACGCTTGATAAGACTTTCAATGAGTACATACCTTGACAAGATTTTGAAGGAGTTCAAAATGGATCAGTCAAAGAAGGAGTTCTTGCATGTATTGTAAGGTGTAAAGTTTGAGTAAAGACTCAAAACCTGACCACAGCAGAAGATAAAGAGAGAATGAAAGTCATTACCTATGCCTCAGCCATAGGTTCTATAAAGTATGCCATGCTGTGTACCAAACCTATTATGTACCTTGCCATGAGTTTGGCAAGGGGGTACAATAGTGATCCAGGAATAGATCACTGGATAGCGGTCAAAATTATCCTTAGTTACCTTAAACAGGACTAAGGAAATGTTTCTCGGTTATGGAGGTGATAAAGATTTCGTCGAAAAATGATATAAAGTTGCTATAAAATGATTGTAAAACATCCAAGAATGACGTCGATGCAAGCTTTGACACTGATCTAGATGACTCTAAGTCTCAATCTAGATACGTATTGGACGTGGGAGCAATTAGCTATAGTAGCTCCATGCAGAGCATTGTAGACATAGAAATTTGCAAAATACATACGGATATAAATGTGGCAGCCCCGTTGACTAAACTTCTCTCACAAGCAAAACATGATCACACCTTAGTACTCTTTGGGTGTTAATTACATAGCGACGTGAACTAGATTATTAACTCTAGCAAACCCTTTGGGTGTTGATCACATGGCGATGTGAACTATGGGTGTTAATCACATAAAGATGTGAACTATTGGTGTTAAAACACATGGCGATGTGAACTAGATTATTGACTCTAGTGGAAGTGGGAGACTGAAGGAAATATGCCATAGAGGCAATAATAAAGTTGTTATTTTATATTTCCTTATATCATGATAAATGTTTATTATTCATGCTAGAATTGTATTAACCGGAAACTTGATACATGTGTGGATACATAGACAGAACACCGTGTCCCTAGTAAGCCTCTACTAGACTAGCACGTTAAACAAAGATGGTTAAGTTTCCTAACCATAGATATGTGTTGTCATTTGATGAATGGGATCACACCATTAGGAGAATGATGTGATGGACAAGACCCATCCGTTAGCATAGCATATTGATCGTTCATGTGAAATACATATTCCTTTGACTATGAGATTATGCAACTTCCCGGATACCAGAGGAATACCTTTGTGCTATCAAACGTCACAACATAACTGGGTGATTATAAAGATACTCTACAGGTATCTCCGAAGGTGTTTGTTGGGTTGACATAGATCGAGATTAGGATTTGTCACTCTGAGTATCGGAGAGGTATCTCTGGGCCCTCTCGGTAATACACATCATAAGAACCCTTGCAAGCAAAGTGACTAATGAGTTAGTTGCGGGATGATTTATTACGGAACGAGTAAAGAGACTTGCCGGTAACGATATTGAACTAGGTATGAAGATACTGACTATCGAACCTCGGGCAAGTAACATACCGATGGACAAAGGGAATAACATATGTTGTCATAACGGTTCGACCGATAAAGATCTTCGTACAATATGTAGGAGCCAATATGAGCATCCAGGTTCCGCTATTGGTTATTGACCGGAGAGGTGATGTCTACTACGCAACTTTATTCTTGTAGACACGTGTAGGGCCTCCAAGCGCAGAGTTTTGTAGGACAGTAGCAATTTTCCCTCAAGTGGATGACCTAAGGTTTATCAATCCGTGAGAGGTGTTGGATGAAGATGGTCTCTCTCAAACGACCCTGCAACCAAATACAAGAAATCTCTTGTGTCCCCAAAACACCCAATACAATGGCAAATTGTATAGGTGCACTAGTTCGGCGGAGAGATGGTGATAAAAGTGTAATATTGATGGTAGAAATTTATTTTTATAATTTGAATAAATAAAACAGCAAGGTAGCAAATAGTAAACGGGCACAAAAACAGTATTGCAATGCTTGAAAATGAGGCCTAGGGTCCGTACTTTCACTAGTGCAACCTCTCAACAATGCTAATATAATTGGATCATATAACCATCCCTCAAAGTGCAATGAAGAATAACTCCAAAGTTCCTATCTAGCGGAGAACATAAGAATAAATTGTTTGTAGGGTACGAAACCACCTCAAAGCTATTCTTTCCGTTCGATCTATTCAAGAGTTCGTACTAAAATAACACAAAGCTATTCTTTCCGTTCGATCTATCCTAGAGTTCGTACTAAAATAACAACAAAGCAAATTCATATTCATAATACTCAATCCAACACAAAGAACTTCAAAGAGTGCCCCAAGATTTCTACCGGAGAAACAAAGACAAGAACGTGCATCAACCCCTATGCATAGATTGCCCCAATGTCACCTCGGGAATCCGCAAGTTGAGTGCCATAACGTATATCAAGTGAATCAATATGGTACCCCAGTGTCACCATGAGTATTCAATTGCAAGACATATATCTAGTGTTCTTAAATCCATAAAAGTATTCAATCCGATAGCAACGAAATCTCAAAGGGAAAGCTCAATTCATCACAAGAAGAAAGAGAGGGGGAAACACCGTATGATCCGACTATATTAACAAAGCCTGCGATACATCAAGATCGTGACATCCCAGGAACACGAGAGAGAGAGAGAGAGAGATTAAGCACATAGGTACTGGTACAAACCCTCAGCCTCGAGGGTGGACTACTCCCTCCTCATCGTGGTGGCCGCCGGGATGATGAAGATGGCCACCGGAGATGACCCCCCCTCCGGCAAGGTGCCGGAAAGGGTCTAGATTGGTTTTCGGTGGCTACAGAGCCTTGCGGCGGCGGAACTTCTGATCTAGGTTCACCCCGAAGGGTTTTGGAATATTTGTGAATTTATAGGGTAAAGAGGGGGTGCGGGAGGCCACCGAGGTGGGCACAACCCACCTGGGCGCGCATGGGCCCCCAGGCGCGCCCTGGTGGGTTGTGCCCCCCTCGGGGCACCCCCCAGGTGCTGCTCTGGCCCATCTTGGGTGTTCTGGTCCACAAAAATTCTCTAGCAAGTATCGCGGTGTTTGGACTCCGTTTGATATTGATTTCCTGCGATGTAAAAAACAAGCAAAAAATAGCAACTAGCACTGGGCACTGGGTCAATAGGTCAGCCCCAAAAAATGATATAAAGTTGCTATAAAATGATTGTAAATCATCCAAGAATGATAAAATAATAGCATGAATACTTCATAAATTATAGATACGTTGGTGATGTATTAGCATCCCCAAGCTTAATTCCTACTCGTCCTCGAGTAGGTAAATGATAAAAAAATAATTTATGAAGTGTAAATGCTAGCAAAGTGCTTAAGTTTGATGACTTACAATTTTTATAACTTTTCCTAGCATCATAACATCAATTCTTTCTTATAAAATTTCTCATGTTAAAGTAGCAACCAATTCACATGTTAAGGTTCAAACAATGAATTCTCTTGAAACTCAACAGCCTACGTTCTTAGTCACCAAGCAATTGCAATTCAACTTATTCAAAGGAGTTTAAGTAAGAGCTCCACATACTCAACCATCTTATAGTCTTCTATGATTGCTAACACTCACCGCATACACATGAGCAAAACATTTCAACCAGACACATAGAAAGATAGGGGCTTATTGTTTCGCCTCCCAACGTATTCACCTCAAGGGTGATGTCAACAATAATAACTCATGCTACCCATATTCAACTGGACATATGTGCCTAGATCTTTCCTCACCACATGATGCTTGCCAAAAGAGAAAAATAAAAAAGGAATAGATAGAAAAACTTTGACTCTTGCATAAAAGTAAATACTGAAAAGTAAAAGATAGGCCCTTCGCAGAGGGAAGCAGAGGTTTCCATGCGCTTATTTGTTTGTATGCTCAACCCCTTAGTGCAAAAGAACGTCACGCTATATTGCCCCTTATGATAGCAACCTTTATTATGAATTCTGTCGCTTTTATTCTTTGCCATCACATGTTCGTACAACGCTCAATTTTCTCTTACACTAAATGATCTAACACTTTTAGAAGCAATTTTTATTGCCTCATTGCACCGATTACAACTTACTTGAAGGATCTTGCTCAATCCTTAGGTATGTATGGTGGACTCTTGAAAATAATATTTGGTTTAAGGGTTTTTAGATGCACAAGTAGTATCTCTACTTGGTGCGGAATTTTTGGCTAGCAAAGATGGGGGGCAAGCACCACATGTTGAAGGATCTATGACAATATAACTTCTATGTGAATATGAAGAAACATAAATCATTACGTTGTCTTCCTTGTCCAACGTCAACAATTTTGGCATATAATATTTTGATGGGGGCTCACAGTCACTAAAGATTTCCAAGATAGTGTATTTGCATGTGAAATTTCTCTTCCTTCTACTAATTATTCGTGAATTGGTTGTATGACCAATATTGTGATTGTTAAGCCTCAAAAGATTTCACTTTCTAAACCCAATGTGAAGCTACCACTAGTCATGATATGATTTCAACTTCATGACATTCAATTTATTCAACAATTTACTCATAGGATATAAGTGAAGCACAAGAGTAAATGACAAGCTACTCCAAAAAGATATAAATGAAGATCATGAGCATAATATTTCTTTCTCTAAAATTAATTTAAGTGAAGCAAGAGAGAATTTCTTCAGAAATACTAAAGCACACCGTGCTAAAAAAGATATAAGTGAAACACTAGAGGAATTCCATAGAAAAGAGCTTCGTTGACGGGATGTGTGTGCCGCTTACCTAGCCTCCCTGTAAACTATTTGAGGACTCTATTTTATTTAAAAACTTTCAGATCTAAGTACTTTATTAAAACAACAAGCAAAAACAAAATAAAATGATATTCTAAGAATAGCTCACATCATGTGAAGAAGCAAAAACTTAGGCTCAACCGATACTGACCGATAATTATTGATGAAGAAAGGTAGCATGCCTACCGGGGCATCCCCAAGCTTAGATGCTTGAGACTTCTTGAAATATTATCTTGGGATGCCTTGGGCATTCCCAAGCTTGATCTTTTGTGTCTCCTTAATTCCTTTTATATCACGGTTTCCCTAAATCTCAAAAGCTTCATCCACACAAAACTCAACAAGAACTCGTGAGATAAGTTAGTATAAACCAATGCAAAAACCTTATAATTATCTACTGTAGCAAATCACTAAAATTATTATTCAACATTGCATACTAAATGCCTCTGCATATTTAATACCCCTATCCTCAAATAGAATCATTAAACAAGCAAACATATGCAAACATAACAACAATCTGCCAAAACAGTACAGTCTGTAAAGAATGATAGAGTATCAATACTTATCTAAATCCAAAAGTTATGAAAATTTCCCACACTGTAGAAAATTTATCATAGCTTATTTTGAAAAAAGTTTCAACATTTTATCACATTCTACCTTTTCTAGGGAATTTTTGCAACATCGATAAACTTTCTGTTTTCAAACAGCAACATGTATACTTGCAAAATAAGCATAGTAAAGGCTATACATGCCACTTTTATTGAAATAAAAGATGAAAAACATTATTCTAAATAACAGAAAGCAAATCCTAACAAAATAAAATGACGCTCCAAGCAAAACTCATATCATGTGACGAATGAAAACATAGCTCCAAGTGAGGTTACCGATAATGTTGGAGACGAAAGAGGGGATGCCTTCCGGGGCATTCCCAAGCTTAGTTGCTTGGATATTCCTTGAATATTACCTTGGGGTGCCTCGGTCATCCCCAAGCTTAGGGTATTTTCACTACTTATTCTCCTCATATCGACATCTCACCCAAAACTTCAATCACACAAAACTTAACGGAACTTCGTGAGATAGCTTAGTATGATAAAGAGCAAACCATTTCACTTTGGTAATGTCAAAGACAAGATTCACAATTGTTTCCACACATGACTATTGTAGCATATCATTTCCACAATTTATATTGATCAATATAAGCCATAGAAACTAGAAAACAAGCAAACTATGCATTGAAAACAGAATCTGTCAAAAACAGAACAGTTTGTAATGATCTGGATAACTACCATACTTCTGCTACTCCAAAACTTCTGGAAAAATAGGAAAACCTGGGTAATTTGTATATATCACCTGTAAAAAATTCAGAGTTTTATCACGCTCCAGTGAATTTTCAAAAGTCCTGGACTGAGCGCAAAAGTTTCTATTTTTGGACAGAATCAAGTCAACTATCATCCACACTATCCCAAAGGCTTTACTTGGTACTTTATTAAAAAAAAGCTATAAAACATGATTACATTCATCACAAGATGTGACATACTTACGAGCATCCTTAAAAAGAGCAGGCCAATAAAATCCAGATTGCAATACCTTATGAGCAGTTCTATCTCCAGCATGATGCCCTCCATAAGGTTCGTAGTGACATTTCCATAGGATTTGTCCCAGTTCATGCTCAGGTACACAACGTCTAATAATACCATCTACTCCTTCTTTATAAAGATGTGGGTCATCCCAAAAGTAATGTCTTAAATCATAGAAGAATTTTTTCTTTTGTTGGTAAGTAAAGCTAGGTGGCAAGTATTGAGCAACAATGTAATTAGCATAGTCAGCATACCAAGGAGTACTATTAGCAACATTTATTGCAGCTAACTGCTCATCAGGAAAACTATCATCAATAGGTAGTGGGTCATCAAGCACATTTTCAAGCCTAGATAAGTTATCCGCTAAGGGGTTCTCAGCTCCTTTTCTATCAATGATATGTAAATCAAATTCTTGTAACAAGAGAACCCAACGAATAAGTCTAGGTTTAGCATCTTTCTTCTCCATAAGATATTTAATAGCAGCATGGTCTGTGTGAACAGTTACTTTAGAATCAACAATATAAGGTCTAAACTTATCACAAGCAAACACCACTGCTAAGAATTATTTTTTAGTTGTAGCATAATTTCTTTGAGCACTGTCTAGAGTTTTACTAGCATAATGAATAACTTTCAATTTCTTATCAACTCTTTGTCCTAGAACAGCACCAACAGCATAATCACTAGCATCACACGTAATTTCAAAAGGCAAGTTCCAATCAGGTGGTTGAAAAATAGGTGCAGAGATTAAAGCTTTCTTGAGTGTTTCAAAGGCTTCAAGACAATCATCATCAAAAACAAAAGGAATATCCTTTTGCAAAAGATTAGTAAGAGGCCTAGAAATTTTAGAGAAGTCCTTGATAAACCTCCTATAGAAACTAGCATGACCTAGGAAACTACGAATACCTTTTATGTCCTTAAGACATGGCATTTTCTCAATTGCATCAACCTTAGCTTGGTCCACTTCAATACCTCTTTCAGAAATTTCATGACCCAAGACAATGCCTTCATTAACCATAAAGTGACACTTCTCCCAATTCAAGACAAGATTTGTTTGTTCACATCTCTGCAAAACTCGATCAAGATTGCTTAAGCAATCATCAAAAGACTTCCCATAGACAGAGAAGTCATCCATGAAAACCTCAACAATCTTTTCACAAAAATTAGAGAATATAGCCATCATGCTTCTTTGAAAGGTAGCAGGTGCATTACATAAACCAAAAGGCATACGTCTATAAACATAGGTTCCGAAAGGACAAGTAAAAGTGGTCTTTTCTTGATCAGGTTGACAAACAGGTATTTGTGAAAAGCCAGAATATCCATCAAGGAAGCAAAAGTGTGTGTGCTTAGATAATCATTCAAGCATTTGATCAATAAAAGGCAAATGGTAATGATCTTTTCTAGTAGCTTTATTTAATTTTCTAAAATCAATTACCATTCTATAGCCTGTAACTATTCTTTGTGGGATAAGTTCATTCTTATCATTAGGAATAACAGTAATACCTCCTTTCTTAGGGACACAATGAACAGGACTTACCCATCTACTATCAGCTATAGGATAGATTATACCTACTTCCAGAAGTTTTAATATTTCCGTTCTTACCACCTCTTTCATCTTCGGATTTAACCGACGTTGGTGTTCAACAACTGGTTTAGCATCAGGTTCCATATTAATTTTGTGCTGACATAGAGTGGGACTAATGCCCTTTAAATCATCAAGAGTATATCCAATAGTAGCTCGGTGCTTCCTTAGAACTTTCAATAATCTTTCTTCTTCATGTTCTGAAAGGTTAGCACTAATAATAACATGATATATCTTCTTTTCATCAAGATAAGCATATTTCAAAGTGTCTGGCAATTGTTTTAATTCAAATACAGGATCACCTTTAGGTGGAGGTGGACCTCCTAGAGTTTTAATAGGCAAATTGTGTTTAAGCAGAGGACGTTGTTCAAACAAAATCTTATCTATTTCATTTCTTTCATGGATATGTAAATCATTCTCATGGTCTAGCAACTATTGTTCTAAAGGATCAGTAGGTGGCACAGCAATAGAAGCAAGACCAATTAATTCATCCTTACCGGGCAATTCTTTTTCATGATGATTTCTACTAAACTTCGAAAAATTAAACTCATGAGACTCATCACCAAAGCTAACACCAACAGTTTGTTTCTTGCAATCTATCTTAGCATTAACTGTGTTCAAGAAAGGTCTACCAAAGATAATGGGGCAGAAGTCATCTTGTGGGGAACCAAGAACAAGAAAATCAGTAGGGTATTTTATTTTCCCACACAAGACTTCAACATCTCCAATAATCCCACAAGGTGATATGGTGTCTCTATTTGCAAGTTTAATAGCAACATCTATGTCTTCTAACTCTGTAGGTGCTATGTCTTTCCTAATTTCTTGATACAAAGTGTAAGGAATATCACTCACACTAGCACCGATGTCACATAAACCATGATAAGAACGATCTCCTATTTTAACTGAAATGACAGGCAGGCCAACAACTGGTCTATTTTTATCCCTTTTTCGGGTTTAGCAATTCTAGCAGCTTCTGCACAGAAGTAAATAACATGCCCATCTATATCTTCCTCCAAGAGATCTTTAACCATAGCAGCATTAGGTTCTACTTTAATTTGTTCATATGGTTTAGGTGTTCTAACAAAGCTTTTGTTAACCACAGTTGAAACTTTAGCATGTTCCTCTATCCTAACAGGAAAGGGGGGTTTCTCAATATAAGCAGTAGGAACAACTGGATCAACATTATAGAGTACAGTTTCTTCTTTAACTGGTACTGGTTCTTTAGTTTCTTCTTTAATACGTGGGTGATATTTAAGCCACTCCTCTTTAGGGAGTTCAACATGAGTAGCAAATGATTCACAAAAAGAGGCAACTATCTTAGAGTCAAGTCCATATTTAGTGCTAAACTTTTGAAAAGCATCGGTATCCATAATAGATTTAACACAATCATACTTAAGCTTTATACCTGACTCTTTACCTTTGTCGAGTTCCCAATCTTCAGAGTTGCGTTTAATTCTTTCCAAAAGATCCCACCGGAATTCAATAGTTTTCTTCATAAAAGAACCAGCACAAGAAGTATCCAGCATGGTTTGATCATTACGAGAAAGCCGAGCATAAAAGTTCTGAATAATAATTTCTCTTGAGAGCTCATGATTGGGGCATGAATATAACATTGACTTAAGCCTCCCCCTAACTAGAGCGATACTTTCTCCATCACGAGGCCAAAAATTATATATATAATTCCAGTCACGATGAACTAGATGCATAGGATAATTTTTTTGGTGGAACTCCAATTTTAAATGATTCCAATTCCATGATCCAATATCATCGCATAGCCTATACCATGCCAATGCCTTTCCCTTCAAAGATAAAGGGAAAACCTTTTTCATTACCTCATCTCCGGGTAAACCTGCAAGCTTGAACAATCCACGAATTTGTTCTACATATATCAAGTGCATATCAGGATGTTCTGTTCCATCTCCTGCATAAGGATTACCTAGCAGTTGTTCTATCATACCGGAAGGAATTTCATATTCAATATTTTCAGTAGGTGCAGTAGGTTGAGGGGTAGCTAATTGTGCTTCCGTACGAGGTGAAGCTACCTCGAACAAACCCCTCAAAGGATTGTTTTCCATAGTAACAAGTGACAATAAATTTCAGCACACTATATAAATGTTTCCTTACCGAATTCCACTTATGAAAGGCGCTTCACTCCCCGGAAACGGTGCCAGAAAATAGCCTTGATGACCCACAAGTATAGGGGATCAATTGTAGCTCTTTTTGATAAGTAAGAGTGTGGAACCCAACGAGGAGTAGAAGGAAATGACAAGTAGTTTTCAGTAAGGTAATGTCTGCAAGTGCTGAAATTGTAAGTAGCGAGTAGTTTGATAGCAAGGTAATTTGTAACGAGCAAGTAACGATAATTGTAACAAGTATGCAGCAAGGTAGCCCAATCCTTTTGAGGCAAAGGATAGGCCACAACGGTCCCTTATAATAATAAAAGTGTTCTTGAGGGTACACGAGAATTTCATCTAGTCACTTTCATCATGTTGGTTTGATTTGTGTTCGCTACTTTGATAATTTGATACGTGGGTGGACCGGTGCTTAGGTGCTTTTCTTACTTGAACAAACCTCCTACCTATGATTAACCCTCCCGCAAGCATCCGCAACTACAAGAAAAGTATTAAGAATAAATTCTAACCATAGCATTAAACTCTAGGATCCAATCGGTCCCTTACGGAATAGTGCATAAACTGGGGTTTAAGTTTCTGTCACTCTCGCAACCCACCATCTATTTACTACTCCACAATGCATTCCCTTAGGCCCATGTATGGTGAAGTGTCATGTAGTCGACGTTCACATGACACCACTAAGGGAATCACAACATACATACTATCAAAATATCGAACACATATCAAGTTCACATGATTACTTGCAACATGATTTCTCCCGTGGCCTCAAGAACAAAAGTAACTACTCAATAAACATGCTCATGATAAGAGGGGTATTAATATGCATAATGGATCGAACATATAATCTTCCACCAAATAAACCATATAGTAATCAACTACAAGATGTAATCAACACTACTAGTCACCCCCTAGCAACAATCTATAGTTCCGGTAACAAGATTGAATACAAGAGATGAACTAGGGTTCGAGATGAGATGGTGCTGGTGAAGATGTTGATGGAGATTGCACTCCCTAAGATGGGAGAGTTGTTGGTGATGATTATGACGATGATTTCCCCCTCCCGGGGGGGGGGGGAGTTCCCCGGCAGAATCGCTCCACCGGTGGGTAAAAGTGCTCCTGCCCAAGTTCCGCCTCGAGACGGCGGCGCTCCATCCCGAAAGTCCTCTCTTTATTTTTTTTTCCTAGGTCAAAATCACTTATATACCAGAAGATGGGCACTGGAGGTGGGCCGAGGAGGCCACAACCCACCAGGGCGCGCCAGGGGGTGCTGGCGCGCCCAGGTGGGTTGTGCCCACCTGGTGGGCCCCCTCTGGTGTTTATTGGCTCCATTATTTCTTAAATATTCCATAAAAAATCCTCGTGGAGTTTCAGCTCATTTGGAGTTGTGCAGAATAGGTGGCCTGACATAGCTTTTTCAGGTCCAGATTTCCAGCTGCCAGAATTCTCCCTCTTGGTGTGTTCCTTGCAAATTATGAGAGAAAAGGCATTAGAATTACTCCAAAAAGCATTATTATGGATAAAAACATTGTAAATAATAGTAAGAAAAACAAGATGCAAAATGGACGTATCACCACCGAGGTGGGCACAACCCACCTGGGCGCGCCTGGGCCCCCAGGCGCGCCCTGGTGGGTTATGCCCCCCTCGGGGCACCCCCCAGGTGCTGCTCTGGCCCATCTTGGGTGTTCTGGTCCATAAAATATCTCCAGCAGGTTTCGCGGTGTTTGGACTCCATTTGATATTGATTTCCTGCAATGTAAAAAACAAGCAAAAAAACAACAACTGGCACTGGGCACTGGGTCAATAGGTTAGTCCCAAAAAATGATATAAAGTTGCTATAAAATGATTGTAAAACATCCAAGATTGATAAAATAACAGCATGAATACTTCATAAATTATAGATACGTTGGAGACGTATCAAGAGGTGTCTCGGTCATGTCTACATAGTTCTTGAACCCGTAGGGTCCACACGCTTAACGTTCGATGACGATTTTGTATTATATGAGTTATGTGATGTGGGGACCGAATGTTGTTTGGAGTCCCGGATGAGATCACGGACATGACGAGGAGTCTCGAAATGGTCGAGAGGTAAAGATTGATATATAGGACGATAGTATTCGGACACCGGAAGTGTTCCGGGGGGTACCGGGTACATATCGGGTCACCGGAAGGGGTTCCGGGCACCCCCGGCAAAAGATATGGGCCTAATGGGCCAAGAGGGAGAACGCAGCAGCCAGCAAGGGCTGCTGCGCCCCCCATATGGGCCGAACCAGAGGAGAAGGAAAGAGGGGAAGAGAGAAGGAAGGGGAGGGATTCGCCCCCCCCCCTTCCTTCCCTCCTCCCTCCTCCTTCCTTCCTCCTCCAGAACTTATGGAAGGGGGGAGGCCGAATTGGGGAGGCGCCCAAGTTGGATTTTCCTACTTGGGGCGCCCCCTTGCTGCTCCTCTCCCTCTCCCACCTATATATACATGGGGAGGGGGTGCCTAGAACAGATAACAACATCTGTTAGCCGTGTGCGGCGCCCCCTCCATAGATTACACCCTCGGTCATATTCTCACGGTGCTTAGGCGAAGCCCTGCACGGATCACTTCACCATCACCATCACCACACCGTCATGCTGACGGAACTCATCTACTTCCTCGACACTTTGCTGGATCAAGAGTTCAAGAGACGTCATCGAGCTGAACGTGTGCAGAACTCGGAGGTGTCATACGTTCGATACTTAATCGGTCGGAACGAGAAGAAGTTCGACTACATCAACCGCGTTGTCAAACGCTTCCGCTTTTGATCTACGAGGGTACGTAGACACACTCTCCCCCTCTCATTGCTTTGCATCTCCTAGATAGATCTTGCGTGAGCATAGGAAATTTATGAAATTGTATGCTACGCTTCCCAACATCCCCAAGCTTGAGCTCTAGCCTCTCCTCCTTCTCCTCATACCGAGACCTACTCGATCTTTGATCACTTCATCCACACAAAACTTAACAGAAACCTCGTGAGCTCCGTTAGTATATTAAAGCAAATCACTACTCTAAGTATTGTTGCAAACAAATTCATATTTTGTTTTTGCATTGTAGCTACTGTAATATAACTTTTCCATGGCTTATCCCACCGATAGAATCGATAGTTTCATCAAAACAAGGAAAACAATGCATCAAAAACAGAATCTGTCTTAAACAGGAAAGTCTGTAGCAATCTGAACATCTACCATACTTATGTACTCCCAAATTCTGAAAAACTAGGACAAAATAAACAATTTGTATGGCAATACTGTGCAAAAAGTTTCAGAAACGTTTGTCATTCCAGAAAAAATGAAAATTCACGCGCTACAACCAAAGTTTCTGTTCCTGCACCGCACATACCAACAAGTAATCTAATCATCCTAAAGGAAAATCTTGGCACATTATTTTTATAATACAATGGATTTGTACAAGGGGATAATTATTTTTGTGATAATCTTCATGAAAGGTTCTACATTGTTTCCATGAGCATGAACACAAGTGTTCAAGGTCGACCCTCACTTCTCCAATGCATCACCTTTCAATTGCTTCTCTTTTAGAAAAAGGTTTTTAGGTTCCCCTCTATATTTTTTTGTTTTAAAACTTTATAAAACACTCAATAGAAATAAATGACTCTCTAAAACTTCCGGGTTGTCTCCCTGGCAGCGCTTTCTTTAAAGCCATTAAGCTAGGCATAAAGTGCTCAAGTAATGAATCCACCGGGATCCCAAGGTACATCAAAGCCAATTTTAATTAGCAACGATTTGTAATTTAGTAGTGAGCACGAAGCAACATATATCATGCAATGACTAAGTATAACTCTCTTCCTATGCATCGGCATGTCATACAAAAATAATTCATGCACATCAAGTAAAGGCCAATACATAGCATAAGTAGTTTCTTGCAATTTTATCGTGTTGGAAACATAAAGAGGCGGAGATGTAGTTCCTCTCTCATAATAATTGCAAGTAGGAGCAGCAAGCACATGCATATTATGTTCATCAAAATCATCATGTGCAACGGTAGAAGGCAGCCCATCAATGTAATCCTTAATAAGAGCAAACTTCTCCGATATGGTGTAGTTTGGAGAATTCAACAAGATAATAGGACTATCATGTGTGGGTGCAATAGCAACAATTTCATGTTTAACATAAGGAACTATAGCAAGTTCATCTCCATAAGCATAATTCATATTGGCATCTTGGCCACAAGCATACACTACTAGGGAAAACCCTAGCATTAGCGCGGGTATTTTGCCTATCAGTAGCGCGGGAGGACGCACTACTGATAAGGCGCTATAGCTATTCCTTAGCAGTAGCGCGTGCTACACGCACTGCTGCTAAGACATATAGCAGCAGTGTTTGTTCACCCCAGCGCTACTGCTAATATAGCTAGTAGTAGCGTGTTTACTCTCCATCGCTACTAGTATTCTTTTTCTCATTTTTTCAATTTTAGTGTATTTATACGCTGTTATACAAATTTTGGTACAATACCAATTACGAGGTTGTTATATCAATATGTCCATAATAATGTGTCAAATGAAGGTGGATTAGGTTTAAGTGGAGGGAACATGTGGTGCATGTCAAAAGTATACTACTAATCCAAACTTGATCTAGTTTGGACTAGTAGTACTTTCGATGTGCACCACATGTTGCCTCCACTTGAATCTAATCCACCAACACAAGCTATTTAATCATCATCATAGTCATTACCACCAACAGTAGCTATTTAATCATCATCATAGTCATTACCACCAACAGTACACATCATCTTCAAACTCATTCTAGCTAGCTAATCACCACCAAACACTAGCTGCGGTAGCTATCTAATCACCACCAACACTAGCTAATAATAATCATCATAGTCATTACCACCAACACTAGCTATTTAATCATCATAACTCATTTCTAGCTAGCTAATCACTACTGCTGCTCTCTCTCAGGTAAAATAGCATAAAACATGTGTAGCACTCCTGCTTCATCAAGTTGGAGCATGCAGATGAACCTGTCTCCTAATTGTGGGCTGCGCTTCTGATTGCTGCCCCCTAGTACTTCTCTGTGATCGTTCACAATTTTGCTCCGGTCTTTCACTATTAAGCATTCCTCGCTATTAGAAATCCTGTATGCACTAAAGTGCATTGTAGGATATCTTGGCCGTAAGCTAACAATTCTCATGCGACCTTTAGTCTCGATCCAATGAGGCACAACATTCATGGGGAGTCCCTGTTGACGAACATCGTATAGTAACATACTTAGCAATGAAGTTTAGCTTAAAAAATAATGTATGCAAAAGATGCACTGAGGACAAATAGTAAAAATCTTACCATCTTTCCTAAATAGATGTTACCGTAGTTCAGTACGAACACTATTGGTCGCACGTTTTGAGTACTAAGATTTTTAAGTCCAGAAAAATAATTTGTCTTGACAGTATGAAGATCCTCAAGCCATGAAACATAATGACCTATCTCCTCGCAGTTTAGTTCAGCCCCGGGACAGTGGACGGTCATGTCTACCAAGCGCCGGACATGTTTGCTTGAATGGAAATAAGCTGTCAATAGAAATTAGTTGTCAACTATTTTTGAATAAACAATATCGAAGACATAAATATGGTTGAGAAACTCACATAATGGTATAACTGGAGGCGTCTGCACATCGACCCAGATGTCTCTATTACCTTCAATATCATCTTCGGGACGAATATCAAAGGTGATAAACATATCAGGCTCAAATGCATAAGCCTTGCATAGTGCTTGCCAAGTTTTGCATTCAAAATAGGTGTAGGTGTCTGTGTTGTATAATTTTGCGTGGAAAGTATAACCATGCTCGGTCTTCAAGTTAACTCTCTTTACCTCCGTAGTAGTTTGCATAGGACTGAAACCTATCTTATCCAAGACAAAAACTCTTGCA
The DNA here is from genome assembly GCF_018294505.1 of Triticum aestivum. Taxonomy (NCBI): domain Eukaryota; kingdom Viridiplantae; phylum Streptophyta; class Magnoliopsida; order Poales; family Poaceae; genus Triticum; species Triticum aestivum. The sequence continues at coordinate 437,684,876 of NC_057805.1, forward strand.
TGGCAGGGGATACGCTAGTAGAATAGTAAAAAAATTAAATTATAAGTTGAAGCAAATGAAGCAGATGTCATGCTTAATTATGAAAAAAGACTTGTCGTTGTGACTTACTGTATCCACTACGAAGTTCTCGTCCAGCTTGATGCTGAAGCGCCTATCATCATCTAGGAAGATTCTGTCGCACAGGCCGCGCTCGTCTTTGCAGTATTCGCAAATACCGAAATCCTTTTCGTCGTCAGACATTTCCTATGTTCATAGTTGAAACATTAATTGAAATCGATCGAAGGCAGCTACTAGGATACTCAACATACAAATCCGGGGCACTCGATATTTCCTACATATTCTGGCACAAGTCATGCCAAAATTCACCGAAAAATCCGGCATGACCTTTGCTAAAATAGGACATATTGAGCGCCTGAAATTTGCCGAAACGGAAATGAATCAACACTCCGGCAAAACATAGGCCACTCGGAGGTGTAACCTGCAAACATGACGGCCACTTGGGCAACCACATATCCTATTTGGGCAACACAAGATATACATTTCAAAAATATCTTATAGGACTCATATTGACATGAGCATTCAATAAGCAAAACCAAATCGTAAAATAAATAAGTATTCAAATTAGCATGCATTCAATAAGCAAATCATCACATGCGTCCGTACATCGTCGAATATTATCACTAATACATCCCGAATAGTATCATACATATACCATCACTAATACAACTAAAGCCCTAGCGCACGACGGGTATCGGCGCGGGCGGTGGACACCCACAGGGAAGGATCCATCACAGGATCATAGCTCCAGTGAGATCCCTGGAGAACCTGCCAGGTATTGGAGAACTTGTGCTCCAACGCAAACAAGTAGCGACGGACGTGTGCGTCCTCCTCACTAACACGGTGACGCACCACCTCCGCGGGGTCCTCGAGCTTCTGGACCGTCACTAGCCCACGCGACCGTCACCAAAGAAGGTTCGGGTCAACGACGGGCTGACTCCTCACCAACCTGCGTCCCCCGGTAGGTAGCGCCTCCCAGTACCACCCCGGCGGGGCCCAGTCCCGGACATGGCCCATCTGGTGACGCATGTGTCCTCCGCCGACTCGACGACGAGGATGCGGGATAGGCATCGTCGACGTCGATGCGGGAATAATTGCTTTAACTAAAAAAGTAAACTAGTTCTATTAATTTTCGTACTAAAAATAAAATAGTTGTATTAACTCAACTAGTTAATTTAAGCACTTACTATAAATAAAAATAAAGTAGTTTTTACTAAAAATAAACTAGTTCAACTAGTTATATTAATTTTCTTACTAATTCTATTAAACACTTACTAAAAAACAGTAAAAAAACTAGTTAGATGAAGTCTAAAATGTAACCCTAACTAATTTGATGAAGTCTAAAATTTAACCCTAACTAATTTGATGAACTCTGAAATTTAACCCTAACTAATTTGATGAACTCTAAAACTAATTCTATTTAACAACTACTGCCATAATTAGCATCTAATTTGATGAACCCTAACTAATGAGATGAACTCTGAAATTTAACCCTAAGAACCCTAGCTAGGCAGAGGTAGGGAGGAGGAGGAGGAGGGCGTGCTCACCTCGGGCGCCGGTGGAGTTAGGGAGAGGGGCACGTGGCGTCGAGGTCGGGGACGATGTCGGGGTCGGGGGCGGCGTCGACGGCGTGCGGAGGGCGACGGGAGAGCGCGTGGCGGCCGGGCGATGACGGCGGCGAGAGCAGACGCACGCGTGTTGGATTTGGGGGAAGTGGGCGTTGGGGAAGAAGAACGGTTGGTTAAGTGGAAAGTAGCAGCAGCGTGTTCCACGGAAAGCGCTACTGCTACATTAGCTATAGCGCCTGTCCATAAAGCCCGCTGCTGCTACACATTTCTCCTTTATTTTTCTTTTTCATTTATTTTCATTCACATTTTCTTTTTTTTCCTTCCCCTTTTTCTATTTCTTTCATTTTCATTTACTTTTCTATATGTTTTTCATTTTATTTTCCTTTCCTTAGCAGTAGCGCTTCCTGCGCGAAACACGCTGCTACAACAATCTTAGCAGCAGCGCGCTTTCCTTAGGCACGCTACTACTATAGGTAGCCTGGCGAGAATAGTAAGGGGAATTGTAGTAGTAGCGCCTCTACAGTTAGACGCGCTACTGCTATGATCTTACCTGCAGCGCGTTTGGATAACATGCGCTAGTGGTAAATTGTAGTAGCGCTTCTTTTTGTCCCGTGCTACTGGTAAGTTTCTGTGTATAAGGTTTTTCCTAGTAGTGATATCAAGCATCAAGTTCATCAAAAAGGGATATTTCAAATGAATCAATGGGATGATAGCAATTATCATAGCATTCATCCTTCGGTAAGAAAAAGGGACATTAAACAATGTATGAGTTGAAGAGTTACTCTCATTGGAAGGTGGGCACGGGTAGCTAATCCGTTCTTCCTCTGTTTGTTCTTCGCTCTCCTCATCATCTTTTTCATCCAATGAGCTCGCAGTTTCATCAACTTCTTCTTCCATAGACTCCTGCAAAATATTAGTGTCTTCTTGGATAGCAGAGACTTTATCAATAAATACATCAATATCTTAATTGTATTTATAATTATCATAGCAATATTTAAGGATAGCAAAATTTTCAGGTCTTTAAACCGAATGATCAAAATCTTCAAACTTTAAAAACAAAGATTGAATTTCATAAGCACCCTTAAAAAGCAACAAATTCTTCTATTTGTTCCACATCATAGTAATCATATATACCATTAGCATAAGAAGCCAAGGTTTCATTATTACTAAATTCACATGAAAAGGGAAGGTGTCAAGCCTTCATCCTAGAGCAACAAGTATAATCATATCTCAAGCATAGCCCCCGAGCATACCAATGCAACATATGAATTTGATCCCATAATAATTTCCATTTTTGTGTCAAACGATAATCCCTAAAGTATTCACGTTGATCCAACGTTACTCCCATTATCAAGTTGAATGGGGTTTTCTTAGGATTATCAAAATAGTGTTTAATATTTTTCACATAACAAGCATCGAGGGTTTTAGGAGGTTCCCCATCTCCATGAGTAGCAAGTACCACTAATTGTTTTTGGTGTTTCGTGTTCCATATCCATAGCTGAAGATAGAGAACAGAAAATAAAAACTACTTAGTGATAAAGAAAACAAGCACACACACGAGAATATTCACCCCATGCTATTGCTCCCCAGCAACGGCGCCAGAAAAAGGTCTTGATAACCCACAAGTACAGGGGATCGTTTGTAGCCTTCTTCGATAAATAAGAGTGTCGAACCCAATGAGGAGCTATAGGTAGAACATATATTCCCTCAAGTTCTGTCGACCACCGATGCAACTCTACGCACACTTGATATTTGGTTTACCTAAAACAAGTATGAAACTATTTTGCAAGAATAAAAGTACGAATAAATTGCAAGATAATAAAAGTGGATAGCTTTTGTCAACAAGAAAGTCATTTGTCCCTAGGCAATCGATAACAAGTACCAGTAATCATTCTTGTAATTCTATATGAGGGAGAGGCATGAGCGAACATACTTTCTCTACTTGGATCATATGCACTTATGATTGGAACTCTAGCAAGCATCCGCAACTACTAAAGATCATTAAGGTCGTGAAACCCAACCATAGCATTAAGTATCAAGTCCTTTTTATCCCATATGCAACAACCCACCTACTCGGGTTTAAGCTTCTGTCACTGTCGCAACCCACCATAAGCGAATCATGAACGTATTGCAACACCCTACAGCGGGGGCCCCTCAAGTTTGCGCGAGATGGAGGGCACCGTAAGATAGCACCATAGATAAAATATACAATCATACCAACCAAGATCACGATTAACCCATAGGACAAAACGGATCTACTCAAATATCATAGGATAACCATAGATCATTGGGAAATAATATATGGAGTTTAGAACCATGTTTAAGTAGAGATTACAGCGGGGAGAAGAGGTGTTACACCGCTGCATAGAGGGGGAGAGAGTTGGTGTTGACGGTAGCAAGATTGTTGATGTAGATCGCCGTCACGATCCTAGCCCCGGCGGCACTCCGGCGCCACCGGGAGAGAGGGGGAGAGAGCCCCCCTCCTTCTTCTTCCTTGGCCTCCCCCTAGATGCGAGGAGGGTTTCCATCTGGTCCACGGCCTCCATGCCGACGGAGGGGCGAGAGCCCCTTCGAGATTGGATCTGTCTCTCTGTTCCCTTCTGTTCCGCGTTCCCCAGATCTAGCCCTTCACAGTTTCTTAAATTCCCGGAGATCCGTAACTCCGATTGCGTTGAAATTTTTCCACGGTTTTTTCCATAAACTATCTTTCTTGCGCCAGAAGAAGGCCCCCAACCGCCTTACGCGGAGGGCATAAGACACCTGGGCGCACCTGGCACCCTTGGCTTGCCCTGGTGTATCTTAGGGGTTGTGGGCCCCCGTTTGCGTTGATTCCACCTCCCAAAAATCACATATATTCCAAAATAATTCTCCGTAAATTTTTATCGCGTTTGGACTTTGTTTGATATGGATTTTCCGCGAAACGAAAAACATGCAACAAACAGGAAATGGCACTGGATCAATAGGTTAGTCCCATAAATCATATAAATTGTTGCCAAAAATATGTAAAAGTTGTATAATATTGGCATGAAACAATCAAAAATTATAGATGCAAGGGAGACGTATCATTGTGGCATGAAAATTCAGATCCATAAGATTCAAAACAAAAGTTTCATATGACATAAAAACAATAATACTTCAAGCATACTAAGAAAGCAATCATGTCTTCTCAAAATATCATGGCTAAAAAAAGTTATCCATACAAAATTATATAATCTTGTCATGCTCTATCTTCATCACACAAAGTTTTTATCATGCACAACCCCGATGACAAGCCAAGCAAGTGGTTCATACTTTTACTGTTCTTAAGATTTTTCAACTCTTACGCAATACATGAGCGTGAGCCATGAATATAGCACTATAGGTGGAATAGAATATGATGGTGGAGGTTGTGTGGAGAAGACAAAAAAGGAGAAAGTCTCACATCAACGAGGCTAATCAATGGGCTATGGAGATGCCCATCAATTGATGTCAATGCAAGGAGTAGGGATTGCCATGCAACGGATGCACTAGAGCTATAAGTGTATGAAATCTCAAAAAGAAAACTAAGTGGGTGTGCATCCAACTCGCTTGCTCACGAAGACCTAGGGAAATTTGAGGAAGCCCATCATTGGAATACAAGCCAAGTTCTATAATGAAAAATTACCACTAGTAATATATGAAAGTGACAAAATAGGAGACTCTCTATCATGAAGAACATGGTGCTACTTTGAAGCACAAGTGTGGAAAAGGATAACAACATTGTCTCTTCTCTCTTTTTTCTTTTGGGCTCTTTGGCCTCTTTTTTTATTTATTTTCTTGGGCTCTTTGGCCTTTTTTTAATTTTAAGTCCGGAGTCTCATCCCGACTAGTGGGGGAATCATAATCTCCATCATCCTTTCGTCACATGTGATGACCCACAAGTATAGGGGATCTATCGTAGTCCTTTCGATAAGTAAGAGTGTCGAACCCAACGAGGAGCAGAAGGAAATGATAAGCGGTTTTCAGTAAGGTATTCTCTACAAGCACTGAAATTATCAGTAACAGATAGTTTTGTGATAAGGTAATTGGTAACGAGTAACAAGTAACAAGCGTAAATAAAGTGCAGCAAGATGGCCCAATCCTTTTTGTAGCAAAGGACAAGCCTGGACAATTTCTTATATGAAGGAAAACGCTCCCGAGGACACATGGGAATTATCGTCAAGCTAGTTTTCATCACGTTCATATGATTCGCGTTCGGTACTTCGATAATTTGATATGTGGGTGGACCGGTGCTTGGGTGCTGTCCTTACTTGGACAAGCATCCCACTTATGATTAACTCCTATTGCAAGCATCCGCAACTACAAAAGAAGTATTAAGGTAAACCTAACCATAGCATGAAACATATGGATCCAAATCAGCCCCTTACAAAGCAACGCATAAACTAGGATTTAAGCTTCTATCACTCTAGCAACCCATCATCTACTTATTACTTCCCAATGCCTTCCTCTAGGCCCAAACAATGGTGAAGTGTCATGTAGTCGACGTTCACATGACACCACTAGAGAGACAACATACATCTCATCAAAATATCGAACGAATACCAGATTCACATGACTACTAATAGCAAGACTTCTCCCATGTCCTCAGGAACAAACATAACTACTCACAAATCATATTCATGTTCATATTCATAGGGGTATTAATATGCATAATGGATCTGAACATATGATCTTCCACCAAATAAACCAACTAGCATCAACTACAAGGAGTAATCAACACTACTAGCAACCTACAGGTACCAATCTGAGGCTTTGGGACAAAGATTGGATACAAGAGATGAACTAGGGTTTGAGAGGAGATGGTGCTGGTGAAGATGTTGATGGAGATTTACGCCGTCCCGATGAGAGGATCGTTGGTGATGACGATGGCGATGATTTCCCCCTCCCGGAGGGAAGTTTCCCCGGCAGAACAGCTCCGACGGAGCCCTAGATTGGTTCCGCCAAGGTTCCGCCTCGTGGCGGCGGAGTTTCGTCCCGTAAGCTTGCTTATGATTTTTTTCTCGGACGAAAGACTTCATATAGAAGAAAATGGACACTAGAGGGCCACCAGGGGGCCCACGAGGCACGGGGTGCGCCCAAGGGGGTAGGGCGCGCCCCCACCCTCATGGCCAGGGTGTGGGCCCCCTCTGGTATTTTCTTCGCTCAGTATTTATTATTATTTCCAAAATAACTTTCGTGGAGTTTCAGGACTTTTTGAGTTGTGCAGAATAGGTCTCTAATATTTGCTCCTTCTCCAGCCCAGAATTCTAGCTGTCGGCATTCTCCCTCTTTATGTAAACCTTGTAAAATAAGAGAGAATAGGCATAAGTATTGTGACATAATGTGTAATAACATCCCATAATGCAATAAATCTCGATATAAAAGCATGATGCAAAATGGACGTATCAACTCCCCCAAGCTTAGACCTCGCTTGTCCTCAAGCGAAGCCGATAACGATAAATATGTCCACATGTTTAGAGGTAGAGGTGTCGATAAAATAAAATACGGACATGAGGGCATCATGATCATTCTTATAACAGCAACATATTTGAATATTGTCATATGATTTCTTATGCTCAAGTAATAATCTATTCACAATGTAAAGTATGAATCAGAAACTTCATTGAGAACCAGCAAACTATAATCTCAGTCTTTGAAGCAATTGAAATTTATCATAACATCGGAAAGAGTCTATGTAAGGGCCTTTCAGCAAGTCCGCATACTCAACTATCATTTAGTCTTTCACAATTGCTAACACTCACGCAATACTTGTGGTTACAGAGTTTTAATCGGACACAGAGAAAGATAGGGGCTTATAGTTTCGCCTCCCAACCTTTTACCTCAAGGGTAATGTCAACAATAATTGTTCATGCTAACTTACACCCAATTGGATATATATATATCAGGATCTTTCCAACACAAGGTGCTTGCCAAATTATAAAATGTAAAAAGGAAAGGTGAAGATCACCATGACTCTTGCATAACGGTAAAAGATAAAAGTAAAAGATAGGCCCTTCGTAGAGGGAAGCAGAGGTTGTCATGCGCTTTCATGGTTGGATGCACGAAATCTTAATGCGAAAGAACGTCACTTTATATTGCCACTTGTGATATGGACCTTTATTATGCAGTCCGTCGCTTTTATTTCTTCCACATCACAAGATCGTATAAAGCTTATTTTCTCCACACTAATAAATCATACATATTTAGAGAGCAATTTTTATTGCTTGCACCGATGACAACTTACTTGAAGGATCTTACTCAATCCATAGGTAGATATGGTGGACTCTTATGGCAAAACTGGGTTTAAGGGTGTTTGGAAGCACAAGTAGTATCTCTACTTGGTGCAAAGAATTTGGCTAGCATGAGGGAGAAAGGCAAGCTCAACATGTTGGATGATCCATGACAATATACTTTATTTCGGATGTAAGAAAACATAATCCATTACGTTGTCTTCCTTGTCCAACATCAACTCTTTAGCATGTCATACTTTAATGAGTGCTCACAATCATAAAAGATGTCCAAGATAGTATATTTATATGTGAAACCTCTCTTTCTTTATTACTTCCTATTAATTGCAACGATGACCAAAGCTATGTTTGTCAACTCTCAACAACTTTTAATCATCATACTCTTTATATGTGAAGTCATTACTCTCCATAAGATCAATATGATCTCTTTATTTCTTTTTATTCTCCCTTTTTTTCTTTTTTTCCCTCAAGATCATAGCAAGATAATCAAGCCCTTGACTCAACACTAATTTTTATTATATAGCTCACGGACTCGATTACATAGAGGGATCATAAAGCAAAACTCAAAACTAAATCATACTAAAATTTATTCTACTAGATCAAGATATTACTAAAAGGATCAAACTAAGAAAAAAGGTAAAGATAGGAGTGTGATGGTGATACGATACCGGGGCACCTCCCCCAAGCTTGGCAGTTGCCAAGGGGAGTGCCCATACCCATGTGATTATATCTCCTTTGCTGGTGAAGAAGATGGTGGAGATGGGGATAATTGTGCCTTCAGCTTTTTCATATTGTACTTGAGAAGAGCAATTTCCTCCTTCAGGTCATCGACTTCCCTTTCCAGCTTCAAGATCTTGTCACATAAATCTCCTTTGCTTTTGTGCATATCCCCGGGTTGAGGTAGAGGAACGTCCTCCTCCTCTGAACTTGAATCTTTGATCCTCCTCGAATGAGCATCCTCCTCATCATCCATAGTTCGACCACAAGGAGATAGACCCCCATAGGTCTTTGGGTCAGCAATGAGATGTGAGACATAGCTCTCTCCGTCGGAGTCCTGAGATGACTTCTTGCTCTAAATCTGCAACAGAAACAGCTCGAAATGAAAACAGAGGATATTTGCGTGATACGGTGGTCAAAACCTTCGGGAGATTATATAATGAATTCTTACCGACCAAAAGAAGTATCATGCAAGAAAACGGAGTCCGGAGAGCGCACAAGGTGCCCATGAGGCAGGGGGGCGCGCCCAGGGGGGTAGGGCGCGCCTCCCACCCTCGTGGAAGCCTCGTGTCCTTCCCGGACTGCTTCTTATTTTCCTATTTTTCTAAATATTCCAAAACGGAGAAAAATTGCCATTAGAACTGTTTTGGAGTCGGCTTACTTACCGTATCACGTACCTATTCCTTTTCGGAGTCTGAAACGTTCTGGAAAGTGTCCCTTATGTATTCCTCCGGTGTTACAGTCTCAATAACATTAGTTTCAACATTTATAGGATTACCTGAGATATAATGTTTGATTCTTTGACCGTTCACCACCTTTGGATTTGTGCCTTCAAAGTTGTTGATTTTTATGGCACCGGAACGATAGACCTCCTCGATAACGTAAGGACCTTCCCATTTAGAGAGAAGTTTTCCTGCAAAAAATCTTAAAAGAGAGTTGAATAGCAATACATAATCACCTACATTAAACTCACGCTTTTGTATCCTTTTGTCATGCCATCTTTTAACTTTTTCTTTAAACAATTTGGCATTCTCATAGGCTTGGGTTCTCCATTCATCAAGTGAGCTAATGTCAAATAACCTCTTCTCACCGGCAAGTTTGAAATCATAATTGAGTTCTTTAATAGCCCAATATGCCTTATGTTCTAGTTCGAGAGGTAAGTGACATGCTTTTCCATAAACCATTTTATATGGAGACATACCCATAGGATTTTTATATGCAGTTCTATAGGCCCATAATGCATCATCAAGTTTCTTGGACCAATTCTTTCTAGATCTATTAACAGTCTTTTGCAAAATTAATGAGCTCTCTATTACTCAATTCTACTTGACCACTAGACTGTGGGTGATAAGGAGATGCAATTCTATGATTAACATCATACTTAGCAAGCATTTTACGAAAAGCACCATGAATAAAATGTGAACCACCATCAGTCATTAAATATCTAGGGACTCCAAACCTCGGAAAATATTAACTTCTTTAAGCATCTTAATAGAGGTGTTATGATCAGCACTACTAGTTGGAATAGCTTCTACCCACTTAGTAACGTAATCAACAACAACTAAAATATGTGTATATCCATTAGAGGAAGGAAACGGTCCCATATAATCAAAGCCCCAAACATCAAATGGTTCAATAACAAGAATAATTCATAGGCATTTCTTGACGTCTACTAATATTACCAATTCTTTGACATTCATCACAAGACAAGACAAACTTACGGGCATCCTTGAAGAGAGTAGGCCAATAAAAACCGGATTGCAATACCTTATGTGCAGTTCTATCTCCAGCATGGTGTCCTCCATAAGCCTCGGAGTGACACTTGCGTAGGATCTGTTCCTGTTCATGCTCAGGTACACAACGTCTAATAACACCATCTACTCCTTCTTTATAAAGATGTGGGTCATCCCAGAAGTAATGCCTTAAATCATAGAAAAACTTTTTCTTTTGCTGGTATGTGAAACTAGGTGGTATAAATTTAGCAACAATGTAATTAGCATAATCAGCATACCATGGAGCAGTATGAGAAGCATTTATGACAGCTAATTGTTCATCAGGAAAGCTATCATCAATAGGTAGTGGGTCATCAAGAACATTCTCTAACCTAGACAAGTTGTCTGCAACGGGGTTCTCAGCTCCCTTTCTATCAATAATATGCAAATCAAATTCTTGTAACAAGAGAACCCATCTAATAAGTCTAGGTTTAGCATCTTTCTTTTCCATAAGGTATTTAATAGCAGCATGATCAGTGTGAATAGTTACTTTAGAATCAACAATATAAGGTCTAAACTTATCACAGGCAAAAACAACTGCTAAGAATTCCTTTTCAGTAGTAGCATAATTTCTCTGGGCATTGTCTAAAGTTTTACTAGCATATTGAATAACATTTAATTTCTTATCAACCCTTTGCCCTAGAACAGCACCTACAGCATAATCACTAGCATCACACATAATTTCAAAGGGTAAATTCCAATCAGGTGGCTGAACGATAGGTGCAGAAATCAATGCTTTCTTAAGTATTTCAAATGCTTCTACACAACCATCATCAAAGAGAAAAGGTATATCTTTTTGTAATAGATTAGTCAGAGGCCGAGAAATTTTTGAGAAGTCCTTAATGAACCTCCTATAAAAACCGGCATGACCGAGGAAAGTTCTTATACCTTTGATGTCCTTGGGACATGGCATCTTTTCAATAGCATCAACTTTAGCTTTATCCACTTCAATACCTCTTTCAAAAAATTTATGCCCCAAGACAATGCCTTCATTAACCATAAAGTGGCACTTCTCCCAATTCAAGACAAGGTTAATTTCTTCACATCTCTGCAAAACTCGATCAAGGTTGCTCAAGCAATCATCAAAAGAGGATCCATAAACGGAGAAATCGTCCATGAAAACCTCACAAATCTTTTCACAAAAATCGGAGAATATAGCCATCATGCATCTTTGAAAGGTAGCAGGTGCATTACATAAACCAAAAGGCATACATCTATAAGAAAAAGTACCGAAAGGGCAAGTAAAAGTGGTCTTTGCTTGATCATCATCTGACACATGTATTTGAGAGAAACCAGAGTAACCACCTAGAAAGCAAAAATGTGTATGTTTGGATAATCTTTCTAGCATTTGATCAATGAAAGGCAAAGGGTAATGATCCTTTTTAGTAGCTTTATTTAATTTATGGAAATCAATTACCATCCTATAACCTATAATAATTCTTTGCGAAATCAATTCATCTTTATCATTAGGAACGACAGTAATACCTCCCTTCTTAGGGACACAATGGACAGGACTTACCCACAGACTATCAGCAATGGGATAAATTATACCTGCCTCAAGGAGCTTTAATATTTCCTTTCTTACCACTTCTTTCATCTTAGGATTCAGCCGTCATTGGTGATCAATAACTGGTTTGGCGTCTTTCTCCAAATTTATTTTGTGTTGACATAGAGTGGGACTAATGCCCTTAAGATCATCAAGAGTATATCCAATAGCAGCGCGGTGCTTCTTCAGAGTTTTCAATAATTTTTCTTCCTCCTTCTCTGAAAGTTTAGCACTAATAATAACAGGATATATCTTCTTTTCATCAAGATAAGCATATTTAAGAGTATCAGGCAATGGTTTAAGCTCAAACACGGGGTCACCCTTGGGTGGAGGAGGATCCCCTAGGATTTCAACATGCAAGTTGTGTTTCAGGATAGGTCCCTATTTAAAGAATACTTCATCTATTTCCCTTCTTTCATTCATAAACATATCATTTTCATGGTCTAGCAAATATTTTTCTAAAGGATCATTAGGAGGCACAGCAATAGAAGCAAGACCAATAATTTCATCCTTACTAGGCAATTCCTCATCACGGGGTTGTCTACGAAATTTAGAAAAATTAAACTCATGAGACATATCATCCAAACCAATAGTAACAACATTCTTTTCGCAGTCTATCTTAGCATTAACAGTGTTCGAGAAGGGTCTACCAAATATAATGGGACAAAAGCTATCTTGTGGGGAACCAAGAACAAGAAAATCAGCAGGATATTTTGCCTTCCCACACAAGACCTCAACATCTCTAACAATCCCAATTGGTGAAATAGTATCTCTATTGGCAAGCTTAATGGTAACATCGATATCTTCCAACTCAGCGGGTGCAATATCATGCATAATTTCTTTGTATAAGGAATAGGTATTGCACTAGCACTAGCACCCATATCACACAAGCCATGATAACAATGATCTCCTATTTTAATAGAATAACAGGCATGCCTACAACAGGTCTATGTTTATCTTTAGCACCAGGTTTAGCAATTCTAGCAGTCTCATCACAGAAGTAAATAGCATGCCCATCGATATTATCAACCAAGAGATCTTTAACAATAGCAATATTAGGTTCAACTTTAACTTGCTAAGGGGATGTATAAGTTCTAATATTACTTTTATGAACCACAGTTGAAGCTTTAGCATGATCCTTTATCCTAACAGGAAAAGGTGATTTCCAACATAAGCAGTAGGAACAACAGGATCATTATAAGTGATAGTCTTTTCTTCAACTTTAATAGGTTCAACTACTTTTACTTCTATGGGAGGATGATATTTAAACAACTTCTCCTTAGGGAGATCAACATGAGTAGCAAAAGATTCACAAAAAGAAGCTACTATCTCAGAGTCAAGTCCATATTTAGTGCTAAATTTACGGAAAACATCGGTATCCATAAAAGATTTAACACAATCAAACTTAGGTGTTATACCTGACCCCTTACCTTCGTCGAGATCCCAATCTTCAGAGTTGCGTTTAATTCTTTCCAATAAATTCCATTTGAATTCAATAGTCTTCATCATAAAAGAACCAGTACAAGAAGTATCGAGCATGGAGTGATTGTTGTCAGAAAGCCGAGCATAAATTTTTTGAATAATCATTTCTCTTGAGAGCTCATGATTGGGGCATGAATATAACATTGACTTAAGCCTCCCCCAAGCTTGAGCGATGCTTTCTCCTACGCGAGGCCAAAAATTATATATATAATTACGATCACGATGAACAAGATGCATAGGATAAAACTTCTGATGACATTCCAATTTCAATCGCTTGTAGTCCCATGATCCCATATCATCACATAGCCTATACCATGTCAATGTATCTCCCTTCAAAGATAAAGGGAAGACCTTCTTCTTGATAACATCATCGGGCATACCTGCAAGCTTAAATAATCCACAAACTTCATCCACATAGATTAAGTGTAAATCGGGATGCAATGTTCCATCTCCTACAAAAGGATTAGCTAACAGTTTCTCTATCATACCCGAAGGAATTTCAAAGTAAACATTTTCAATAGGTTCAGTAGGTTGAGGAGCAACTATTTGTTCTACCGGTCGGGGTGAAGATGCCCCGAACAAGCCCCTCAAAGGATTACTTTCCATAGTAACAAGTGACAGTAAATTTCAGCACACTGTATAAATTTTTCCTTACCAAATTCCACCTACCAAAGGCGCTTCACTCCCCGGCAACGGCGCCAGAAAAGAGTCTTGATGACCCAAAAGTATAGGGGATTTATCGTAGTCCTTTCGATAAGTAAGAGTGTCGAACCCAACGAGGAGCAGAAGGAAACGATAAGCGGTTTTCAGTAAGGTATTCTCTGCAAGCACTGAAATTATCGGTAACAGATAGTTTTGTGATAAGGTAATTGGTAACGAGTAACAAGTAACAAGCGTAAATAAAGTGCAGCAAGATTGCCCAATCCTTTTTGTAGCAAAGGACAAGCCTGGACAATTTCTTATATGAAGGAAAACGCTCCCGAGGACACATGGGAATTATCGTCAAGCTAGTTTTCATCACGTTCATATGATTCGCGTTCGGTACTTCGATAATTTGATATGTGGGTGGACCGGTGCTTGGGTGTTGTCCTTACTTGGACAAGCATCCCACTTATGATTAACTCCTATTGCAAGCATCCGCAACTACAAAAGAAGTATTAAGGTAAACCTAACCATAGCATGAAACATATGGATCCAAATCAGCCCCTTACGAAGCAACGCATAAACTAGGGTTTAAGCTTCTGTCACTCTAGCAACCCATCATCTACTTATTACTTCCCAATGCCTTCCTCTAGGCCCAAACAATGGTGAAGTGTCATGTAGTCGACGTTCACATGACACCACTAGAGGAGAGACAACATACATCTCATCAAAATATCGAACGAATACCAAATTCACAAGACTACTAATAGCAAGACTTCTCTCATGTCCTCAGGAAAAAACGTAACTACTCACAAATCATATTCATGTTCATAATCAGAGGGGTATTAATATGCATAATGGATCTGAACATATGATCTTCCACCAAATAAACCAACTAGCATCAACTACAAGGAGTAATCAACACTATTAGCAACCTACAGGTACCAATCTGAGGCTTTGGGACAAAGATTGGATACAAGAGATGAACTAGGGTTTGAGAGGAGATGGTGCTGGTGAAGATGTTGATGGAGATTGACCCCCTCCCGATTAGGGGATCGTTGGTGATGACGATAGCGATGATTTCTCCCTCCCGGAGGGTAGTTTCCCTGGCAGAACAGCTCCGCCGGAGCCCTAGATTGGTTCCGCCAAGGTTCCGCCTTGTGGCGGCGGAGTTTCATCCCGTAAGCTCGCTTATGATTTTTTTCTCGGACGAAATACTTCATATAGCAGAAGATGGACACCGGAGGGCCACCAGGGGGCCCACGAGGCAGGGGGCGCGCCCCCCACCCTCGTGGCCAGGGTGTGGGCCCCCTCTGGTATTTTCTTCGCTCAGTATTTTTTATTATTTCCAAAAGTAACTTCCGTGGAGTTTCAGGACTTTTGGAGTTGTGCAGAAAAGGTCTCTAATATTTGCTCCTTCTCCAGCCCAGAATTCCAGCTGTCGGTAGTCTCCCTCTTTATGTAAACCTTGTAAAATAAGAGAGAATAGGCATAAGTATTGTGACATAATGTGTAATAACAGCCCATAATGCAATAAATATCGAAATAAAAGCATGATGCAAAATGGACGTATCAACATGGGACAATGCTCTAATAATGATGATCATCACACTTTTATTTACTTACAACTCAAGAATTACAACTCGATACTAGAACAGAAATATGACTCTATATGAATGCCTCATGCATGATCATGAAAGCAATATGAAAATTATGGTGTGTGTCATAATAAAACAGAACAGTGGAAGTTGCATGACAATATATCTTGGAATGGCTATGGAAATGCCATAATAGGTAGGTATGGTGGCTGTTTTGAGGAAGATATAAGGTGGCTTATGTGTGAAAGAGCGTATCATATCACGGTTTGGATGCACCGGCGAAGTTTGCACCAACTCTCAATGTGAGAAAGGGCAATGCACGGTACCGAAGAGGGTAGCAATGATGTAAGTATGAGAGTGCGTATAATCCATGGACTCAACATTAGTCAAAAAGAACTCACATACTTGTTGCATAAGTTTATTAGCCCTCGAAACAAAGTACTAATACGCATGCTCCTAGGGGGATAGATTGGTAGGAAAAGACCATCGCTCGTCCCCGACCGCCACTCATAAGGAAGACAATAAAAAATAAATCATGCTCCAACTTCATCACATAACGATAGACCGTGTTGGGGAACGTAGTAATTTCAAAAAAATTCCTACGCACACGCAAGATCATGGTGATGCATAGCAACGAGAGGGGAGAGTGTTGTCCACGTACCCTCGTAGACCGAAAGCGGAAGCGTTAACACAACGCGGTTGATGTAGTCGTACGTCTTCACAATCCGACCGATCAAGTACCGAACGTACGGCACCTCCGAGTTCAGCACACGTTCAGCTTGATGACGTCCCTCGAACTCCGATCCAGCCGAGTGTTGAGGGAGAGTTTCGTCAGCACGACGGCGTGGTGACGATGATGATGTTCTACCGACGCAGGGCTTCGCCTAAGCACCGCTACGATATTATCGAGGTGTAATATGGTGGAGGGGGGCACCGCACACGGCTAAGAGATCAATGATCAATTGTTGTGTCTATGGGGTGCCCCCTGCCCCCGTATATAAAGGATCAAAGGGGGGAGGTGCGGCCAGCCTTGGGGCGCGCCAGGAGGAGTCCTACTCCCACCGGGAGTAGGACTCCCCCCTTTTCCTAGTTGGATTAGGACTTGGGAGGGGGGAAGAGAAGAGGGAGAAGAAGGAAGGGGGGCGCCGCCCCCTTCTCCTTGTCCTATTCGGACTAGGGGGAGGGGCGCGCGGCCCAGCCCTAGCCGCCTCTCCTCTCTTCCACCTAGGCCCACTAAGGCCCATTATGTTGCCGGGGGGTTCCGGTAACCTCCCGGTACTCCGGTAAAATCCCGATTTCACCCGGAACACTTCCGATATCCAAACATAGGCTTCCAATATATCAATCTTTATGTCTCGACCATTTCGAGACTCCTCGTCATGTCCGTGATCACATCCGGGACTCCGAACAACCTTTGGTACATCAAAACATATAAACTCATAATATAACTGTCATCGAAACGTTAAGCGTGCGGACCCTACGGGTTCGAGAACTATGTAGACATGACCGAGACACGTCTCCGGTCAATAACCAATAGCGGAACCTGGATGCTCATATTGGCTCCCACATATTCTACGAAGATCTTTATCGGTCAGACCGCATAACAACATACGTTGTTCCCTTTGTCATCGGTATGTTACTTGCCCGAGATTCGATCGTCGGTATCTCAATACCTAGTTCAATCTCGTTACCGGCAAGTCTCTTTACTCGTTCCGTAATACATCATCTCGCAACAAACTCATTAGTTGCAATGCTTGCAAGGCTTAAGTGATGTGCATTACCGAGAGGGCCCAGAGATACCTCTCCGACAATCGGAGTGACAAATCCTAATCTCGAAATACGCCAACCCAACAAGTACCTTCGGAGACACCTGTAGAGCACCTTTATAATCACCCAGTTACGTTGTGACGTTTGGTAGCACACAAAGTGTTCCTCCGGTAAACGGGAGTTGCATAATCTCATAGTCATAGGAACATGTATAAGTCATGAAGAAAGCAATAGCAACATACTAAACGATCGAGTGCTAAGCTAACGGAATGGGTCAGGTCAATCACATCATTCTCCTAATGATGTGATCCCGTTAATCAAATGACAACTCATGTCAATGGCTAGGAAACATAACCATCTTTGATCAACGAGCTAGTCAAGTAGAGGCATACTAGTGACACTCTGTTTGTCTATGTATTCACACAAGTATTATGTTTCCGGTTAATACAATTCTAGCATGAATAATAAACATTTATCATGATATAAGGAAATAAATAATAACTTTATTATTGCCTCTAGGGCATATTTCCTTCAGTCTCCCACTTGCACTAGAGTCAATAATCTAGATTACACAGTAATGATTCTTACACCCATGGAGCCTTGGTGCTGATCATGTTTTGCTCGTGGAAGAGGCTTAGTCAACGGGTCTGCAACATTCAGATCCGTATGTATCTTGCAAATTTCTATGTCTCCCACCTGGACTAAATCCCGGATGGAATTGAAGCGTCTCTTGATGTGCTTGGTTCTCTTGTGAAATCTGGATTCCTTTGCTAAGGCAATTGCACCAGTATTGTCACAAAAGATTTTCATTGGACCCGATGCACTAGGTATGACACCTAGATCGGATATGAACTCCTTCATCCAGACTCCTTCATTTGCTGCTTCCGAAGCAGCTATGTACTCCGCTTCACACGTAGATCCCGCCATGACGCTTTGTTTAGAACTGCACCAACTGACAGTTCCACCGTTCAATGTAAACACGTATCCGGTTTGCGATTTAGAATCGTCCGGATCAGTGTCAAAGCTTGCATCGACGTAACCATTTACGATGAGCTCTTTGTCACCTCCATAAACGAGAAACATATCCTTAGTCCTTTTCAGGTATTTCAGGATGTTCTTGACCGCTGTCCAGTGATCCACTCCTGGATTACTTTGGTACCTTCCTGCTAGACTTATAGCAAGGCACACATCAGGTCTGGTACACAGCATTGCATACATGATAGAGCCTATGGCTGAAGCATAGGGAACATCTTTCATCTTCTCTCTATCTTCTGTAGTGGTCGGGCATTGAGTCTTACTCAACTTCACACCTTGTAACACAGGCAAGAACCCTTTCTTTGCTTGATCCATTTTGAACTTCTTCAAAACTTTGTCAAGGTATGTGCTTTGTGAAAGTCCAATTAAGCGTCTTGATCTATCTCTATAGATCTTGATGCCCAATATATACGCAGCTTCACCGAGGTCTTTCATTGAAAAACTCTTATTCAAGTATCCCTTTATGCTATCCAGAAATTCTATATCATTTCCAATCAGCAATATGTCATCCACATATAATATCAGAAATGCTACAGAGCTCCCACTCACTTTCTTGTAAATACAGGCTTCTCCAAAAGTCTGTACAAAACCAAATGCTTTGATCACACTATCAAAGCGTTTATTCCAACTCCGAGAGGCTTGCACCAGTCCATAAATGGATCGCTGGAGCTTGCACACTTTGTTAGCTCCCTTTGGATCGACAAAACCTTCCGGTTGCATCATATACAATTCTTCTTCCAGAAATCCATTCAGGAATGCAGTTTTGACATCCATTTGCCAAATTTCATAATCATAAAATGCGGCAATTGCTAACATGATTCGGACAGACTTAAGCATCGCTACGGGTGAGAAGGTCTCATCGTAGTCAATCCCTTGAACTTGTCGAAAACCTTTCGCAACAAGTCGAGCTTTATAGACAGTAACATTACCGTCAGCGTCAGTCTTCTTCTTGAAGATCCATTTATTTTCAATGGCTTGCCGATCATCGGGCAAGTCAACCAAAGTCCATACTTTGTTCTCATACATGGATCCCATCTCGGATTTCATGGCCTCAAGCCATTTTGCGGAATCTGGGCTCACCATCGCTTCTTCATAGTTCGTAGGTTCGTCATGGTCTAGTAACATAACCTCCAGAACAGGATTACCGTACCACTCTGGTGCGGATCTTACTCTGGTTGACCTACGAGGTTCAGTAATAACTTGATCTGAAGTTTCATGATCATCATCATTAACTTCCTCACTAATTGGTGTAGGTGTCGCAGAAACCGGTTTCTGTGATGAACTACTTTCCAATAAGGGAGCAGGTACAGTTACCTCATCAAGTTCTACTTTCCTCCCACTCACTTCTTTCGAGAGAAACTCCTTCTCCAGAAAAATTCCGAATTTAGCAACAAAAGTTTTGCCTTCGGATCTGTGATAGAAGGTGTACCCAACAGTCTCCTTTGGGTATCCTATGAAGACACATTTCTCCGATTTGGGTTCGAGCTTATCAGGTTGAAGTTTTTTCACATAAGCATCGCAGCCCCAAACTTTAAGAAACGACAACTTTGGTTTCTTGCCAAACCACAGTTCATAAGGCGTCGTCTCAACGGATTTTGATGGTGCCCTATTTAACGTGAATGCAGCCGTCTCTAAAGCATAACCCCAAAACGATAGCGGTAAATCAGTAAGAGACATCATAGATCGCACCATATCTAGTAAAGTACGATTACGACGTTCGGACACACCATTACGCTGTGGTGTTCCGGGTGGCGTGAGTTGCGAAACTATTCCGCATTGTTTCAAATGAAGACCAAACTCATAACTCAAATATTCTCCTCCACGATCAGATCGTAGAAATTTTATTTTCTTGTTACGATGATTTTCAACTTCACTCTGAAATTCTTTGAACTTTTCAAATGTTTCAGACTTATGTTTCATTAAGTAGATATACCCATATCTGCTCAAATCATCTGTGAAGGTGAGAAAATAACGATATCCGCCACGAGCCTCAATATTCATCGGACCACATACATCTGTATGTATGATTTCCAACAAATCTGTTGCTCTCTCCATAGTTCCGGAGAACGGTGTTTTAGTCATCTTGCCCATGAGGCACGGTTCGCAAGTACCAAGTGATTCATAATCAAGTGGTTCCAAAAGTCCATCAGTATGGAGTTTCTTCATGCGCTTTACACCGATATGACCTAAACGGCAGTGCCACAAATAAGTTGCACTATCATTATCAACTCTGCATCTTTTGGCTTCAATATTATGAATATGTGTATCACTACTATCGAGATTCAACAAAAATAGACCACTCTTCAAGGGTGCATGACCATAAAAGATATTACTCATATAAATAGAACAACCATTATTCTCTGATTTAAATGAATAACCGTCTCGCATCAAACAAGATCCAGATATAATGTTCATGCTTAACGCTGGCACCAAATAACAATTATTTAGGTCTAAAACTAATCCCGAAGGTAGATGTAGAGGTAGCGTGCCGACCGCGATCACATCGACTTTGGAACCATTTCCCACGCGCATCGTCACCTCGTCCTTAGCCAATCTTCGCTTAATCCGTAGCCCCTGTTTCGAGTTGCAAATATTAGCAACAGAACCAGTATCAAATACCCAGGTGCTACTGCGAGCATTAGTAAGGTACACATCAATAACATGTATATCACATATACCTTTGTTCACCTTGCCATCCTTCTTATCCGCCAAATACTTGGGGCAGTTCCGCTTCCAGTGACCAGTCTGCTTGCAGTAGAAGCACTCAGTCTCAGGCTTAGGTCCAGACTTGGGTTTCTTCTCCTGAACAGCAACTTGCTTGCTGTTCTTCTTGAAGTTCCCCTTCTTCTTCCCTTTGCCCTTTTTCTTGAAACTAGTGGTCTTATTGACCATCAACACTTGATGCTCCTTTTTGATTTCTACCTCCGCAGCCTTTAGCATTGCGAAGAGCTCGGGAATCGTCTTATCCATCCCTTGCATGTTATAGTTCATCACGAAGCTCTTGTAGCTTGGTGGCAGTGATTGAAGAATTCTGTCAATGACGCTATCATCCGGAAGATTAACTCCCAGTTGAATCAAGTGATTGTTATACCCAGACATTTTGAGTATATGCTCACTGACAGAACTATTCTCTTCCATCTTGCAGCTGTAGAACTTATTGGAGACTTCATATCTCTCAATCCGGGCATTTGCTTGAAATATTAACTTCAACTCCTGGAACATCTCATATGCTCCATGACGTTCAAAACGTCGTTGAAGACCCGGTTCTAAGCCGTAAAGCATGGCACACTGAACTATCGAGTAGTCATCAGCTTTGCTCTGCCAGACGTTCATAACATCTGGTGTTGCTCCTGCAGCAGGCCTGGCACCCAGCGGTGCTTCCAGGACGTAATTCTTCTGTGCAGCAATGAGGATAATCCTCAAGTTACGGACCCAGTCCGTGTAATTGCTACCATCATCTTTCAACTTTGCTTTCTCAAGGAACGCATTAAAATTCAACGGAACAACAGCACGGGCCATCTATCTACAATCAACATAGACAAGCAAGATACTATCAGGTACTAAGTTCATGATAAATTCAAGTTCAATTAATCATATTACTTAAGAACTCCCACTTAGATAGACATCCCTCTAATCCTCTAAGTGATCACGTGATCCATATCAACTAAACCATGTCCGATCATCACGTGAGATGGAGTAGTTTCAACGGTGAACATCACTATGTTGATCATATCTACTATATGATTCACGCTCGACCTTTCGGTCTCCGTGTTCCGAGGCCATATCTGTTATATGCTAGGCTCGTCAAGTTTAACCTGAGTATTCCGCGTGTGCAACTGTTTTGCACCCGTTGTATTTGAACGTAGAGCCTATCACACCCGATCATCACGTGGTGTCTCAGCACGAAGAACTTTCGCAACGGTGCATACTCAGGGAGAACACTTATACTTTGATAATTTAGTGAGGGATCATCTTATAATGCTACCGTCAATCAAAGCAAGATAAGATGCATAAAAAGATAAACATCACATGCAATCAATATAAGTGATATGATATGGCCATCATCATCTTGTGCTTGTGATCTCCATCTCCGAAGCACCGTCATGATCATCATCGTCACCGGCGCGACACCTTGATCTCCATCGTAGCATCGTTGTCGTCTCGCCAATCTTATGCTTCTACGACTATCGCTACCGCTTAGTGATAAAGTAAAGCATTACAGGGCGATTGCATTGCATACAATAAAGCGACAACCATATGGCTCCTGCCAGTTGCCGATAACTCGGTTACAAAACATGATCATCTCATACAATAAAATTTAGCATCATGTCTTGACCATATCACATCACAACATGCCCTGCAAAAACAAGTTAGACGTCCTCTACTTTGTTGTTGCAAGTTTTACGTGGCTGCTACGGGCTTAGCAAGAACCGTTCTTACCTACGCATCAAAACCACAACGATAGTTTGTCAAGTTGGTGCTGTTTTAACCTTCGCAAGGACCGGGCGTAGCCACACTCGGTTCAACTAAAGTTGGAGAAACTGACACCCGCCAGCCACCTCTGTGCAAAGCACGTCGGAAGAACCAGTCTTGCGTAAGCGTACGCGTAATGTCGGTCCGGGCCGCTTCATCCAACAATACCGCCGAACCAAAGTATGACATGCTGGTAAGCAGTATGACTTATATCGCCTACAACTCACTTGTGTTCTACTCGTGCATATGACATCTACGCATAAAACCAGGCTCTGATACCACTGTTGGGGAACGTAGTAATTTCAAAAAAATTCCTACGCACACGCAAGATCATGGTGATGCATAGCAACGAGAGGGGAGAGTGTTGTCCACGTACCCTCGTAGACCGAAAGCGGAAGCGTTAACACAACGTGGTTGATGTAGTCGTACGTCTTCACGATCCGACCGATCAAGTACCGAACGTACAGCACCTCCGAGTTCAGCACACGTTCAGCTCGATGACGTCCCTCGAACTCCGATCCAGCTGAGTGTTGAGGGAGAGTTTCGTCAGCACGACGGCGTGCTGACGATGATGATGTTCTACCAACGCAGGGCTTCGCCTAAGCACCGCGATGATATTGTCGAGGTGTAATATGGTGGAGGGGGGCACCGCACACGGCTAAGAGATCAATGATCAATTGTTGTGTCTATGGGGTGCCCCCCTGCCCCCGTATATAAAGGATCAAAGGGGGAGGTGCGGCCAGCCTTGGGGCGCGCCAGGAGGAGTCCTACTCCCACCGGGAGTAGGACTCCCCCCCTTTTCCTAGTTGGATTAGGACTTGGGAGGGGGGAAAGAGGAGAGGGAGAAGAAGGAAGGAGGGCGCCGCCCCCTTCTCCTTGTCCTATTCGGACTAGGGGGAGGGGCGCGCGGCCCAGCCCTAGCCGCCTCTCCTCTCTTCCACCTAGGCCCACTAAGGCCCATTATGTTGCCGGGGGGTTCCGGTAACCTCCCGGTACTCCGGTAAAATCCCGATTTCACCCGGAACACTTCTGATATCCAAACATAGGCTTCCAATATATCAATCTTCATGTCTCGACCATTTCGAGACTCCTCGTCATGTCCGTGATCACATTCGGGACTCCGAACAACCTTCGGTACATCAAAACATATAAACTCATAATATAACTGTCATCAAAACGTTAAGCGTGCGGACCCTACGGGTTCGAGAACTATGTAGACATGACCGAGACATGTCTCCAGTCAATAACCAATAGAGGAACCTGGATGCTCATATTGGCTCCCACATATTCTATGAAGATCTTTATCGGTCAGACCGCATAACAACATACGTTGTTCCCTTTGTCATCGGTATGTTACTTGCCCGAGATTCGATCGTCGGTATCTCAATACCTAGTTCAATCTCGTTACCGGCAAGTCTCTTTACTCGTTCCGTAATACATCATCTCGCAACAAACTCATTAGTTGCAATGCTTGCAAGGCTTAAGTGATGTGCATTACCGAGAGGGCCCAGAGATACCTCTCCGACAATCGAAGTGACAAATCCTAATCTCGAAATACGCCAACCCAACAAGTACCTTCGGAGACACCTGTAGAGCACCTTTATAATCACCCAGTTACGTTGTGACGTTTGGTAGCACACAAAGTGTTCCTCCGGTAAACGGGAGTTGCATAATCTCATAGTCATAGGAACATGTATAAGTCATGAAGAAAGCAATAGCAACATACTAAACGATCGAGTGCTAAGCTAACGGAATGGGTCAGGTCAATCACATCATTCTTCTAATGATGTGATCCCGTTAATCAAATGACAACTCATGTCAATGGCTAGGAAACATAACCATCTTTGATCAACGAGCTAGTCAAGTAGAGGCATACTAGAGACACTCTGTTTGTCTATGTATTCACACAAGTATTATGTTTTCGGTTAATACAATTCTAGCATGAATAATAAACATTTATCATGATATAAGGAAATAAATAATAACTTTATTATTGCCTCTAGGGCATATTTCCTGCAGACCATACGTGCATGCTTCGAGAATCACAAACCTTAACCCAAATATTCTTACTAATCGACAATTACTCACTAGCATGACTCTAATATCACCATCTTTATATCTCAAAACAAATGCAAGGAATCAAACTTCTCATATATTCAATGATCTTCATGAAAGTTTTTATTATACCCCTCTTGAATACCCATCATATTAGGACTAAATTCATAACCTAAGCAAATTGCCATACTATTTTTAAGACTCTCAAAATAATATAAGTGAAGCATGAGAGTTCATCAATTTCTACAAAAGAAAACCACTGTCGTGCTCTAAAAAGATATAAGTGAAGCACTAGAGCAAAACTGCCTAGCTCAAAAGATATAGGGACAATTCCATTTCTCCCCCTAACTTGAGCCACCACCTGGCATTTGCCCCTAATTTTCAGGTATGCTCAAATTTACCCCTCTGCCGTTAGGTGGTGTTATAAAAATACCCTTCCGCTCCATTACCGTCTGGTCAAAGGCCTTTGACTGTGACCGAGGCATTCCGTGGACATTTTTGCCCTTCCTGACAAGTGGACCCATGCAAGAAATAAAGAGAAAGGAATATTTTTTTTGGAAACACACACACACTCACACTCTCTCTCTCTGTCCTGCCAGCACGACCCCACCATGCCCAATCCCCTTCTTCCTCCTCTCAGCCCCGTTCATCTTCTCCGGCAGCAACCACCGCTGGGCGCGCGACCACGCACAGCGGCGAGCACGAGGTGCACGGGAGGAAGATTGCTGGGGGCGGGGGTAGTGCACCATTCCCAATACAGAAGACGGGGAGGCCGGAGTAAGGTCTCCGACCACGTCGGCGACCGGCGGAGCTTGGCTTCGTGGGAAGGATGCATCGAGGTCGTGGGACTCAGGGGGGGTCCAGGAGCTTCTCATCCACGTCCGGTTGCCGAGTAACACGAGGAGGGAAACCAGAGCTCGCTGGAGCGGGAGATCGGGGCATGAATGTGGCCGCCCGGAGGCAAAGAAGACGACCATGGTGTGGCCGAACAGAGGCTCCCTGCGTCAATTCGTTCCATTGGGAGGGAATGGAGATAATGGCGGAGCTCCTGCACATGGGGGATGGTCACGAGGAGGTCGTTGGCCTCGCGAAGACGAAGGAAGCGGTGACGGACCTTTTTTTTGTGCGGCGCGGGAGCCAATCTAGAGCAGCACCTCGTCCCCGTCTCAGTGAAGCCCTTGTGAAGCTTCCTCCGCTGTCCCTAATCTGTGCCTCATCCCCGAGCTGCTTCCCCATGTCAACTTGCTCCGGCCGCTCGCTGAGAAACTTGTCACCGGCGAGTTTCCCGGCCGCCCCATGCGTGCTCACCACTCCTAGACGGTGCCAACCCACACCAGCAAGCCCTGCGTCCTGCACAACTACCTGCCTCTACTCGTCGCCAGCGTTCCAAGTCAGCGTTGTGCGTGCGCTCATCGCCGGCGTTTAAATCGCTGATGAGACATGTGGGGCCTGTCATTAGCCCTAATCCTTTTTAGTGCGTAGCTGACTAGTGGGCCCTTCTTGGGCAATAGATCTAATTATAGTGCTAAAAACATAGCTAATTATTACACAAAATAACTAATGAGTCATTAACATGTGGGGCCAAGTCCTCTCTTGACCTAGTCAATGTTGACTACTTTGACTTGGGATAGTCTTTTTATTTTTATTTGGATGGGTCCCACCTGTAAGTGGCATGCACGAAGAAGGGCAAAATTGTCCAAAAAATGTACGGTCGACAGTCAAAGGCCTTTGACTAGACGTTAATGGAGCAGAAGGGTATTTTTATAACACCGCCTAATGGCAGAGGGGTAAATTTGAGCATACCTGAAAATTAGGGGCAAATTTCAGGTGGTGGCTCTAGTTAGGGTGAGAAATGGAATTGTCGCAAAGATATAAGTGAAGCACATAGAGTATTCGAATAAATTCACGATTAATGTGTGTCCCTCTCAAAAGGTGTGTACAACAAAGATGATTGTGGCAAACTAAAAAGTAAAGACACATATAATACAAGACGCTCCAAGCAAAACACATATCATGTGGTGAATAAAAATATAGCCTCAAGTAGTTTTACCGATGGATTGAAGACAAAAGACGGGATGCCATCCGGGGCATCCCCAAGATTAGATGCTTGGTTGTCCTTGAATATTACCTTGGGGTGCCTTGGGCATCCCCAAGCTTAGGCTCTTGCCACTCCTTATTCCATAGTCCATCGAAACTTCACCTAAAATTTGAAAACTTCACAACACAAAACTCAACAAAAACTATTGGGGGGTCCAGGAGCTTCGCATCCACGTCCGGTTGCCAAGTAACACGAGGAGGGAAACCAGAGCTCGCTAGAGCGGGAGATCGGGGCACGAATGTGGCCGCCCGGAGGCGAAGAAGACGACCATGGTGTGGCCGAACAGAGGCTCCCCGCGTCAATTCGTTCCATTGGGAGGGAAAGGAGATAATGGCGGAGCTCCTGCACATGGGGGATGGTCACGAGGAGGTCGTTGGCATCGCGGAGACGAAGGAAGAGGCAACAGAGCTTTTTTTGTGCGACGCAAGAGGCAATCTAGAGCAGGACCTTGTCCCCGTCTCAGTGAAGCCCTTGCGAAGCTTCCTCCGCTGTCCATAATCTGTGCCTCATCCCGGAGCTGCTTCCCCATGTCAACTTGCTCCGGCCAGTGGCTGAGAAACTTGTCACAGAAACTTGTCACCGGCGAGCTTCCCGGCCGCCCCATGCATGCTCACCACTCCTGGACGGTGCCAACCGGCACCGGCAAGCCCTGTGTTCCGCACAACTGCCTGCCTCTGCTCGTCACCGGCGTTCAAGTCAGGGTCGTGCGTGCGCTCATCGCCGGCGTTTAAATCGCCAATGAGACATGTGGGGCCTGTCATTAGCCCTAATCCTTTTTAGTGCATAGCTGACTAGTGGGCCCTTCTTGGGCAATAGATCTAATTATAGTGCTAAAAACATAGCTAATTATTACAGGAAATAAATAATGAGTCACTAACATGTGGGCCAAGTCCTCTCTTGACCTAGTCAATGTTGACTACTGTGACTTGGGATAGTTTCTTTATTTTTATTTGGATGGGTCCCACCTGTAAGTGGCATGCACGAAGAGGGGCAAAATTGTCCAAAAAATGAACCGTCAACAGTCAAAGGCCTTTGACTGGACGTTAACGGAGCAGAAGGGTATTTTTATAACACCGCCTAACAGTAGAGGGGTAAATTTGAGCATTCCTGAAAATTAGGGGCAAATGCCAGGTGGTGGCTCAAGTTAGGGGAGAAATGGAATTGTCCCAAAGATATAAGTGAAGCACATAGAGTATTCTAATAAATTCACGATTAATGTGTGTCCCTCTCAAAAGGTGTGTACAACAAGGATGATTGTGGCAAACTAAAAAGTAAAGACTCATATAATACAGGACGCTCCAAGCAAAACACATATCATGTGGTGAATAAAAATATAGCCTCAAGTAATTTTACCGATGGATTGAAGACAAAAGAGGGGATGCCATCCAGGGCATCCCAAGCTTAGATGCTTGGTTGTCCTTGAATATTACCTTGGGGTGCCTTGGGCATCCCCAAGCTTAGGCTCTTGCCACTCCTTATTCCATAGTCCATCGAAACTTCACCCAAAACTTGAAAACTTCACAACACAAAACTCAACAAAAAATTCATGAGCTTGGTTAGTATAATAAAAGCAAATCACCACTTAGGTACTGTTGTGAACTCATTCTAAATTTATATTGGTGTTATATGTAATGTATTATAACTTCTCCATGGTTCATACCCCCCGATACTACCCATAGATTCATCAAAATAGGAAAACAACACATAGAAAACAGAATCTGTCAAAAACAAAACAGTCTATAGCAATCTGGAAACTTAGTATACTACTGCAACTCTAAAAATTCTGAAAAATTAGGACAACCTGGATAATTTGTATATCAATCTTGTGTAAAAAGTTCATATCAAAAGCACGTTTCCGTGAATTTTTAAAATGCCATAACTGGGCGCAAAAGTTTCTGTTTTTAGCAAAATCAAATCAACTATCATCATAGATCATCACAAAGGCTCTACTTGGCACAAACACTAATTAAAACACTTAAACACAGTCATAACAGGAGTATAATTGTGTATTTATTGAAAAACAGAAGCAAAAACAAGAAAAACAAAAATAACATTGGGTTGCCTCCCAACATGCGCTATTGTTTTATGCCCCTAACTAGGCATAATGCATAGATCTAGGTATTTTCATCTTTGGTATTCAATTCTTTCTTAATCAATTCTTCCAAAAACTTTCTTAGTGAATCTCTTTTCTCACATTCTTACTTTCTAATGGTGGAGCTTAATTGATGTAAAGGACTATGATTGGTAATTTTGACATTCGTAATTTCATACTCAGGATCATCACCAAAAATATCTTCATAAGAAACATGTAACTCATCTTTAATAGGTTCTCTAGAATCTCTTCAATCCACTCCTCATTAAACCCTTCATAAATTCCCTTAGTGATCCAATCAAATCTATCATAAGCATCAAGGTATAACGCTTGGATAACTTCTGCATAAGGGACTCTTTTTCTTAGATTGTTACTAAAAGCAAAATAATCCCTAGATTCCCACGCATTATTTCTTTATCATGGAGTCCTTATGAACACCTTGAAAATAATGAGGCAGGAAGTATTGAAATTGACGATGCCGCTATAGACAATTCATAGTGTCACAACCCAAATTTTCCCTGAATTTTGGTTGTGAACTTAGAAGCATATACATCCATGTTTTCCTTGCACATTTGGTTTTTGAGACCAACAAGGCCAACATTTGAATTCAAATTACAATTTGAATTTAGTTGGAGCCTTGAAGGTTTCACCCAAAAATGATTTTCAGAAAACTTGGATAAGGGCAGGAAAGAAATTTCCTAAGATAATATTTGCCCTATTTATCTTGTGTGGACCATGGTTTCAAAATAGTTTAATTTGGGCAATTAAATACAAGTAAAATTATGGATAAAATAAATAAAATAGAAAAGGAAATAAAATAACCTTGCAAATAGGCCCATTTAGTTATTCACGAAATATAGTTTGTCAAAACCCTTGGACAAAAGTTCAACTAGCCAGGAACATTCCAAGGGATTTTTGAAATAGTTCTTTTGGAGAGAATTCAAATTTGCATTTGAAAATAGAGAGCAGAAACAGAAAATAGAAATAGAAAAAGAAAAAAGGGGAAGCAGGCCAGACACGACCCGACCTAGCCTTGCGCCCCCCTCTCTCACTGACGAGCGGGCCCCGCACATCAACACCTCCCCTACCTCCCGCAGCCGCCGCCGAGCCATGCAGCACGAGCACGCGCCCACGATCTCCCCACTCGCGCACTCCAGCCATGCCAGTGCCCGTGGCCATGTCCTATAAAATCCCCTCCCCTCTCTCTCAAACCCTTTGCTTCACTTGCCCTCGTCGGCAGGCTGCTCCGCCGCGAACTCACCATCGCCACCACTGACCTAGCCCAACTTTGGTCGATTCTGGCCAAACCCGAGCACCCCGAGACTAGCCACCACTCGATCCACCGCTCCAAGGTGAATCCGCCAGACATCCTCTCCGAACTCAGAGCCCACGGCATCGACGACTCTGTCCGAGGTCGAAGCTCAGCACTGCCATCATCGTTGCTCGGGTGAGCTCCGCCATCGATTTAGTCGCGCACCATGTCCAAACACCTTCCCGTGCTCCCACTGATCTTCCTGACCTTTTAGCACGTCGTCGATACCGGAGACGCCCGCAACTCGGATGAGCCTCCAGACGCTGTCTCCGTCATCCCAGCCCTGGCCAGGGCCACCATCAACCTCCCCGAGCCACATCGTGTCCAACGGTGCCCTTCGCCACACCGTAAACCCCTTGGAACACTGCCCCGACAACATCCCGAACCGTGCGTCGCCATCCCCATGTTTCCTAACAAGTCTCCGGTGACCTAACCGTCGTGGTAAGCCTCTGAGCTTGATCCAACGCGTAGTTTAATCACATTTTTATTTAAAACACGAATCGGTGCCGACCAATCAGAATGTGCCACGTAGCCAAGCTTATCCGAAACATTATCTAGAAGAAATTCGTTAACTAAAAAGAAAATGCAATTTTGCAGAAAAGTCATTTGAACTTCAAACTATCACACCCACAAAAAAAACTACAAACTATCACAACTAATTATCAAGAGGGCCAAATTAAATGATTCTTTTTCCAAATGAAACCATAGGAGATGAACTTTTAGAATAATTATAGAAAAAGTAAATTTGAAATTTTCAAATTCAAATTTTAAATAGAAAGTTTAACTATCAAATGGGGCATAACCTTTAATCCAAAAATCCAAATTAGGTGATTATTTTTGCATTTTGGAGCTATTGAAATGTAGTTTAATTTAGTATATTGTTGATTAAATTAAAAAAATAGTTTCTGGACAAAAACTTAGCAACCCTAATTTCATGTTTGTTTGAGTTTAATTAGTGAAATAAAAATTGTAAGTAAACCAAATTCAATTGGAATAATTCCTAGACTTGTTGAAGCACATTGGAACATTAAATAAAACATTTTTAAAATATTTGAAAAATAGTTTGAATTAAAGGAAATATAATGATAAACCCTAATTATTTTATAAAAGAAAATAGTAGAATAATTCATCTGTTATTTAAATTTAATAATTAAAATCATAATTACGTAGGAGAAATAAATTTCAAATTGAAAGTCAAACATAGGTCAAATAATTTCAAATAGTACAAGTCAAATTTCGTATTCAAACCAAGTTGCATTAACTAATGAGGTTAAACCATTTAGGGTTCACAAATATTAAACTAAGATGTTAAGTTCGACCTATTAGGATTTTGCACCTAGTTAGCTAACCCTAATTGAATATTGTAATGGAGTCCAACATCAACCAAATCCTGAACACAAATTGGAAAGACCAGGTTGAATCAAATTCAAACCAAGCAATCCAACACTTGTGTTGTGTGAAATGTGCACTTGCATTCATGCAAGTTTTCTATTTGCATGAATTGAGTGCTTATGATTGCTATGTGTTGTTTTTCTGTCAACGTTATATTACGAGGAGTGCAACCCCTGTGACTGTGACGAGTCACCAGTGTCAACAACAACCAAGGCAAGTTTCACTTTGATAATATTACCTAGTATTTTATTTGCATTGTAGTTTTTCCATGTTAGATGTGTGAGTTTAGGATGCCAAATTGTGTACAACCCAGTAGTTGACAACTTAGGTCCAAACTTACCCTGACCTTGTAACCATCCAGTAGATGCATAGATGCTATTACGTGGATTGGGGAACATCAATGATTATTTCACCATGCAACCTCATGGTTGACTACTTAACTGCAATATAATTAATGAATCAATCTGGGTGGACTGGTTTTGATTGGGTCATTGGAGTGTAGTCCTAGTGGGGAATGCCACTCAGGTACCAAAGGGATTGTACGAGTTCAAAGTTGAGTAGCTTTCGTGTGTGACCGTGATACATTATGGGCTCTGTATGGACCAAGTAGGTTGTGGGAACCCTCCTGGGTAGACTAGCACATGTAAGTGTGTAGGTTGGACTGGGTCTGCCATTTCTGAGAGGGCTACCATTTCCCAAAAGTCTCGTATTGATCTATCTAGCTACTTCACAAGTGAAGTTTAGTGGCGCAAGGGTGTGATCGAGAATCACAGGTAAAGTACACAAACCTCTGTAGAGTGTATAAAATTGGTCATGATTAGCCGTGTCCCCGGTTACGGGCAACTTGAGCAACTAAACTAAGAATTGCCAGCTTAATCTCATCACCCTTCTTTTAAAATCAATGGGTTGAACCAACGGGGAATTTGGAGCTGATCTCAGAGGACTGGAGGACCCAAGGTCTCTGGAGAAAAGTTTGGGACAACTGTGCAATGCGGAAGCCCACATACTCAAATTGCATTTATGGGTGACCTTGTGATACGATCTTCCTAGGACTACTGTGTGATGCGTATGTCCAACTATTAGAGTAGAGCACTACTAAAATAATAGGGCAAAACTATTTTCTGCAAAGAGCCCTAAACCCCACCAACCAAAGTGCATGTAGGTGAACATGATCCCAACTGAACTGTGGACTTGCCACTACATTCCAAGTATTGACCCTAGTGGCTGCAATGTATCATGTTGCAGGTGATTACTGCAAGGACTGACTTACCTAGGGTTTCGTGCCTCCACTCAACATGCTTCCCCGTGGTGTTGATGGAGCTTATCAAGATGTCTACCTTAGATTTGTTTTCGTTTCCGCTTGTTATGAACATTGTTTGCTTATTGTAAGACTATGTATTTGACTAGCCAATAGCTACAGTCTCTAAGACTATTTGCTTTCTGGATCATGTGAAGTAATAAAGGACGTATTTGTGTATGATACAACATTGTTACCGTGTATGCCGTCGATTTGATCAAGGGGTTGGCATAGAAACACACGAACAATGTATGCCTCAAAAGGTGTGTCGTGAGTCGTGACACATAGTTGGCAGACACAACATATCTTTGATAGAATAATACCGGAGAGCTTGGAATAAATCCAGAAAAATGCAATCACACGTGTCAAGTTTAGATCTTGAACCCAGATGGTAGTTTCCACCATAAAATACCTAGTCATTTGAAACTATGCTCGTTCACCACTTTCAGCACCTCTGTGACCATGATACTTGAAAAACAGTTTGTTAAACGTAACATATGTTCAGTTTTCACATATCTCATATATCGGTTCCCAGTTCTCAAGCATGCAGCCAAGAAAGAGCCCAACTAACCAACTTTGAAGGAAAAAAATGTGATGCTCCATGCACCATACAACAGTAGCAGTACGGCAGAGGAGCCGGCTCCGCGTACATGCGCATCACTCACCATGTGGCACAGTGGCAGGCCGGCAGCAACACAACAACACGAGTGGTACATGCCGTGTTCCCCAGAACGGGAGCACCGAGCGAGCGGCTGGCAGCTGGCGACTGGAGCAACAACAGTTCATGCAGTGTATACTGTTTGCCCAGCGCGGAGTCGGGGATGGACGGACGGAAGTGGGCGCGCTCTCCCTCTTTGTAGATCAATAGTTTTCTATTTGTTTTAGGAGGGTTTTTAGATCAACAGTTTAGGCCTGCACACTCAAAATTTCAGTTTGTTTGGTTAACGGGGGTAAAAACGAATTTCCAAAGTTATTCCCGTTAGTCAGAGAACAGAAAAACAGGACAAACAACCAAAAACTGACTTTTAGACGCCTCGTCGAGTGTTGGAGAGAGCTGATCGCGCACTTGTGGAGGGACAACGTGCAGCAGCCGTGGAGCGCAACTTCGGAGGGAAGAGGTGTCGGTCTCGGTCTAGGATGGGTTTTGAGTATTTTTGTTCCAGAGAATCCTCCGCGCGTTGCTGCTGGTACTCGATTACGATATATTTAAGTAATTTGCTTGAATTGAACACTAACAGTTGAATTAATAATATATGAACTAGAACTAAAAACATACTCCCTCCGTTCCTAAATATAAGTTTATGTAGAGATTCCATTATGAATCACATACGGATGTATATATATCCATTTTAAATGTAGATTCATCCGTTTTGCTCCGTATGTAGTCCATCCAGTAAAATCGCTATAAAGACTTATATTTAGGAACGGAGGGAGTACATCATATGTTGTATTTGATGAGGTGGACCTTTTTCTCATTCGCGAACGTTCCCCAGGAAGTATGGCATTTACCAACGTTTTTATGGCAGGCTGTTCGAATGTACATGATAATTTCTCCAGGAACAGATGGCAACTTCTGCAAAGGGATTTTGCTGCGAAAATTGCCATGTTCGCCTGGAAGAATTGGCATGCTCCCGCAACATAAATTGCGATGAAAAAGGTTAGCAAATGACGTCCTTCCCAGTAAATGTTCATTGGATAGCATTACCGTTAGATTAAAGCCAGCCCCTTAAGACCCTGCAAAAAAAAGGCCAGCTCCTTAAGCCTAATCCCTAAGCCTTGTTCTAGGTTGGGTAATAGCGAGGCATGTTTATCCTGGTTTTCTAAAAAAACATGTTATCCCCATTTGATCACAAGTGTGTATCTATTGTGACCGATATTGTCAATGCAACCAACTACCCAAGTTGGCATTGTTCACATTAACATGATCCACCCGGAGAAAGAAATGTTTATTTCATCGGCGGAACCGTAACTACGCTTAGTTATTTCGGAACACTAGCGAAACATAAATGCCATCATGTGCGAATTTTTATTTATTGCCGCTGGCGAGTAGAACTTTCCGAGTCATATATATGTTACTTTCTGCTTGCCCATTCTAAAAGTGTGACCAATTGTTTATATTTGGTTTGGTTCCACGCGAGATCAAGGAGAAACACCACACACTCTAGAAGTTTACACCTCACGCAATGTGGTGCTTGATTATCACTTAGCTGATGAGGACATCCCAACTATTGTTACACTCACAACCACCGTTGATACACCAACTAAAGTTTCAGAGATACAAGGACCAACGATTGGAGCTCAGACATGACAACTTAATTACCAGGTAGTTTCATTTCTGGGAGCTTTCACTATTGTTCATAAGAAA
This sequence comes from Triticum aestivum, assembly GCF_018294505.1. Lineage (NCBI taxonomy): Eukaryota > Viridiplantae > Streptophyta > Magnoliopsida > Poales > Poaceae > Triticum > Triticum aestivum. Next base: position 437,720,389 of record NC_057805.1, read on the forward strand.
TATAATGTTGCATAAATCAAATGTATTTGTATTACTCAGAAATGAAGGACCTAGCACAAACGAGAGGGACACACACTAGAGAAAAATAAGCATGGAGATGACCGCATGCTGCATGCAAGAAGTGAAGACAGAGCTTCAATTGATGAACTTAGGACTTTGAATCCATCATGATTACACAAGAGAGACATGGACAAAATATACAAGATGTCGCTTTATAATTTCATCCATGGTCATATCTATAGGATTTGTGTCACCTCAATTTGGGGTCAGGCCCATGTACTTTCAGAATAAAAGACCATGTGCAGTTTTTACACTAGTAGAAAAAGGGTCATCTGTCCGGTTGTTGAACCGGGACTAAAGGGTGTTACTAATGCCCTAGCCCATTAGTCCCGGTTCTTACACGAACCGGGACAGATGGGCCTCCACGTGGCCGCTGCGGCCAGCCCAGGCAGGAGGGTCTCGGTTGGTGACACCAACCGGGACCAAAAGGCATCCACGCGTCAGCATTTCAGTGGCTGGGGTTTTTGTTTTTTTGAAAGGGGGAGGGTTTAGGGGGTAATTTAGGGTGTGTAAGCTAGCTAACAGAGAGAACTACCCTTTCTTATTTCCGTGCTTGCTTTACCAACGCTACTGCTATGCCTAAACATGGCTTAGATTAAAGTGAAGGCAACATGTGGTGCATGTCGAAAGTAATATTAATTCTAACTTGATCAAGTTTGGATTAGTACTACTTTCGACATGCACCACATGCTTGTTGCCTTCACTTCATTCCAATCCATGTTCATTTCACCCACTGATATATAATAACTCTTCATGCCCGCATCATGCATCATCATAATAACAAGTCCTACTAATCATCATCATACAACTTCTACTCGTTATTAATAACAAGTCATACGATCATCATCCTCATAGTCATCGAACCAACCCTACTTAATTGTTCTTAGCACATGATCATCAGTATTAGGTAGGACCTAAATACCCTCTTTAAGGTAAAATAGCATAAAACAATATAGACCCCGACTCTCCATTATGGAGAATGGAGATCATCCTGTCTCCAATTTTTGCGCTTCGCTTCCTTTTGCTTCCAAGAACCTCCTTGCGACTGTCCATACATTTTTTCCATTCTTTGATTTTCATGTCTCCACTTCTTTTAGAAATCCGGTATGGACAGTTGAGATTCGTAGGATGACCTGGTTGTATGTTCAAAACATCAAGGCTACCATTCTGATACATCAAATGAGGCACACAATCCTCTGGGATTATCTGTTGAAAAACATAGTAATAACTTCATAGTTAGCAATGATGTACTAGTTTTAGAAGTATGCAAAAGATGCACGGATGTCGTAATAGTAAGAAATCTTACCAGGGTATCTCCATAGTAGTTACCGTAGTTCAACACGTGCACTAGTGGCACGTATTGACCATAATGTGGAGGAGTTTTACAATAGATATTGTAATTCTCAAGATCAGTACAAAATCCGACCAGATGAGTTTTCTCCTTATAAGTTAACTCAGAGCCATCGGTGTAGTAGGTTCTGTCTACCATGTTCCGCACATTGTTTGAACAATCAAAATAAGCTGTCAATGAAAATAAGCTGTCAACTATTTTGAAATGAACAATATAAATTAGCTAATAACTATGTTTGAGAAACTCACATAGCGGTAGAATTGGAGGCGTATCAACAAGGACCCAAATGTCCATATTGTCTTGCTCGATGTCAGGATCACCCAAGATCCATGGTGACAAGCATACCCTCATCAAAACCATACATCTTGCAAAATGCTTCCCAATTTTTGCAACCAAAATGGGTTACGCTCTCAGAATTATACAGATTTACTTCAAAATCTATATCATGATGGCTCCTTAGATGAATTTTCTTTGTTTCCATATTTTCATGGTCTTCAAACTCATCCTCTCCAAGACGTAGCGTCTTGCATGGCATGGGATAAGCTAGTCGAATTGTAAAAGATGAAAAGTACACGTTGAAATAGTTGAAGTCGTGCTTAATTACGAAAAAATAACACTTGTCGTCGTTGCGTACCGTTTCAACATCGAAGGTCTCCTCCAGCTTAATACTGAAGCGCCGATCTTCGTCCAGGTGAGGCCTGTCGCACAGACCTCGGTCGTCGTGGCACCAGTCACACTCCCACGGGAGACTTTCGTCGTCCGAGTACGACATTTCCTATGTTCATAATTCAAATATTAAACGTCTACAATTAAATATATGTACTAAAAAACCTAAGTTAGATCATTATTATTCATCACGGGTTGACTATCGGTTTGTCGAGTCTTTTCTTGAAAACTCTCAGCTCACGTGGTGTATACATTCGACCGTTGGTGATGGTCGCTCCTCCTTTCATCCCCGAGTGCATTACACCAAAATGTCTAGCACACGGGAATGAAGGAGAAGCGACCCCCACGACAACAGTCGGGATTCTTCGTCCTCTCATATATATATGGTGGAACTCTCCCTCACTGATTCCTCTCAGACATTTGCGACCGTCGGTGATGGTAGCTCCTTCCTTTCGTTCCCGAGTGCATTACACCAAATTGTCTAGCACACGGGAACGAAGGAGAAGCTACCCCCACGACAACAGTCGGGATTCTTCGTCCTCTCATATATGGTGGAGACTCAATAGACTTAAAGTCAACCCGAAATATCGTTTAATTATCTTTCTAAAACCGGTTCGTGGCTGGTCTCACCTCGAGGTCGGAGGGGGTCGGTGACGGGGACGACGGCGGGGATGATGGAGGGGGGCTCCTAGATTTCTGCGAAAACAAAAACCCTATAAGCTATCAACTAATCATATGCATACGCCTTGCATAGTGCTCTCCAATTTTAGCATTCAAAGTAGGAGTAGTTTTCCAATTTGAGCATTCAATAAGCAAAATCAAATCACAAAATAAAGTAGTATTCAAATTAGGATGCATTCAATTATAAGCAAAACTACATCATCTCCATGCGTCCGTACATCGTCGAATATTATCACTAATACACCTCGAATACTATCATACATATAGCATCGCTAGTACAGCTAGAACCGTAGCGCCCGACGGGTATCGGCGCGGGCGGTGGATACCCAAAGAGAAGGAACCATCACAGGATCATAGCTCCAGTGAGATCCCTGAAGAACCTGCCAGGTATTGTCGAACCTGCACTCCAACGCAACCATGTAGCGACGGACGTGCTCGTCCTCCTCGCTGACACGGTGACGTACCACCTCCGCGGTGTCCGGAAGCCTCGGCACCATCACTGGCCCACGCGACCGCCACCAAACAAGGATCGGGTCAATGACGGGCTGGCTCCTCACCAACCTACGCCCCCGGAAGGTAGCACCTCCCAAAACCAGCCCGGCGGAGCCCAGTCCCGGACATGGCCCCTCTGATCAAGCCGGCCTCCTCCGCCGAGTCGACGACGAGGATGCGGGATTGGCATCGTCGACGTCGATGCGGGAATAATTGCTTTAACTAAAAAAATAAACTAGTTCTATTAATTTTCTTGCTAAAAATAAACTACTTCTATAGTAATATAAACTAGTTTTATTAAATCAACTAGTTCAACTACTAAGCACTTACTATAAATAGAATAAAGTAGTACCTACTAAAAATAAACTAGTTTAACTAGTTCTATTATTTTTCTAACTAATTCTATTAAACACTTTCTCTTCTTATTCTATGAACAAAATTACAACAGAAAAAATCATAAAAATTCTATGAACAAGATAAAAATTCTATGAACAAAATTACAACAGAAAAAAATTATAAAAATTTTATGAAAAAAATTGACATATTCTTTGTATATATATGAACACACAAACATTTGCATATTCAACAATAATATCACAAAAAAAATCTATGAACAGAAAAAAATTCTAACTTTTGCATATTTATTTATGAACAAATTACAACAACTCAATTAACTACACATCTAAATTAGGAAAATTCATATGAGCTCACTAACGGGGCGGCGATCGACGAGGAGGCAGGGCACGGGGGCGACGGTGAGGCGCGCGACCACGGGCGACGAGGAGGCAGGGGGCGGCGATGGCGACGGTGAGGGGCGCGGCGACGGGCGATGAGGAGGCAGGGGGCGGAGGTGAGGGGCGCGGCGACGCGCGACGAGGAGGCAGGGGGCGCGGGGCGGCGACGGCGTCTGGGCGGCGCGGGACGGCGTTTGGGCGGCACGGGACGGTGACGGCGAGGCGCAGAGGGGCAGCCTGGCGGTGGCGTCGGGGCGGGGAAGACGAACTGAATGAAAAATTTCACAAGTGCTAGTTATATAGACGAAGCATTGGTCCCGGTTCGTGAAAGCAACCGGGACGAATGCGACCTTTAGCCCCGGTTGGTGCCACCAACCGGGACCAAAGCCCGCTGCTGAAAAGAGGCCTTTGGTCCCGGTTGGTGGCACCAACCGGGACTAAAGGGGGGGCATTGGTTTCGGTTGGTGCCACGAACCGATACCAAAGCACCCTTTTAGTCCCGGTTGGTGCCACCAACCGGGACCAAAGGCCTTGCACAGCGGGGTGGTGGTGGGAGTTTAGTCCCACCTCGCTAGTTGAGAGGGGCGCGCAGTGGTTTATAAGCCCCACTGCCGCACCCCTCTCGAGCTCCTCTCCATTGCAGGCTTACGGGCCTAATTTTTACTGCTATGCCTGATGGGCCTACTGGGCCTTCTGCGGGCCTGAATCCTGGCCCATGGATGGGTTTCTAGTCGTATTCAGGCCGTGGTGGCCGAGTAGGTGGCATATTTTTTATATTTTGCCTGTTTTTTTGTTTTCTTTTTTGCTTTATTTATTTTGTTTTGTTTCTACTTACAACAAAAAACTTATTTATTTTATTTTGTTTCTAATTACTTATTTATTTTACTTTATGATAATTCTTTTTGCTATTAAAGTTTCTAACAAAAAAAGTTCTTTATGAAAATTCTTTTTGCTTTTAATGATTTTGAACAGAAAATACTTCGATAATTTTAGTTGCATCAATTTTATATAATTTTAGTTTCAATAATACTAGAGGTTTCTTATAATGTTTTGAACAGAAAATACTTTGTTAATTTTAGTTTCATAAATTTTATTAAAGTTTATTTTATTTTGTTTCTACTTATATATTTTAATAAAGTTTATATTATTTTGTTTCTAATTACTTATTTATTTTATTTGTTATTTTTCATGCACCATTTTTCATACATTTACTGATTATTTTGAGCTATAAAACCCTAAAATTGAAAAGCATTTCAAATGAACTCTGAAAAGGTTGAAAGTTGGCATGTGCAAGAAAGTTGAGAGGGCTACGGCAAAAACTGGATGCACTTCGTGTACAAAACGGACAATCTCTTTCAAAGTATCAGGATTTCATACGGAAACTCGTCTGTTACAAAGGGATTTCATTTTTTAAAACTTATTTGAACTCCAGACTTTTTGTGTGTTCAAAATGCACCATTCAAAGCCACATCATCAATTTTCAACCCTTTCTGACTTCATTTGTTATTTTTCATGCAGTGACGGATTGTTTTGAGCTAAATGACCCTGAAATTGAAAAGCCCTACAAATGAGCTCTGAAAAGGTTGAAAGTTGGCATGGTATCATCATTTTACCCACATAGCATGTCCTAAAAAGTTGAGAGGGTTACGGCAAAAGCTGGATGCACTTCGTGAACAAAATGGACAATCTCTTTCGAAGTATCAGGGTTTCGGACGAAAACTCATCTGTTACAAAGGGATTTCATTTTCTTGAACTTATTTGAACTCCAGACTTTTTGTGTGTTCAAAATGAACCATTCAAAGCAGAGACTGATTTTGAATGGTGCATATTCAACACACAAAAAGTCCGTAAAGATCGCCAACCCCAACATAAAAAAATGAGCATAGATGCGCCTATAGAGAGAATTCAACCTAAATTCATAATAAATTTCTATGAATTTCAAAGAAATTTACTCTGAATTTAGGTCAAATTCCCTGTATAAGGGCATCTATTTTCACTTTGAGAGGAGCTCAACAAGGCAGGGAGGGACGGGCTTATAAACCGGTGTGAGCGCCCTTCGGTTGGCGAGGTGGGACTAAACTCTGACCGCAACGAGGACCAACCCTTTAGTCCCGGTTTGTGGCACAAACCGGGACTAATGGTCATGGGCCAGGGGCGAGGCGCATTGGTCTCGGTTCGTGCATGGAACCGGGACCAAAAGGTCCAGACGAACCAGGACCAATGGCCCACGTGGCCCGGCCGGCCCCCTGGGCTCACGAACCGGGACAGTTGCCTCCTTTGGTCCCGGTTCGTGAGCGAACTGGGATTAATGGTATTACGAGGGCCGAACCAATGCCCTGTTTTCTACTAGTGTTAGAGTTTGTTTTAAGAGAGGAGACCGACTTAAGATTCAATTCGACCCCCCCCCCCCGTCTCCTTCGTCTGGCCAAACCCCCTTGGTCCCTCCTTAAATAACCCCTTGGGTGGTCATTTTAGAGTTTTGATTTTGTTTGATTGAGAATTAGCATTGGCTACTCTTTTCCATATACACAAGAGTTGACAATACCTCTTGTATAAACAAGTGCTTCATGTTATGTCCGCAATTCAGATTGCATATCTTAATATATTTTTTTGCTTGTTCTTCGGCCGTGCAATGATTGATCTTCGGGAATAGGTTGACCATGTTTTCAACATCACCAATAACTCATACCGGAGTTATTTCAGCGATTGCTAAGGCACGCCGCAAAAGTCTCCTCCAACAAAGATCGAAAACTATCTTGTCGACAAATTGGGCCACCTTGTGACTATCATTATCCATAGAAGAAAAGCTGCTAGTTGGGTTTCTATAGTCGTCCGGATGAAAGTAATGATATATGCAAGTCTAAGGCCATTTAAGTTTAGTGTTTAGTACTAAGCTTTTGCATATCCTACTACACATAACCGGTGAGAGTTTTTTATGTAGTCTTCTTATTTATGCTAATTGAATTTTTAATGTAAAAAGGTAAGACCAAAGATGTTATAATTCTATTCTAGTGTAGAACATGACTCAATATGTTACACATTTATGTGTAAACGAGAGAACCCATTCCACCTCGTCGGTATTGTGACGATTTTGTGCACACCACATTACACATTTTTCCAAAAGGTGTTCTGAATAGTGTGATTGAAATTTCATGGCGGTCAGGGTACTCTACTTCAGATATTGTATTTCGACGAGGACAGTGGACAGGGACAATTTCAAATCGAAGATTTTCCTAACTTGTCCTTGTCCATGTATGGTATTTTTTAGTTGGCTCTGTTTTTTTCAGATTTACATTAATCTTCTCATGCATGTATGTTTATTTTGAGCAGCAACAAAGACATTGAATATGTACTTTTGCTTTTTCTGCATCTCACTCTGCCGAATGATGGGATGAGAAGGGTAGAAAGATTCTACTAGTTGCAAAGGCAATGGCACAACCAGAAAGCTAAGGGTTTCTTTTCTATTCTCTGTCCATTGTAATAGAGTGCATTGCAATCATATCCAAATATCATATGAAATTCCTATGAATCAAAAGGAGTCGTATTCACTACACCACACGTGTTCTGATAACACATGTTCCAAACACTGCCACAATTGATTTTTTTGCGAAATACATGTGGAGTTTAAAATTGATTGAAATATGAATGAAATATTTTTAAAAGTTTTGAATTATATGCTTAGAAAATTGAACAAGAAACAATCACTAAAAAAATGATTTTTTTAACAAAAATGGCTTTTTGAAATGTTCCTGGAACAATTGAACAATTTTGATTAAAAATGCCAAAATAATGTGAAACCCCTCTTTTGAAACTTTCATGAAGATGAAATATTTTAAAAAAGAATTTGGTAGAAACCTATTGGAATAATATTAGTTGGAAGTTGGTATTCTACACCGAAAAAATGCGGATACAAAAGAAATACATCCCATAATATAGGCATGGCTCACAAGGACGGATTAGATTGGTTAAGAGGAGTCTGCTATGTACAAGCTCCGTCATAAATGAACTCTCCTCTGAGTGAGGCATTTTGGAGCCCAGTTTCTAGTGAGCCTTTTTTCAGTGATCGAAATTCATATGTAAAAGTATAAAAATGTATTAAAGAGCTACATTATTATGTAGATGTGTTGTACATATGTAAAAAAGCATTCAAAAAACACTTGACCATGTGAGTTGCCCAAAAAGGAAAATTCACGGATTTATAATACTAGCAAACAGCCCGCATTTTTGAAATGCATGCTTTTTCTGTACATGCATATATAAAAGCATGCATTACATGAAAATCTAGGTACACATATTATATTTATACTAGCACAAATGCCCGTGCGTTGCAACGTGAGAAAATACCAGTTTTTATGAACCACGATTTGCCGGGTCGAGGAACTATGTCACGGGATAATGGTAGCCGATGACAAAAAAAGATGCATCATTTGAGCATCACGATGTGGAGCTTAGGACATGGGGTATGATTCGGAGTAAATTGATCTGATTGACAACATTTTTCTAGGAAAAACTTTTGATCCATTTATCAAACATCATGGCAATAAAGAACATCAGAAGTATTAAAAAATACAACGTGATATAAATTCATCGGAGTCCGACACTCCTAACCCAATTATTATGGTTTCTAAAAAAAGAATAATCAAATGTCCCTGACATGAGGACGAATTGTTCTTTCAAGCGGACAATATATACAAAAGTCTAACAGAATTATGCATTTGGGGGGGGGGGGGGGGGGGGATTGTATGCATTGCTCAACTTGCGGTCCATGCTTTGCTAATGAGTAAGCACCATAACGTATTGCCAAAAAAGACCAGAAAAACAGCTTACAATAGAGAGAGAGAGAGAGTTGATCAAAATGCAATACTGATTAGGGTATTTTGTTGACCTAGTTAAAGATCTTCCAATATTATGCTCAACAAGTATTCCCTAGGGCGAGCGCTCTCCCAAAATCACGATGTTTAATGCGCAACGTGCGTCCCTAAGGGCGGGCGCTCTCCCAATATTATGCTCAACATGCGTGCATCTTCCTTATTATTCTGCCACAATGAAGTCTTAAATTCCTTTCCAAATTAGCTCCCCTATTTTCCTATCAAAATGAACTAAATTATCAGGCGTGGAACCTTGTTTCAATTCCTTTCCAAATTAGCTTCCTTATTCCCTATTATCATGTCTAAATTTCCTTCTTTATTATCATGTCTAAATTTGCTTCTCAAAACCTTTGCTTTAGCATGGACTGCTTTCTTTATTATCATGTCTCAGTTCCTCTCCAGCTTTTTCGTACATCAAAATACTCTTTATTGAAAGGTGATCACCATAGTATCTTTTAGAAGAGTACCAACAATCTCTACGGGTGGATCTTCCATCCACCCCGCACTCACCTTACTTGTCGCTAGTTTGGCTAAATCATGGGCAACACAATTAGTCTAACTAGAAGCATGCTAAAAAATTATATGCGGGGAATCACACGTAGGGTGATATATATCATCAAAAAAATGTCGCCGATAGACTGTAAGAGCGACCTTCATTCTTCATTGTCTCTATCTCGTTGATGTTGTCGAAATTCACCTCTATGCGATTACACCCGACTGTTGTTGCCAAATTGAGACCAAACCGTAAGGCGAGTGCCTCGGCCATAAGCACACTTCCACAACAATCAATTTCCCTGTTTCCTCCCGCGACGAATTTGCCATTAGAGTCTTTGATGACAGCATCATACGAGCCCTTGAGTAAGTCTGGGTCAAAAACTGCATCCATGCTTAGCTTCACGTAGTTGCTCCTTCGTCTTTCCAACCATGTCGCTTGATCGTCGCCTTTGCATCACTCGCCATAGTATAATTAGCAACTAAAGCTCTGATTGTCATTGCTATGAACTTAGGTTCCTAGACCTTTATATTATGCACTAACTTTGTCCTATCCCACCATAAATACCAAGAATCAACAGCAATTGCTTCCGTTGATTTCCGAGACTGAGGACCACACATTCTTCAAGTGGTTCCAGCAATGAATATTCTAGCACAGCTTGTCTCGCATGACCCAAAGCGCATGCTTGTTAATAACAAAGTCCAAACCCAGTAACCGCCATACCTCTTTAGCTTTTGCACAAGTGAATAACAAGTGCTTGGTATTCTCTACTCCTATACCGTATGTAGGACATTGCCCACCGACTTTTATATGTCTATTAGCCAAATTGTCCCGACATGGTAGCGAGCCTAACAAAGTTTGTTAGAGGAAAATTTTAACCTTGGCGGGACAGCTTAAGCTCTAGATCGTCCCCCATATTGGTGAATTCCGTGAGGGTCCGACTGTATTTTCTCCTGATATTTTATGTCCATATTGGTTGTGCCACTCCGCCAAGTATGCCGATCTCACTAAGAATCTCCCGTTTTGCACAAGTTCCATGCTACGAAGTCCAACATATCAAATTCAGGCAACAGAATCGCAAGGATCCGCGCCATATCAACTTGCCAGAATGTGTGAGAAACCAATTCTTCATCCCAACGACCCGTAACAGGTTCAATGAAATCACTTACTTTTGATAGTAAATTGCATCCATAGTAAATTGCATCCACGAGCCGTGATCACTTTCCTGGTAGGTGAGTTAGGGATCCATTCATCATCAGAAACATTGATCTAACTACCATCATCGACCCTCCATATATGACCTATTTTTAGTGTCTACACCCCTGACATAATATTTTGACATGTGAATGAGGCTCTCTTTGAGTTGCATCCAAAATATCACAATTTGGATAATATTGGGCTTTGAGAACACGTGCATAAAGGGAATCCGGATTATCAATTAATCTCCAAGCCTATTTCGCAAGCAGGGCTAGGTTAAAACAATGAATATCTTGAAATCCCATTTCACCTTCTTTTTTTGGCACACATAACTTCCACCACAGGGACCAGTTCATTTTCCTCTGATTGTCACCATCACCCCACCAATAATGCAACTTGCGTCTGTAATTCCTTTACAAATCTGTTTTGGAATTTTGAAAACCGACATTGCATAAGATGGTATAGCCCGTACAATAGATTTGAGTGGCACTTCCTTTCCTCCTGTTGAAAGTTGCCTTTCCTACCATCCCATAATTCTTTTCATAACTCGATCCACCAAAAATTGGAAACAATTTTTTCTTCTATCTAGACCCACGGTGGATGGTAAGCCTAGATAAGTACCGATAGTGCCTCGGTCATTATGTTCAAACTGCTGCAAATTTGTTCCTTCATCTCAACTCTAGTATTAGAGCTAAAAAATACACTTGACTTGTCCACACTAACCTTCTGTCCAGAAGCGACACAAACATGATGCAAGGATTTCTTTCATACACTCAACATTCTCAGTATTGGCCTTCATCGGGATTAATTAATCATCTACAAACAATAGATTAGTGATGGCCGGTGCTTCCCTACACACCTTCACTCCCTCAAGCTTCCCTTCTTCCTCAACTTTATTCAACAAAGCGGTCAATCCTTCAGTAAATAACATAAACAAATAAGGCGACAATGGATCGTCTGGACTTAAGCCTCTAGATGGTTTAATTTTTTTTTGTTTCTTTCAAGTTGAAACGTACATGATATTCCACTGTACTAACACATTGCATAACCGGTTTAACCCACTCTTCATGAAATCCCAATTTTACTACATGTTGAAACATCGGTCGAAATCCTCTCTAGACAGCCGAAACTCAGTTTTTACCCATATTGATTCTCGAAATGACTCCTTGATACCCGGGAAACTCAAATACCTATATAAGTTTGGACGATTGGATGTAAAATGGCGAGGTGTGACTATTTAATAGATTAAACAACATTATGTTTTAAACTCAAATACCTATATAAGTTTGGTTGGTAGCACAATATTTACATGACCGCCTTTTACCCCTTATGTGGGCTCCCAGCTAGACACTTGAACACACAAAGGCCCAGCTAGAGGCCCAGTCGAGCGACGCAAGGAAAAATCGAACGCACCTGACCAGAATGCAACCTATGTATAAGTTACAAAGAAAATTACGGACCAGGCGGACGAAAATTCGGGAGTAAGAAAAGATCGTCCCTTTAATAGTAGGTATAGATATAGATGTACATGTCAACTCTCTAAGTTTTATTGGCACTTCAAATGTGTAATTGTTGAAGAAAAAAAACATACTCATCGGAGCGAGTGATCCAAAGTCAATTTGCGGTATGTGCCACTGGTCTCGTAGGGAAATTTACCTTTATATTTTTTAGGGAAAGTCGTCATAAAACAGTCTGAACATCTCGATTGGTTCGTGTCATTATTACACCCCTAAAACACATGTTGCAAACGAATAGTTCCCTTAAGACATCTTGGAGATGGCTTTGAAACAGTCTCGGGCCTAGGGTGGGCTTCTACAGCGAACAGGCACTCGTTTTTAGGTATAGTTATGTAATTTCGGCCCAAAACTCTTAGTCCTATCCCACCCAAAAGCCCAGCACCTGCAACTCCAGCCCATGGTAGCACCCTCTTTGGGACACTGGGAGCCCACGCAGCAGGCACTGAATCAGCTTCCTCGCCATGGACGGTGTGCGAGAATGACACGCCCGTGCCGCCCCCCCCCCCCCCCCCCCCCCCAATGAGGCTCGGCTACGTGTAGCACAGCGCCCGGTTGAGGGTTGACCACCGAGCGCTGTTCCACGTTCATGCACGCTACCCGCAAGTCAGCAGCTGCTTCTGCTCACTCCGTCACCACCCGTGAGCCCCAACATTTGCTGCATGGCGCTGTCAAACTCACCACAGGCACACAGAAGCACAGGATCCAAAGAGCAGGTGGCGGATGGATCGATCAGTCGCGCAGGGCCTCTCGTCTCAGATCAAGCTCTCTTCGGGCTAGGTCCATCGTATCGTGCCGTCCATGGCCGTGGATGCCAACACATCGCAAGGTTAGGCAGGCTCTAGATAGAGAAAGAGATAAGTGAAGAACGTGAAGGCTTCCCCTTGTCTTTTGCCTGGCCTGACACGAGAGCTGTGCATGCAGACTCGCAGACACGCAGTTACGCACACTGCAACTCGTTTCGTTTTTAATAAAAATCGGCGCGCCTCTGGCCGGAGTAGACTAATAAAACTATTGCCGCTGCCATCCACTCTGGCTTGGTTGGTTTCTTCTTGTGGGCCTGCGGCCCGCGTCAGCCTTCCCGCTGCACCGTTGCAACAGTCTATATGTAAGTGCGGCAGTGCAGCAGCATGAGATGGCCGCAGTAGATAAGACGTTTCTGTTCTGAGCTCAGTGCATGGCGCAGATTAAAGTTTCTACTAGTAGCTTTCTTCTGCGTGATCGTTTTAATTCGGTTCATGACATGCAGTAGATTGTTGTCCTCTGGTTGTACGGGTGCTTGCCAGGGTCCAAAAGCTTCATTCCAAGAGATGCTTCCGCGTCAAGCCATGGCCATGCAGCGTCTAGCCTGATACACGGCTTTCGGCTGCTTTATCATTTTCGTGGTTAAATTCCTGCAGCTGCCTTATGACCTTATGAGTTATCAGCCATGGAACTCTTCATCGAGACTAGTAGCATGCCGCCTTGGCAGTACAAAATGCATCCACGCTATTGCACACCCATGGGTGGAATAATTGATTGATCTCACCATGTTGAGTGAGAACACCCTAGACCTGGCCAGTGCAAAGCACAAACAGGATGCTAGCTAATTTGGCTGAACTCAGAGGGACACAAGTGGGCACCATGTCACCATCAAGCACCACCACTACCTCGAAGCAAAGCAAAGCAAAGCACACCACCAGGGCCAGAGAATGGCAATGCAATCAATGTGGGTTCACTGCTCCCATTCTCAATAGGCAGACTAGGGCAAAGCATTAGAAACAAGAGCCGCGCCTGCATGCACACACAGGGCAATCTGTTCGCCCGCCCCCTACGTACCTAGTAGCTGTTCCGTCCCCGTGCACTGTGGGAGTAGTCTGTGGACACGCACGTAGCAAGAATTATTGGGCGTTGGTGTACGTGCTCCGCATCTTCCTTCTCCTCAGGCCAACTCCACCGTGCGACCCTATCCTGTCCGGCCCCGTCCGTCTGGGGTAAAAGGGACAAACCGGACGGCCAGCGCACGGGAGCAAACGGACTTTTGTCCGTTTTGTGTCCGCTTTCGACCCACCCAGGGCCCAAGTTTGCGCCGCTTTTGGGGTGAAACGGACACCACGCGGACGCGCCGGCCATCTGCGCGTGTCCTCCCCTGGCCCGCCCGTCGGTGGTACAGGGCGGACCTTTTTCTATCCGCCCCCTCCCTCCCTCCGGCCGCACCCCACTCCACTCTTCTCCACTCTTCCTCACTCTTTCCCTCGCCGCCGCCGCCGCTGCCATTGCAGCTGTGCAGCTCGGACGCGCGCTCGCCCAGCCCCTTCCCCTCGGCGCCGCCGAGCTACCCAACCGCGGCCACCTGGTTTGCGCACCCGCCGACCGGATTTGGGGCGGATCCGGTCGGTCTTGAGCTCGCCCGGCTGTGGGAGGCTGGGCCGCGCCATGGACTGGCCGGGCACCTCGCCGGAAGGCCCTGGAAGGGCCGCAAGGCCACATGCAGGCAGTGGCTCCTCCTCTAGCCGTTCGGATCTGCACCGTCGGTGGTCCGCCGGCAGATACACGAATGGCGGCCGGCCGTGCTCGGTGCTTGCCCAAAAGCTCGTCGGTGCACCGTTGCCACTCATTAAGTGCGACCACTGCCCAAGGATGGTCGTGCGCCGCGTGTCTACAACGCCGGAACATCCCGGATGGGTGTTCATCAAGTGCTTAAACGATGGGGTATGTGCTCTTTTTAGCTTCGGTTTGTGCTCTTGGATTAGACTAGTTGTGCTAACTTCAAATTTTATTGTGTAGAATGGATGCAAGTTTTGGTATTGGGAAGAAGAGTACATCGATATATTGATAGAGCGAAATTTAGTACATGTTCGTGCACTTTTAGCTAGCATAGAGGCTGTAGATGAGACAAGTGCACTTGTTGCTAGATTAGAGGCTAGACATGAGACTAGGTGTGAGGAAGCAGCATCGACTTCTGGCTTGAAGAAGAAAGGAGGGTGCAACATCGAGCCTCCTCCACAGATCAACAATGAGTGCATCGAGAAGGCCCTAACCCAACTCAAAGGAGCAGTTATGGAAGTTGGGTATCTTCTAAAATGTATTTTTGTAGTTGTTATTTTCTTTGGCCTTGCTTTACTAGTCAAAATATGATGATGTATTGTCATGTATCAAAAATGAATGATAAAAAAAAGTTAAGGACTTGCAAAGAAAAATGCACGCGGACAAGATGCGGCCGGGATGCGTCCGCGCGCTGGGCGCACGGCCACCGCATCCCAGGACACGCCCGGACACGACCCCAAATCTCTACCCAAACGGACAGAATCCAGACAAAACGGACGTCCGTTTGGGGTCGCGGTGGAGTTGGCCTCCCCTCCGTCCATGTTCTGGTCTGCCCCTGCCTATGGCGATATATACGCCGCGTGCTCTGCATCCAGACCGATCGATCCATCGACCGGCCTTAATTTGCTTCTGCGGCGTGCTACTATTTACGTCTTCGTTTCCAGAAACTCCGCATGACGTGATCCATGGAAAGCTGCGGCGACGCTCATCTCCATCGAACTTTTATGTCGGGAGCGATCGGCCGACCGTAATTGCACTTTCCCGGCCTGCCACTCTGTACTGTCAACTGATCATATATACGTAGTAGAACAGCAGGATTGGTGTCAGAATTCTCCGAATTTTCTTTCTTTCTTTCCTCAGGGAAGGCATGCAGTTAAGTTGCCTACAGATGGTGCACGTAAGACATCTCGACGTGCCGGCCTGGATGACCTGACGGAGCTACTTACTGATCATGGGATGCGCACAGTGCTACAATTACCCTCGTACGTAAAGAGGTCTGCTATAGCGATGGGTGCAACACAACGCAGTTTGTTTCTTCGATGCGCACCAGGCCTGGCATTGGCATGCATGATGTCAACCCTGTACGCGTGCGTCGGCGCCGTTGAAGGGCAACGAAATGAATTTGCCAAAGACGTGGGCACCAGATGATGGTCAGAACGCCTACCAGACATTCGAAATGAATTGGGCTACAGTGTAGACTTCATTATGCTCGGTCGATGAGGTCGCAATTGCGCGTGTTCGTGCACAGTTACGCACGCACGTACCACTTTGTTGTCGTCCTGTTGCTGGCAGCGTCGCATGCATGCAGTGCAACCATGCGCTGCTTGGTCTTGACGGCACACACTGCTGATCATCATGCCCGTCTCATTGGCGAGAATATGTGCATGCAGGGCCGGTCCTAATATTTTAGGGGCCGGGGTGAAACCAAAATCCGGGGCCCTTTGAACTTTCAAAAACTATTTTCGGTATAAACTTTGTACACCATACTACTAACAAATCATGTAGGAATGATTATCGTTTTCTATAGAAGAATAATTGATCGATTACTTATGTGCATTTGTTTGCATATTAGGATTCGCATCTTCTTATTTTATTGCCGGTGCGCCAACTAGTCCTAATTAATCCGACAGAATCAACCACTTAGTCATATATTGGGCTGTGTCTTACATTTCGTTGGTATTTTTTCAGAATAAAAAAGTGAATATAATTTCGCATTGCAAGTGCATACAAACGCTACCTTTCATCAAACAGTTTTACTCAGCCAAGATGCAAAAAGCTGAAAGCTACAAAACTTTCCTTGCATCAAGAGTTTACATGGTATCTTACATACCTGGATGTGGCAGTCCGGCAATGTACCACTCATCCTTGTACAAATCCTTGAAACCGTTCACAGGCTTCACGCCTGGTTCTGAGGATTGAAGACCATGATCAAGGCGACCATCGCTTTCATAGTTGTGTCGTTCTGTGCAACACTACGGCAAACAAAAGCCTGGCGCTGGCGGCATCGTCGGCATAAAGATCTAGGGCATAAGTTAGGGCAAAATCGTTAAGAAAAAGGACGTCTTATCTGAAATCGTCGGCGGAAGGCGTAGGCTGGAGCTGCGGCATCGACGTGCCATGGTGTGGGTATCTAGCGTCTGCTGCCTGGCGGCCGCCAGTGGCTGCGGGCGATTAGGTTTTCAGGAGATCAGGCGAAAAAATAGGAGGTGAACAGCCTACACGCGATGATGGATGATAGTCATCGTGCGTGATTAGTGTGGGTTATCGATCCTTTCCAAACGTGATCAGTGCACGTAATGTAGGCCCAATTATCACTTTTTACGAACTAGAGCCCAATCGTATTAACAGGGCAGAGCACAAACCTGGGGGCCTGTCTGCATGAGTGCAGGTAGGGTGGCCATTTCAATTTTACTCTTCTACGTAGTTTCGAGCCAATTTTGAAAGGGGTTGGCTATGGGTAAGTCAATTGAAAAATCAATTTTGGTCAATCGATTTGTTTGATCTGCCTCCCCCCCCCCCCCCCCCCACACCCAAAAAAAAAAGATTTGTTTGATCTGCCCAATGCAATACAGGTGGTCAAGATTGCTTCCTCAACCTCTAGCGTCCACATTCTTCTTCTTTCTCAACCGCCCAAGGTATGACCGGCCGAATAGCCGGCCACCACCACCCGTGGCCTGCGGCGCTCCCGCGCCAACCTCGTCGCCTCACCCTTCCCTCAACCGCCTACCACCGACGTGCTGCCGCCACTCCTGGTCATTCCTCTAACTCCGACGATGATCAGTTTTTTTCGGCGAACCTGCACCACCCTCACATTCCTAAGATAGATAATGGGGGTCATCTGCCATCCTGAGATAGATAACGGTGTCACGTGCCACCACAAGATAGACCCAAAGGGCTTCTCCGATGAGCCGGCGGCTGCTTCTTCCTTTCCTTCGTTGGCTGCTTCTTCCTTCCGATATCGACTGACCCAAAATGCTTTTTCAGGTGACTGGCGTGCATCTAAACTGATTTTGGGATTAGCTAGAGGTAAGTAAATTAAAAAAATCAATTTGGGTCAGCCGATTTGTTTGATCTGTTTGATGCAATACAAGCGGTCACGAGTGCTTCTCCAACCTCCAACGTCCACGTTCTTCTTCTTCCTCAACCGCCCAAGGTACCACCGGCCGAATCGCCGGCCGCCACCACCGGCGGCCCGTGGAGCTCCCGCGCCAACCTCGTCGCCTCGCCCTCCCCTCAACCGCCTACCATCCACGTGCTGCAGCCACTCCCGGTCATCCCTCTAACTCCGGCGATGACCATTTTTTTTTTCAAACGAACCTGCACCACCCCCTAAGATAGATAATGGGGTCATCTGCCATCCTAAGATAGATAACGGGGTCATCTACCACCATAAGGCCTTATTTGGTTGCTTGGGGAGATGTACACGGGGTAGAGCTGCCCCAGATTGAAAATTCCTGGCAAAGCGAAAAGCGCAGGGAAATTTTGCATCACCATTTGGGAGGAGCGGGGGAAATTTTGCTCAGATTCATCTTGATGTTGATACGCGTAAAGTAGTCCCCAGCACACCAGATCTCCCCGCCCGCCGGAGATGTTGTCTCTCACCAAAAAGCATATACAGGATCCAGCCCATCGACTGCAGCGGAGGGCTTGAACGGGTCCTCGCCTTCTTGTTCCTCGGCGAGGAGAGGTTGGAACTGAGGAGAGAGGAGGGGTTCGACCGATCGAGGTGGGCGGCGAAAGAACAAGGAAAGATCGAGCGAGACGGCGGCGTGGTTTGTGAACAGAGACGAGCGAAAGAAACAAGGAACTTCTCCAACAAGTAGTGACCGGTGTTTTCTTGTCCCGGGGATTCGGCCGGGACGGGCAAAAATTTCCCTGACTTGGGCTCCAACCAAATGGCCCTTCAGAATTCCCTGGGAGAGGTTAGCACGTGCCTTTTTGTCCCCGGGACTGGGCTGGGAGCTGCTTGTTTCTTCCGAAATCGACCAACCCAAAATGCTTTTTCAGGCGACTGATGTGCAGCTAAACTGATTTTGATAAGCAGCGGAAATGGACTGCAATCCAAACCTGAAAAACCCTACCGATCCGCTAGTGCACAACGTTGTACCAATAGGACAGCAAACGAACAAAACTCAACGAGGTGCAGTGCAAACCCAAGACCGTGGCTGGGGCGTTGGGATTCATCCTATCCACCTCCCGCCGGCCCCGCGAGCTCGCAGGCTCATTCGATCTTCTGTCAAAACAAAATTCCATCTCGTGCATGCTTTGGATCCAGTGACCCGCCAAAGCTAAAGCTGGGCTTATCCGTCTGCAGAAACAACAATCGGCCGAAGCCTCCCGCCCCATCAAATCAGATCCAAGCTCATCCTCCGCTCAAGTCTCAGATTTGAGGCGATCGACTAGCGCTTGACCCGCCCAATGACCCAAACCCAACCCGAGGGGCCCTTCCTCCACGCTCAAGCGGCAGAGGCGGCCAGGCCGGGTCCGGACTCCGGACCCGGCGCGCGCGCGCACAGCGCCCAGCGGCACCACTGCTCGCCGGGGCAGGCGCACTTATTGCGCGGCAGTGGCGGTGCATGCTTGCTTGATGACGCCCTGCGCCGCGCTGCCGGAAGTCTATACGAGGCTAGTTTTCACTTGCCATGGCATCGAGCGTGCGCTGGTGCCGCTGCTGAAAATGGGCTGCCCGACCGGGTCGAGTAAATAAGGCGACGGTAATTACTCGACCAGGCGATCGAGGCGAGACGGTGAAAACTGAAAGCTGGTGCAGCTGGCGAGATACACGGACGGGTGGTGGGACGGGTGCTAGTTGGGCTCTTTTGAGCACCGCAAAGCGCGCGACGTGACATACTACACGTAGCAGTGACGCGCTGTGTGCGTGTGTGTAAAGAAGAGAGAGAGAGCAGTGGAGCATGGGCGGTGGGTACTCCACACGCATCGGCCGATCATAGTAGCATGATGACGACCTCAACCCCCCTCGCCACCCTGCTCGTTGCATAGTCTTCTCTAGTAAAACCTGCGGGGCCCGGCGCCAACCCAACGCCCACCAGCCAGCAGCGCAGAGCAGAGCAGAGCGCCCGCTCTTCTAATATAAACGGCTTGACTTCTGTTCTAGCGGGGCCGTAGTTGCATTGCGGTTGCAGCTAGGGAGAGAGTGAGTGAGTGAGTAGTGAGGCGAAGGGAAATGGAGGCGGCGGGAGAGGGGAGGAAGCTCCATCACCACGCGGGCGGCGGCAGGGCGCAGATGGAGGCGAGCCCGGAGCGCGGCAGGCCGGCGTACGCGTCGGCCGTGACGGCGAGGTCCGCGCCGGCGAGGCCCATGAGGCGGGTGCAGATCATCTACTACCTCTGCCGCAACGGCCAGCTCGAGCACCCGCACTTCATGGAGCTCGCGCAGCATCCCCACCAGCCGCTGCGCCTCAAAGGTAGGCACGCACCTCTTCCATCTGCAGCTTCCTCTGCGTTCCTTCCTGGTCTTTTGCTTCTAGCCATGGCTGATCGACGGTCCACTTTTGTCGGCGCGAAGATGTGATGGACAAGCTGACGCTGCTGAGGGGCAAAGGCATGCCTGCTCTCTTCTCGTGGTCTTGCAAGAGGTGAATAGGCGCCGGCTCGTTTACTGTACACGCGCCGTACGTATTCTCATGAAAATGTACTCATGGTTTTGCATTTGTATTGCTCTTTGATTTGAAGGAACTACAAGAACGGCTACGTGTGGAACGACCTGTCGGAGAGCGACGTGATATACCCGTCCGACGGCGTGGAGTACGTCCTCAAGGGCTCCGAGATCTTCCCCGGCTGTTCTTCCGGTAATCATCATGCTAACCCCTCTCCATCACTTACCTGCTGCCATGGCCGTGTTGCGAAATGGACATGGCTTGCATGAATCATGACCCATGTAAAGCAAGAACTTCTTCTTCTTCCTAGCATGAGCCATGGGATACTGTGATAACTTCATTTTTTTTTGTTCCTTCTTTTTGTAGTACAAAAAACAAGCCGTCTTTTCCTTCTTTTCGCCTCTCTCTGTCCCCATTGTCGACTCGTTTTCAAACGAATGGTCCAAGAGAGAGGAGCTGGTAAAACGAAGTACTCTACCTACAGCAGCTTCTTACACCTTTCACGTTCCCTTTCTGCACCAGCGTCGAAAGTCGCGAGGAATTTATCACCCAACGGCTCAAATCGCTAGAATTCCCACTCATTTTTTCTCCACGGGGTTAATGCATGCACGCACGGTGGCGCCAGAAGTCTATCATGGCATGCAATGCAGTGTCTGAAGTAAAATCTGAATTTATCCGCAGCAGAAGTACAGCACAGTGGTGACTGTCCAACTAATTTTCATTTCGTTTCTCTGATCGCCAGCCGTCGCAGCGGACCGGTTCCAGCACCTCCGGGTGACGGACAGGTCGCCGACCAAGCCGCCGCTGGCCCTCCCGCACAGCCACAAGCAGTACGTGGACGCGTACCGGGACGACGCCGGCGAGGACCCCGAGGACGACGAGCTCGGGTACCCGTACCACCGGCGTGCCGCTGCGGCTCGGCTGGGCGGGCCGAACAAGCCCGTCTCGGCCCGCACCAACCGTGGCCACCCCGTGGAGCTGCCCGTGGAGGAGACCTCACCGCCGTCCTCGACGTCGTCCGACAAGCCGCCGCCGCAGCAGCAGGCGAGCCGCTGCGACGAGGCCGAGCCGAACAGGACCGGGTCGATGCTCCTGCAGCTCATCGCGTGCGGGGCGGTCACCGCCGGTCCAGCCAAGTGCGGCGGCCGGGCCGAGCCGAGGCGGAGCTGCGGCCTGGTGAGCCGGCTGTCGTCCCGCGCCGGCGCGGAGGATGACGAGGAGGAGGAGGCTGGCGGCGAGCTGAGCCGGCGGTTCGGCCGCATGCGGGCCGAGGAGAAGGAGTACTTCAGCGGCAGCATCATCGTGGACAGCGGAGGCAGGGGCACCCCGCTGCCTGCTTCCTCGCTCAAACGCTCCAACTCGTACACCGAGGAGAGGTAATCAGCTTTGCTTGCAACCACTAATCCTCCTTCGTTCGTCACGTGTAGCACTATACATATTCTCAGTTTGAAGTACGTAGTGAGCTGCAGTAGTTTTGATTGACACTGTGGGACGCATATGAGTTCCCATAATCTCACTCGGCTTGTCACATCGGTCACTCATTATAATTAGGGTCATGTCATGTGGACGTAGCCCACGAGGGTTCGGTCTTTAGCCGTGGCAGGACACGGAGGTCAAAAGATGAACATGCACGTCCTTCGTCCTGCGAAATTGATAGGAAAAAGCTTTGCATGCATGCGTGCATGTCGTCGCTTACGACGAAGGCCGCCAAAGCGCCAAGCATTGCAGGATCCATTGGTCTGTTCACGGTTCTAGCTAGGTCGTACTACCATTGTATGGGCGGCAGCACGCAGCACAGGCATTATTGCCGGACGGGAAGTATTCGGAATTACTTGTCAAAAAATGATGTATCTAGACGTATTTTAGTTGTAGATACATTTATTTTTATCCACTTTCGAGACAAATAATTTGAAACGGAGGAGTACGTGCGTACGTGCCGACCGTGCGCTGCTCCATGGATTCTCGTTGGCTGTGTGGTGGTGCACTGTACGTTCAGGCGCGTCACGTGGCACGGCGGCTATCCTAGCTGCGTCGCGCTGCTGCATTGTTCAGTGCACTGTGCATGCATGCGCGGGCCACCGCCCACTCTGCTCGCTCGATCGATCGATCGATCGGCAGGCGAAAGTGCCTTTCACATACGCGCAGACATGCTACTAGCCTAGCCTACTACAGTAGCTGTCATCACTGTGCTCCAAAGCACGTCCAACACATGCATATGATCGCTGCTGAGAATGGTTTTGTGTTTGAATGCAGGGGCTCGAGGCTTGGCGTGGGGGCGATCGGCGAGGAGACGGCGGATGAGAGGATCGGAGGGGGGGAGGGGATGATGAGGGGAAGGTGCATCCCTGGCAGGAAGAGGCAGCCGCAGCAACACAAATAGGCCGGCCGGTGCCTCGGCTTAGCTATCAAGATTAATCTCTGCTTGAGCCAGGGCATGTAGTAATAGTTCTAGTAGCAGGAGTGTTCAGCATCTCTACTTGTGTGTTGTGGACCATGGGTTGGCATGGAGAGCTAGCCTTAGCATCTAGTTCGATGTTGGACAAGTCAGCACGCATGGCACTTAATTTTGGAATCCTATGTCTATGTGAACGGTGAGAGTCGGTAGTACTGTATCGATACGGACCGGTAGCAATGCAAGTAATCGATTGATCATGCCCGTCGTGCCTGTATTTCTGACACTGTATGTCACGTTCCTTGATACTACCTAACAGTATCCATAGTCCGACTTCTCAAATTCGCCACTGATCGAACAAGAGAGAGGAGCAAAAAGTTGACCAAACCAAACCCCTCTGATTCGAACCCCCTCAAAGTCTCCTTAAATGCTCGGACTATTCGCCACTCCTCTTATTCATATGAGATGAATAGCCACTCCTTTTATTTATCTCATGTATGAGATGAGTATGAGTGACCGGGCGTGTCTAGTCAGTGGTCATATGTCGGCCACATAGGATTGGACCCATCATAAAACATCTTTTTTGTTTCTTTACTATTTATTTTCTTCTTCTTCATCAATCACATGCATATGACCGGTAAGGAAAAAAATGAGGAATATGGCTGAGTGGATGGGTAAATAGGAAGACGGACACGACCAGACGCTGCATTTCCAGTTTTTGGATCGGAGGGAGTAATTTACAATTTGCTTTTGCAGAGGGGCTTCCAGAGAATGGGAGTGAGGATTCAGACATGCTTGCATTTCCAGCCTTTGAACCTCCCCTTCCTCTTTGCTGGTAAATGCATTTTCCCTGCTGCATTTGCTTGAGTGCATCTTGCTGCATATGCCTGTATTTGGTTTTCGTATCTGAATTATTTCGATTATCAGGCGAGCAGGTCCATATACTGGCGTTTCCTATCAGCCTCCCAACAAGATATGCAGGTCATATCTCCATTTAGAACTGCTGCCGTGATGTCTAAGAATGGAAATTCGCTACAGCACCCTACAAATAATCTAGTCCTGTCAGTGAAAAGGGTGATGAGCAAATGGAACAACCAGAGAAGATAGTTCTCACGCTGTTGAGGAAAACATGGAGATGGCTGAACTCGATGACAAACTTTCTCCTTCAACACCAGATATTTTGGTGACCGAATCTCTCCTTCAGATGGAAGGTTGCAAACAGCAAATAAAATAATCCAACTTTTTTGTCTGAATTGCGGAGTCAGATGAACCTCTCTGGTTCAAGAAAAGAGTAGCTACAACTAATACGGCAGACGAACAATCATGTTCAGATATCCAGGGAATTAACACAGTTTCAAGGAGTACTGCTTGAACTGGTTGCGGTCTGCTTCAATAAAATCGGGCAGGGGGGGGGGGGGGGGGGGGCAACCCCCTTTCTTTCAAAAAAAAAGGATAAAGGTTTTTTTTTTATGGTGGCACGTCTGGAGGAGTCGCTCATGATACTGTAAGGTGCTATGCTCTGCAGAATGGAGACATCGTGGTATGTTTCGAATGATCTGCCTGTTTAGTTGCTGGGTGACATTATAAACTAATATTATTTTTTCAAATGATTGACTTTGGGAAGTTTATGGACTATGCATAAATAGTTGCAAGCTTGGTACTATGATTTTAGTTTCGCAACCATCTGCTTGATGCACAGACACTGGTCTGAAATCTACTAGGAGTACCTTACTGCATCACTTGCTTCACTGCATTTTAATGCACCTTTATATCCGTCACGGTAGTAAGTAGCCTCCTGCAAAGTTTAGAGTTCTGTCTCACCATCTTCGATGAAATCAGCTATTACGCTTTACGCTTTAAGCAAATTCATGTAAACCTTTTGCACGACTACTGCAGTTTTCTGTATACTAATCATGCTTGTTATTAGTTTATATACACTTACCTTTGGTTTGAAGCTTCTGTCTAAGACCGGCGGTATCCATACATCTGAAGTATTAATTGTTTCTTTCCAGGCAAGATAAGGAGTACTCAATTATTCTGAAGCCTGCAAATATGTTTCTTTCCAGGGATTGGATGATCAACAGTAAGGTACTTCCAAATTAAAGATGACTGGAGTTGATACAAATGCTTCTGTTCCTGGGGTTAGCGACAACGGCGCTGCTCTTAATGATCAGTATGTTGTACTTATATCATATCGCTGCAATTATACTGAACTTTTGGAAAAATAGAACATGCGCTTGAGAACAAGTGTTTGTTTATAATTCTGACTCCCAGCCCTTTTATCCTCTGCAGAATCAAAGCTTTTCTTTAAGCAAGCCACGAGCTGGCAACCCCGTGCAGCTAGTGATCTTATGATCTCTGTATCTTCAGAACTGTCATTACGAAATCATAGCCTGAGTGCTCGAGTTCCTCAACTCCCTATACAGGTTATTTCAGTTCTTTTTTAGGTCTGGTTGCATTCCAGACCTCGCACTGATAGTGTGAATTGTGGTTTTCCAGGTCTTAACCCTTGAAGCTACTAATGACTTTAGAAAACCTCACATTAACTATTCTTTTTTTGCGGGTTCACATCAACTGTTCTTGCTCCAGAAGCATCTGGTTCTTCCTCAGTTGTATCATTGAACACAGCTCCAACCATTGAACTCAGCTCCAACCACACCATATGGTTGTTATGATAATCTTTTTTTTTTGCAGAAAGGTTGTTATGATAATCTTAATGAACCTATGAGAAGGTCTGGCTTGGGAAAACATGGAAATGGTTCTCGGAGACTAAATTCAGTTGTTACTGGCCCTCCAGAATAAAGTGATAATGGAGGAAATAGAATGAGTACTTCAATAGGCTGTACCCATATATGGTTGCACAGTGCAGTTCCTCTAGGGTATTGCTATCCATCCCTCGCCGTTTCCCCCTTCCGTTGTTCAATATGTCAATACGCTGAAGAATTGCATTTTTGTGGTTAACGGGGTGTGTTCATGCACGGTCAAGCACCATTGTCAAGTTTGAGCTACTCCCATTAGTAGATAGGATCATTACACTAGATACATTGCAAATAACCATAAAGGAGAAAGGAAAAAAATTCATGAGAAAAACAATATACATAATATCAGCCAGATATAACATGTTGCCTACCCTCGGAGCAAAATTTGTCATTGTTACTGTTTACTACCTGTCATAGTCTGAATCCACCAGATTCATCAGATTAAATTTTAACATAGTGTTCCATGGCAGGATCGGACGACCAAACCTGTTAAACATGTCATGTATTTTGCAGCTGATTCACGTCATGTATCTTTGCACCACAAATCTTGCGTAGTACATAGTAGGGTCAGTTCTTTTGATGGCTTCTAGAAGAAGCTGGATAGGAAGCCTAAAAAACCACCAAAAGAACTGTCCCTTAGAGCACTCATTGGAAATACACACACTTCCGCCATTTCAGCACGAAGGTCATAGTAGGAAGTAGCAGTGCACTATTCTATATCTTGATGTCTGTGGCTCAACCTCTGCGCGAGTGAGAGTCCAAGTGTGTAGCTGCTCATTTGTATTGGATGTTGGACATGGCAGCTCTTAGGGTAGTATCCGAGAAACGAGCCAGCCAGATAATGGTATTTGTGCTGAAGACGATAGTGTCCGGTCCGCATGAACCAGAGAATATGAGACAAAGCTTTTGTGTTAGCCAGGTTCACATATATATCCATTTATAAACAGAGTGCTGAGTGGTTGGGCAGGCTTGTTGAAAAACCTGTAATGTTGTGCTGCATAGTTTTGACATCATTTTTGTGGTTTTTCATTCTTTTTGTGGAAGGGATGAGGGGTATGGCGAGCAACCTTGGGTCTCATGGATCTAGGTGAAAGGTGAGAAATGCAATGGCCTATGGCGATTGGAGGTAAGCGGGCGACGATCGAAACCGTAGCCCAAAGGGCCCGAGCACTCTACCGTGCAGCGGTTGACCCAAATGTCACAGCTCAGAAGTCGTGCCTATTCGAGATAAGCAAAACAAGCTTTCTCGAAATCAACCGTTCTATTCAACTCCCACCGTCCTAATATAAGGTGTTATTTATATCCAATGTACTCATATATTGGTTGTAATATCATTTTATATTATAGAACAGTGTAATATATAGTAAAATAAAAGAGCAAGGATGATAAAACAAATCTAGCTTTGCCTATCCATGCAAAGTGCTACAAACGCACTTCAATTATTTCGTACGAACACGCAACAGTACTAGAATATATTAGATCAGTATCATTAGTCATAAGTTATACATTGAAGCATAACATACACTTGCACCTAATTCAACTGGACAGACGGTTCAACTAAACAGAGATTTCACTACTACTTCAACAGGTTCAACATAACATACACAGGAATAAGTACTTCACAAGCAGTACCACGGGAGCACTGCATAACAAACGGACACACGACACAGAAACACACGGTGACTACTAGTACCAGCAAAGCAAGCACAAACATCATGGCCTCTACTTCACAAGCAGCAGCTACCCAAGTACTCCCTCCGTAAACTAATATAAGTGTGTTTAGAATACTAAAGTAGTGATCTAAACACTCTTATATTAGTTAACAGAGGGAGTAGGAAACAGACACACGACACACAGCTGTGACTACCTCCAGCAAAGCAAGCACAAACCTCATGGCCCCTTCATCCATAAGACAAAAGGAGAGACCACGCCACCGTTACCTCCATCTCACAAGAGCCAACCTTGAGCATTTGGTGGCTCCTACCAGATCTCTTGGGTGTGAAATAGACGTCGTCTCTAATTACATCCTCTTCATCGTTGGCAGGGTTTGCTTCCACCGAGACTTCCAGCTTTCCTTTGCTTTCAACGCTAACCACGCGACGAAAAAGCTTGACATACCCATCATCCTTAACAGGTAGGACCTCATCAACCTCAAATCCGAGAAGCACAACTTCCATGTCATTGATGCTAGCAGTAGATGCAGTAAACAGGCCTCCATGGTCATATGGCCATTCCCCATGATTGACTTTGACACTAATTGTAGCCTCCACGGAATGAACAATGTGGGCAACGGTTAGCTGCAACGTGCTAAGCCTGCTAGTCAAATCTCGTTGCATGACGAAGGAGTTAAAAGGGACAATCTCGATGTAGGCATCAGATACATAGCTGAATTCTTCATCACCAGAATCTCGCTTAAGTTTTAACTCAACCTCAATATATGAATGATGCACTGACAACACAATAGCACGGGAAGGACCGGTGAGAGGTAAATATGGAGCCTGCATATAATGGGGCAATGATCATCATGAGAATTCAAAATAATTATGCAGAATGCTAGCCACACAACATCAAGATTAGTTCAGAACTTCAGATATAACAGGGGAAATCAGTAGTAACCAATCTGATGTCGATTAACCATCTTACTAAACTCACATCGTCCTATTAGGCCAGACATACTTCAATTACTAATTGCCACATTCTGAACATTGCATAACGCAACACCAAAGTTCAGTAGGAAATATGGACTAAACTGGGGCAGACATTTAAGTGTTCAACACAGCTATTGAAACCACCACACGCAACTAACTCCGAATACAGATCGTTACGAGCAACAACAGGTAAGCGGCACTATATAAGAGCTGACATTTCAAAACCTTCAAAAAGAAGCATGCATTCTACTGCAATAACTGAGGTGGAAAGTTTAAATATTGACTATCATGCTTCTATTTCGTGTCCATGAAGCATGAGGTTTACCAAATACAGGCAGGAGATAGCACATGTTGGCAAATTGTATCATTATGGGAATTTTTTACAAAGAGCATGTTATATAACCATAGAATTGTTGCTTAGATGGCATAAGCTTTTTAATTATTAAGATTTTCAACCAACCACAAGATAGATGCCATGAGTTCTCCAGTTAAAATTATATAATTATTCATATCTCTTTGTTAGTTGTACGGCATGCTTTTCGAGAATACTATGGTTGAAAGCGTTTACTGCAGACAAGAGAAGTGGTATTTTTTGGAGAATAAATACGTACATCCTCGTAGAGGATTTCACAGTTATCTCTCTCGCAATCAATGAAAAAAATAGCGTGCTACAGCAAAATAGCGCCGACCTCAAAATATGCTATTAGCGTGCTATATGTGCTATATCATGCTATAGCGTGCTATTAGCGAGACGTTGTACACTGATATATTTAGCGAGACAATTCTCAAGATGCTATAGCGTGCTATTAGCGAGGTTATAGCGTGCTATTTTTTTCAGTGCTCGCAATCAAAGATGATATTGCGATTGCGATCCACTGTGTCGCGTGCTGCAATCTTGCCATAGAGACTAAGTGGCCAAGATATCCCCTTCTTTACTCCAACGACTTTCACTGAAAAAACCTGAAGAGTCTCAAGTGGGGCAGCGAGGTCACACTCATCATCAGTGAATCGCATGGGAGGGATAGAAGCTGCATCGTCGACAAACAGAGTAGTTAGTGATAAAAGATTAAAATTAACCTTCATTTTCCACATAAAAAATTAATATAAATCTAGCTGTCCAGATCTCGGTAAAGAATCTGATTAGATGGATAAAAATCACTCAGAGGACAAATAAGTGAGTAAGAACATGGTTGCGCAAACACACGTGGTGGATACAAAATAATGCAGAATTTAAAATAAACCCAATAGAAGTTTGAAGCAATAAAATTATCAAAGAAAACCTACGATGGCAAGTCAAAACTACATAATTAATTTACATAATGTAATCAAAAACATGTATAGAGATTTTTTATTTCAATTATTACAACAGGGTCTGTTTGGTACAGGTCCATGTATAAAGATTTATCATTTCAATTATTATAACAGAGGTCTGTTGATACAAATTCATGACCATTTAGTGGATAGGCATGAAAGGGGCAAAATAGCTGGGAAACCTAAAAAAAAGATGGATATAACCAAAACTCAAAGAATAAAATGCATATGGAGGGGTTCAATACGAACAAAAGTTTAGCCATGCAAGGACAAGACTGCTTACTTGTGGTCTCATAGCAACCATATCGTGGGCCAGCAAATGTTGAATCCCAGAACTTTCGACGAAGACGAGCTTCGTAGGCATTTGGGTCAGAGAGGGATTCGTCCACAACCTTGTTCTTACCCTTGCGCCTCCTCGGCTTTTTCTTCAGATTAAGCTTCTTCAACTCGTCATCTACTATAGTGGCCTGAATCTCCTCGGGAGCATGTTCCTCGTGCTCTGCCACTTCCAAAATAGCATCTGCCTGCTTGAGAGCTTGTTCCATTGGCCTGCCTCTGAACTTCCCAGTTGTTCTGACAGCCTCTCTCTCTACAAGAACCTGTTTCGTTGGTGCTGCCTCTCTCTTCTCCTTCTCTTTTCTGCCACCGCCGAAGTAAACTCTTCCTCACCACCTATCAATTGTGCCTCAGGTCTCTCCTCCCCACAACCGCGCCTGGTGTCAGGTCTCTCCTCCGCACCCGCCCGCTCTGAATTTTTTCTTTTTTCTTTACCGAAGGAAACCCTAGATCGATGTGTTTGGTCGGGGTTCGGGCTAGTATAAATAGCCCTCTACCCCGCAAAAGAAGGTATAAATAGTAGTACTCCGTAGCACGGAAGCGAGAGCAAGCAGACTGGGATGTTTGGGCGTCCTTGCTCCACACATTTCCGGTCCGGTCAGCAGCCCATAACCACTGCCCGGCCTCCTGTTTATTTATTATTACTCCCTCCGTTCAAAAATAAGTGTCTCAAATTGTACTGACTTATTTTGAGATGGAGCGAGTATTATTGGTTTTTTTGCGGGGTAGTCACTTGTATTACTCAATCAAAGTATCATTATACAATCAATCAACGCCAGCTCCAAAACAGTAGGAGGTCCGGAGCCAAACCAAGTCATTGTCCTCCCCTCTACTCTAGCAAAACTAATCAAACTATCACTGACTTTATTTTAGGAACAAACTATATGATTAATACGAGAATTACAGAGACCTCTCAAATGCTTGATTTCATTGATAATGGTGGCGTAGACCAATCTATCCACCTCATGGCTCTCAATTAAGGCGACCACCGCAAGGGAGTCCATCTCGATGGTAATAGGAAGATCACTCCTATGAATAGCAATAGACAGTCCCTCCATACATGTGCTCGGTTCTGCCTCCAATGCATCCCGGCAATTGAATAGATTCCTGCATGCCGAAAAATGATCTCACATGCATCATTCCTCATCAACATACTAGTTCCAGCATTTCCATCCCGGGAGAAAGATCCGTCCCAAACAATTAAAGTTATGGACATCCAAAATCAAACTTTTTTATTCAAAATAATTAAAGTAGTATATTTGTTCAAAGTCAAACTTGTTAAAGTTTGACTAATGTTATTAAAAAATATTAACACGTGGACCATCAAATTAGTCTCTTATGATTGACATATATTTGTTTGTTTTCCCGTGCTTGGTGTTGTAGATCTCAGCATTTTTTTTCTTCTAAAATCGGTCAAATTTAAGTAAATATGATTTAGAAAAAAATCCAGAAATTTTAATTATTTTGGAACGGATTATATCTATACCTAATAATATAGGACCCCGGTCTATGGGAACGTCCGGTCGCAGTAGCCCCTAGAACGAACAAATCGTTCGTCCTAGGAGGTTGACGGAACAAATCGTTCATTGTTGGAACACGTCCCGCGCGAACCCCTCACCCCTATTCGCTAAAAATTGGTATGTTTTGAAAAGCGAGCCGCCAGTTGGGCCAAAACAAGTTTCCTTGTGACACTCTGTAAAGGCTTGAAACTGGTATTTGGACTTTGGACCTTACTTCCAATAGCTAATAACAAAATCAAACAAATACCATGACGTACAGGGGGGATTTGCCATCTGGTAAGCCAAAAAATGCCAAGGCATAAAATAGAACAATAATAAAATTGATTGTTTTGACATGTGACTATTTTATAGACATTTAATAAAAATTGCCATGATTTTTATTAGAAATAAATTTTTCCAGAAAATAGGCATGCGAGTAGAACAACCTATTTTACAATTTTCCATGATGTTCTTTATTCACAGATGCAAGTTTACAACATTTTCATTTATAAAAAAGCATGGAAAAAATATTCTAACTAAAGCATTTATGCTAATACTCACATGAAAATTTTCCAGACTTTTTTTGCTATTTTCGTACATGAGCACATATTTATAAATTTTTATAATGCTCACGTGGTGAATTTTATAAAGCATAGATGGCGAAACATGAAAAAAAAACTCTCTACCCGCATGGCAATATTGTAAAGTCCCTACTTTATTTGTACATTGTGACAACTTTTTATTTTGTTTTCGCATGGCAAACTAGTTTGCCACCCTAATAGTGACAAAAGCAAAATGCCATGGCAAAAAAATAATATGCATCTTACATTTCACTTTGATATAGTATGGGTTTACATGGTATGGAAATAAAAACATTTGACTTTTTGCAATTTGAAAAACTAATTTTGCCAACCTATGACTGACAAAAAGAATTTGCCATAGCAAATGCAATCTAAACTTACCCATTTTGCTATAGCGTGGGTTTTCAATCGGAAATTGCCATGGCATATGCATATTTAAATTTACCATGATATTTTAAGTGAAATTGCCATGGTTTGTGTAATAAATTTGTCATATATGTAAAAAATAATTTTTTTCATCTAACATGGCAAAAACAAAAAAAAAATTGCTGGCAAAAATTGACATGGCAAAATGCACATTAAAAATTCTTATGATATTGAAAATAAAATTGCCATTGCATATGCATATTAAAAATTTCCATGGGATTTTAATTCCCATGGTTTATATAATAAATTTGCCATGTATTTAGAAGACAACATGGCAAAAACTATTTGTCATCATGGCAACAGAGGTAGAATTAGGATGGCAAATATGTTACTAACATGTACAGCATAGCATGGCAGCTTCAACTTATTTTGATCATATTTGCATGGCAAAAAATCAATTTTGAATCATCATGGCAATAGGGGTACAATTGGGATGGCAAAATGATAGGTGACTAAGATGTACAACATAGCATGGCGAGTAGATTTATTTCTTTTGCTCTCGTGGCAACTAGGTATAAAAAGTATGAATTGTAAGTTTTGAAAAACAAAAACACATGGTAAATATGGCATTAGGAAGGCAAAAACTGTATTCATTTGTTTGACAACGCAAAAACTAAATTTGCCATGCTCTAGAAAATTGAAATTATCACATACTCATGTTTCATATACTTCCTCTGTTTCAAAATATAAGGAATGTTTAGTTTTTCAAAAGTCAAACATGTGCATTGTCTAACCAAGTTTTTAGAAAAAAATTGTCAATATCTATAGTACCAAATTTGTATCACTAGATCCATCACGGAAAGTATTTGCATATTTTATTTATTTTGTATTGTAGATGTCAATATTTTTTTCTATAATCTTGATCAAACATACACAAGTTTGAATTGCATGAAAATCGACACACCTTATATTCGAAGTATAAGGCTATCAAAAAACCTATACGTTGTCATGACCATATACTAAGATTTGCCACGAATTTTGCAACGCTCACATGGCAAAACACGACTTTTTTTACCTCCACCGGCATGGCAATCTACTATATCCAAATAGGAGTTCCACGCTACCTTATTTCTCTTGGCATGCAACCTGCCCACATCAACAATCAATATTCAACCATCCATCTCAGCCAATCTGCCACCTCGGCGAAAAAATCAACGAAACAAAATTGAACCCCCCCCCCCCCCGTGCGTCTGTTGCTCTTCCTTCCCCTTCGGTTCCTCATCTTAAATCCCTCTTGTGAGCTCCTCTCCCTTCCCAATCCACTTTGAGGACCATGGCCATATTAATGGTCCAACATCATTATTGTGACACCTGAAATAACAAAGCCGCTGCCATGTGATCTTGAGAGGCCGAAGAAGAGAATGGTCATAGTAAGGAGACCTATACAGATCTGCACTGTCGAAAACAGGCGAGTCTCTGCTCCCTCAAGCAGATTTTACACCCTAGCATTTGAATTTCTCACGCGCCATGATTGCTTGAGGGCTTAGGGGCTTTTGGTGTAGGGATTGGCTTGTGGTGCCTAGGTTATGTTGGATTCGCCCAATCATGGCATTCATGCCCTTAACTATGTTTTTGAAGTTTTAATGACATTGTATATTTGGGCTCGATTTTTTTGTTTGCATCCTTTGCATCATGTCCAGCGGGATAAGCATGTTAAATTCTCTAGAACGACCTGGTGGAAGATCAGGGGGGGGGGGGGCAGATCGGGCTTTCAAGGAGAGGGTCATTGGCGACCTTCATTCCTAAGGTGGCTGCAGAGGAGTTCGGAGTGTCCATGGGATGTAGAAGCGAAGCTAAAGATATCTGGTGGTGAAACGATGTTGTTCAAAAGGCTATTAAGGAGATGAAAGGTTGTTTCATATGTCTACACCTGGATAGGAGTGCAGAGAGTGGTGGCGTCAGACCCATGCAGCCTGGTCCGTTGCCTGGGGCGTGACCCTTATTTCATTCGTTGTTTGTAGCTGCCTGGGGCTGGAGACCATTTGAAGTAGCGGCAAAAAGTGTGTTCGCACACGAGCACGTCACCACGTACCCTCAAAACTAGGGGTGATGCACCGCAGCTCACGTCGAAGGAGACCCGTCCGAAAGGGCGGTATGCAAGCAATCCCACAGGAGCTTTTGTAGACCCAAAATCCTACACGCCCGGGAGGGCCCCCATCAGGGCGCGCAACTGCTATGGGCTGCCCTAGGTTGACTTGATCGCCCCTAGGGCCTCGTGGATCACGGCCATGCAAACAAAGAACAAACCAAGGAGGGCTTAGTTGATCATGATTTATTATTTTCTCTTTCTTTTTCTTTTTGTTTGTTTCGGCCAATTTGGGAGCGGCTTTGTGATAATGGAACCAACCAGCAAAAAGTATTAACGCTGCAATTGGCATATGATAGATCGATTGTGTGTTGTTTAACTGGCCGTCATCTATCATCTATTTATGAGACGGTTGAACTTTTCGTACACGAAAAGGACTCCAAATCCTTCCAAAATTAACCGAACTTGGATTTAGGTAGGTATAAGACATTAGTTTGGTTTTTGGGACCCACATGCCGCATAAGAAATCAGATGGAGATACTCCCAAGAGCAAAATGTTTCGACGAGACGAACAACTTTTATGTTGAACAATTTTCAATTCGGGGTCATCTTGAGAGTGTTTTCTCTTGTTTTCTAAATTCTATAACAGAGAAAAACGTTAATTATTGCCCGGGTGTCCAGACTCCAAGCCAGACATTTGCCAGGATTGTCCGAGTTCCATCCCGGATCGTCCGGCTTTAATATTGAACCTTCAGTTGTTTGTCCGGACAATAGCCCCGACGTTTGGCGGCCGAATCACCCGGTTTCCAACCCGGACAATCCGATCATCTGCTGTTGCGACGCACAGTTGTGGTTGAAACTTTTGCATACAACCTCAGATTGAGATGATTCAAAATTCAAAATCAATCGCCTCAACGAGGCGAAGACAAATCCATGTAAAATACTTTTTCATTTGAGGTTTTGTTGGGCTTGTAGTCGGCCAAACCATACTCCGAATGCCAAATCTTAGCACTCCGAGCACATCTTCGGACCGCGAGATGAGATCGGATGATGATGACCCAAACATCAAAATTGTCATTTTGACCATACGAAATGTTTTCATATTGGACACTCTTTCATTTGAGGCTACCTTGATTACGTTTTCTTCCATGCCAAAAACTGGTGTCAACAGGCTTAACGTTCTAGTCATCCATGAAGCATACGTCTGCGCTGTGCCGTCGCCATGGTGCCGCCGTGTGCATGATAATAAACAATCTACGGGTGTGCAAGAGTAGGGTGGAGAGAGAAGCCAATCAAGTGTGAATAATGTCAGTCAGCGCCAAAGGGCTACGTACGTACAGGAGTTTCCCCACACCCACCACTGGCAGCAGCACAAGCCAAGCCAACCATCGATCATCATCATACACACGCACACGCCCTGCCAACAGCCTCAGTCGGTCTGCGGCGCCGCGGACGGCAGCGGCTCGCCTCGGAGGAAGGACGTGAAGAGCGCGAACCCCCGCTCCGGCTGGTCGACGGTGACCATGTGGCCGGCGCCGCGCACCGTGGCCAGCACCAGCCCCTTGTACGCGATCACGTACCCGGCCACGTCCTTGCCCGGCCCCGGCGACCACGCCCGCCAGTCCTTCTCCACGCCCAGCTGCAGCTTCTCCACCGACCGCCTCGTCGCCGTCACCGGCACCATCGCGTCGAAGTCGCCGCTGCACCGCCACAGCAATACTCTCATTAGTGATTATTACACCGATAGGATCGGCTGAAGAGAAGTGTTGCTGACCTGAATAGCCAGATGCGGATGCCGGTGGTGACCAGGGCCTTGAGGTGTGGCAGCATCGACGTCGGCGAGTCCCCGAAGCGTTTCAGGTTGTACGTCCGGGTTCTGCACCCGACCCACGGATACTTGAGCGCCGTGTTGGCGTGGATCGCCGTTTGCACCTGGCGCTGGTTCAAGTACGCCTCCACAAAGTGTGCGAGGCATGGACCAGCAATGTCCTGCACACCAATGCATGTACTCCGTTCAGTGCAGCTGCCGCTCATAGCAACCAGTAGTTCAAGTAGCATGTAGGAGTAGTACATACCGTGCACTTGGAGTCTGTTGGCCTGACTTTCTTGTCGTGGCAAGTGGGCGCGTAGACGTTGAAGGCGCTGATGTCGCCGGTGTTGCTGTAGGCGGTGTCCCTGGCCGCCTGGCAGACGGTGGAGAGGTCGTCGGGGCCCTTGCAGTGCTTGGCGATGGTGTCGTGCGCCGCGTCCGATATGAAGGCGCGGTGCCACAGGTACTCGTACAGCTCCGCCTGCTCCTCCGCGAACTCCAGTATGCCGTTCCCAATCTGAGACACACGTGTTACTACTCATCGATCTCAAGCTGATTGACAGCTGTTGGCTCTGATGGGTACTAGTACTCACGGAGATTCCTTTGAGATTGATGGGGGTGAGCTTGGGGTTCTTGTTCTGGACGTCGATGGTGACGGCCAGCTCGGGGATGTAGTGGCCGGCGTAGCTCTCGCCGACGATGAAGAACTCGCGGCCCTTGTACTCGGGGAAGCGGTCGAACCACCTGAGCAGGAAGACGTGCGAGTCGATGGCGGTCTACACCTCCTCGTTCACGGCGTAGGAGAAGCCCACGCCCACGGGGCTCTCCAGGAACAGCAGGTTCGCCGCTGCGCCACCCAACACCACGCCGGCCATTTTGTTAGCACAACCGAAATGCCATCGACCGGCAAGTTGTTAGGGTGGGGTGGGGGACTGACCGGCGGTCCAGGAGTAGGGGTTCGGGCAGAGGGTCCTGCCTTCCGTGTCGACACGGAAGGGGCCAACCTCCTGGAACGCTCCAATCCCGAAGGAAGAGCAGCCAGGCCCTGTCAATCAAATTAACCGATCGATGAACGTAACTCTTACCACATGCATTGATCTGACTGCACGTTAGAAAGCATCCTGGCTACTAGATTCTCCTCCTCCCCTATTAATTCACCGCCGGACCACGAACGGAGACGTCTATCTTGGCCGGAGAGTTTGCAGGAGAAATGTATGTTCTTTCTTTTACCTCCATTGAGCCAGAGGACGAGCGGCTTGTGAGCGGGGTCGACGGGCGCCTCCACGAAGTAGTAGAAGAGCGACTTCCGCGCGGCCTTGTCGAAGTTGATGTAGCCGGAGTACTGCCGCAGCTGCACGGCCGGGGGCTGCCCCGGCAGCGCGACGATCACGTCCGCCTCCTTGTGCCCTGGCCGGATGCCCGGGGCGGCGTCGGCCCGCCGCGGGAGCGCGGAGAGGGCGACGACCGCGACGACGACGACGGAGAGGCGCAGCGCTCTCAGCGCCATTTTGCTCGCGGGAGGAAAATGGCGGACCTCCCGACGGAGGTCGCCGGGTGTTTATAGGCAGGAGACCGGCCTATTTCGTTCTCTCTGGTTCGTCGGTTGGGTGTCCGCGCTCTGTTTCGAGCTCGGCTGCATCGCGGGCTGTCGATCTGCCCGTTTTGGGGGAGCCTTCGCCTATAATAGGATATGCTTTTGATTAGCAGTGGACAATTTACCCCGCTCGTTTAGCCGCGTACTTCTCTGTGCTGCATACATTTTTTTTAATTAACATTACTTCTCTCTGCTATTAACCGATTCGGTTGAGAAAATTACCAGGTAGTATGAGGCTGGTCATAGTAGGAGTAACTTAGAAAGTAACATAGCGCATTTCAAGACATGTTTGCTTATGTGGCATAGAGTTAATGAGAAGAGAGGTGTTTGGAGTAACATAATATGTTACTGTAACATAACGCAACCCAAAGCAAAATGAGTCTATAATGTAATAAATGCTATCATCTATGATACTATTTGTATGTTACTTTGCACCATGAAGGTAGTAACAAAGACTAGTGTCATGCATATGACACTAATCTAAGTTATTCCTCACTATGACTAGCCTGAGCTGGTTTGTAGGTTCACTCAATAGAAATCAGCTGGGAATGCCGAGTGTCTTTTTCTCGGACGACGCTAGACATCAGTGAAGGACAGCTTTTCATCACGTGGGTGTTGCGGTCTGCTTTCACGCAACACATTGATGTTTGGACTTGGGACCCCGTAGGACTGCTTTCACGCAGTGTTGCAACAAGTGCATGTTAGGCCAACTCCAAGGCACACCCCGAAATGGTTTGCCCGCGTACGTTTTGGGTCCAAATAAACAGACGAGCCGGCCCAAGGCGCAACTCCATCCTCAATCCCGTCCATTTTTCGTCCGGCTCAACCCATTCCTGACGCATAGTTGAGCGACTCAATCCCGTCCATTTTTCGTCTGGCTCAACCCATTCCTGACGCATAGTTGAGCGAGCTTTGCGGTCGCGTGGACAAAGAATGAACGGGCACACAGCGTCTCAGCGTCCGCCTCGGGCCAGGGTGTCGGCCGTGCAACTGCTTCCCACCGACCCTAGTCAATGCGCACGGGTGGTTGGGCCCACATGTCAGCCACCCAGACGGACCTCGGCCACGTCCTTTTTTATGGCGAAGCCGTAGACTTCCACTTCCACTTCCACTTCCCCGTTCCCATCTGCTTCCCCACCATTGCCCCCTCCATCGGAGACAGCAAACCCTAGCCGTTGTCCACCTCGCTCCCCGCAGGCCATGGGGTTCTGGAAGTGGCACCCAGGCAAGAAGGGCAATGATGACCTACAAGTATAGGGGATCTATCGTAGTCCTTTCGATAAGAAAGAGTGTCGAACCCAATGAGGAGCAGAAGAAAATGACAAACGGTTTTCAGCAAGGTATTCTCTGCAAGCACTGAAATTATCGGTAACAGATAGTTTTGTGATAAGATAATTCGTAACGGGTAAAAGTAAACAAGGTGCAGCAAGGTGGCCCAATCCTTTTTGTACCAAAGGACAAGCCTGGACGAACTCTTATATAAAGCAAAGCGCTCCCGAGGAGTCAAGTTAGTTTTCATCATGCTCATATGATTCGCGTTCGTTACTTTGATAATTTGATATGTGGGTGGACCGGTGCTTGGGTGCTGCCCTTCCTTGGACAAGCCTCCCACTTACGATTAACCCCTCTCGCAAGCATCCGCAACTACGAAAGAAGAATTAAGATAAATCTAACCATAGCATGAAACATATGGATCCAAATCAGCCCCTTACGAAGCAATGTATAAAATAGGGTTTAAACTTCTGTCACTCTAGCAACCCATCATCTACTTATTACTTCCCAATGCCTTTCCCTAGGCCCAAATAATGGTGAAGTGTCATGTAGTCGACGTTCACATAACACCACTAGAGCAGAGACAACATACATCTCATCAAAATATTGAACGAATACAAAATTCACATGATTACTTATAACAAGACTTCTTTCATGTCATCAGGAACAAACGTAACTACTCACAAAGCATATTCATGATCAAGATCAGAGGAGTATTAATTATCATTAAAGGTCTAAAAATATAATCTTCCACCGGATAAACCAACTAGCATCAACTACAAGGAGTAGTCAACACTACTAGCAACCCACATGTACCAATTTGAGGTTTTGAGACAGAGATCGGATACAAGAGATGAACTAGGGTTTGAGAGGAGATGGTGCTGGTGAAGATGTTGATGGAGATTGACCCCCTCTTGATGAGAGGATTGTTGGTGATGACGATGGCGATGATTTCCCCCTCCCGGAGGGATGTTTCCCCGGCAGAACAGCTCCTCCGGAGCCCTAGATTGGTTCTGCCCAGGTTCCGCCTCGAGACGACGGCGCTTCATCCCGAAAGCTTCCTTCTTATTTTTTCCTGGTCAAAACACACCATATAGCAGAAGATGGGCGCCGGGGGCCGGCCAGGGGCCCACAAGGACGGGGGGCGTGCCCAGGGGGGTAGGGCGCGCCCTCCACCCTTGTGGCTGGCTGGTGGCCCCCCTCTGGTACTTTCTTCGCCCAATATTTTTTATATATTCCAAAAATATTCTTCGTGAAGTTTCAGGACTTTTGGAGTTGTGCAGAATAGGTCTCTAATATTTGCTCCTTTTCCAGTCCAGAATTCCAACTGCCGGCATTCTCCCTCTTCGTGTAAACCTTATAAAATAAGAGAGAAAAGGCATAAGTATTGTGATATAATGTGTAATAACAGCTCATAATGCAATAAATATCAACATAAAAGCATGATGTAAAATGGACGTATCAACTCCCCCAAGCTTAGACCTCGCTTGTCCTCAAGCGAAAGCCGAAATCGAAAAATATGTCCACATGTTTAGAGATAGAGGTGTCGATAAAATAAAATACGGACATGAGGGCATCATGATCATCTTTAGAACA
This sequence comes from Triticum aestivum, assembly GCF_018294505.1. Lineage (NCBI taxonomy): Eukaryota > Viridiplantae > Streptophyta > Magnoliopsida > Poales > Poaceae > Triticum > Triticum aestivum. The sequence continues at coordinate 437,761,118 of NC_057805.1, forward strand.
ACAACATATAATGCCATATAATTTCTTATGCTAAAGTAACAATTCGTTCACAAGGTAGAGTATGAATCAGAAACTTGATTGAAAACTAACAAACTATGATCTCAGTCATTGAAGCAATTGCAATTTATCATAACATCGGAAAGAGTCAATTCAAGAGCTTTTCAGCAAGTCCACATACTCAACTATCATTTGGTCTTTCATAATTGCTGACACTCACGCGATACTTATGTGTTCAAAGCTTCAATCGGTCACAGAGAAAGATAGGGGCTTATAGTCTCGCCTCCCAACCTTTTACCTCAAGGGTAATGTCAACAATAATACTTTATGATAACCTACATCCGAGTGGATATATATATCCGGATCTCTCCAACATATAGTACTTGCCAAAGGAAAAGGTATAAAGAGGAAAGGTGATGATCACCATGCCTCTTGTATAAGGGTATATGAGATAAAAGTAAAAGATAGGCCCTTCGCAGAGGGAAGTAGAGGTTGTCATGCGCTTTTTTGGTTGGATGCACAAAATCTTAATGCAAAAGAACGTCACTTTATATTGCCGCTTGCGATAAAGACCTTTATTATGCAGTCCGTCGCTTTTATTTCTTCCATATCACACGTTCGTATAAAGCTTATTTTCTTCACACTAATAGATCATACATATTTAGAGAGCAATTTTTATTTCTTGCACCGATGACAACTTACTTGAAGGATCTTACTCAATCCATAGGTAGGTATGGTGGACTCTCATGGCAAAATTGGTTTAAGGGATGTTTGGAAGCACAAGTAGTATCTCTACTTGGTGCAAAGAATTTCGCTAGCATGAGGGGGAAAGGTAAGATCAAGATGTTGGATGATCCATGACAATATAACTTCTATTCGGATATAAGCAAACATAACTCATTATGTTGTCTTTCTTGTCCAACATCAACTTTTTTAGCATGTCATATTTTAATGAGTGCTCACAATTACAAAAGATGTCCAAGATAGTATATTTATATGTGAAGCCTCTCTTTCTTTATTACTTCCTATTAATTGCAAAAATGACCAAAACTAAGTTTGTCAACTCTCAACAACTTTTATTCATCATACTCTTTATATGTGAAGTCATTACTCTCCATAAGATCAATATATGATCTTTTTATTTATTTTTATTCTTTCTTTTATTTAATTCCCTCAAGATCATAGCAAGGAAGCAAAGCCCTCAACTCAAAACTACTCTTTATTATATATAACTCAAGGACTCGATTACATAGATAGAGATCGAAACAAAACTCAAAGCTAGATCATGCTGAAATTTTATTCTACTAGATCAAGATATAACCAAAAGGATCAAACTAAGAAAAACGATAAAGATAAAGGTGTGAAGGTGATACGATATCGGGGCACCTCCCCCAAGCTTGGCAGTTGCCAAGGGGAGTGCCCATACCCATGTATCTATGTCTCTTTCTTCAGAGGTGGTGATGATGGAGTTGTTGATGATGTAGGCTTGTCGTCCATCTTCTAGGGCATAGGCTCACCATCATAGTGAAGGAAATATGCCCTAGAGGCAATAATAAAGTCGTTATTTATATTTCCTTATATCATGATAAATGTTTATTATTCATACTAGAATTGTATTAACCGAAAACTTGATACATGTGTGAATACATAGACAAAACAGAGTGTCCCTAGTATGTCTCTACTTGACTAGCTCGTTAATCAAAGATGGTTAATTTTCCTGACCATAGACATGTGTTGTCATTTGATGAACGGGATCACATCATTAGGAGAATGATGTGATGGACAAGACCCATCCGTTAGCTTAGCATATTGATCATTAAGTTTTATTGCTATTGCTTTCTTCATGACTTATACATATTCCTTTGACTATGCGATTATGCAACTCCCGAATACCGGAGGAACACCTTGTGTGCTATCAAACGTCACAACGTAACTGGGTGATTATAAAGATGTTCTACAGGTGTCTCCGAAGGTGTTTGTTGGGTTGGTATAGATCAAGATTAGGATTTTTCACTCCGAGTATCGGAGAGGTATCTCTGGGCCCTCTCGGTAACGCACATCATGATAAGCCTTGCAAGCAATGTAACTAATGAGTTAGTTGCGGGATGATGTATTATGGAATGAGTAAAGAGACTTGTCGGTAACGAGATTGAACTAGGTATGAAGATACCGACGATCGAATCTCGGGCAAGTAACATACCGATGACAAAGGGAATAATGTATGTTGTCATTGCGGTTTGACCAATAAAGATCTTCGTAGAATATGTAGGAACCAATATGAGCATCCAGGTTCCGCTGTTGGTTATTGATCGGAGATGTGTCTCGGTCATGTCTACATAGTTCTCGAACCCGTAGGGTCCGCACGCTTAACGTTCGATGACGATTTGTATTATGATTTATGTGTTTTGGTGACCGAAGATTGTTCGGAGTCCCGGATGAGATCACGGACATGACGAGGAGTCTCGAAATGGTCGAGAGGTAAAGATTGATATATTGGACGATAGTATTCCGATAATGGAATGGTTCTGGATTGTTTCAGGTATTTTTCGGAGTACCGGGAGGTTACCGGAACCCCTCGGGGAAAGTAATGGGCCACTATGGGCCATAGGGGAGAGAGGAGGCAGCCCACAAGGGGTGGCCGCACCCCCCCATGGGAGTCCGAATTGGACTATGGGAGGGGGCAGCGCCCCCTTTCCTTCTCCTCCTCCCTCTCCTTCCCCCTTTCCCCCCTCCATGAGAAGGAATAAGAAGGGGGGCCGAATCCTACTAGGACTAGGAGTCCTAGTAGGACTCCCCCCACTTGGCGCGCCCCCTAGGGCCGGCCTCCTCCCTCTCCCTCCTTTATATACGTGGGCAGGGCACCCCTTGGAGACACACCAATTATTCCAAGCCGTGTGTGGTGTCTCCCTCCACGGTTTACTCCTCCGGACATATTCACGTAGTGCTTAGGCGAAGCCCTGTGCGGATCACATCACCATCACCGTCACCACTCCGTCGTGCTGACAAAATTCTCCCTCGACCCTCTGCTGGATCAAGAGTTTGAGGGACGTCATCGAGCTGAACGTGTGCAGGACTCGGAGGTGCCGTACGTTCGGTGCTTGATCGGTTGGATCATGAAGACGTTCGACTACATCAACCGCGTTAAACTAACGCTTCCACTTTCGGTCTACGAGGGTACATAGACACACTCTCCCCTTCTCTTTGCTATGCATCTCCTAGATAGAGCTTGCGTGATCGTAGGATTTTTTTTGAAATTGCATGCTACGTTCCCCAACAGTGGCATCCGAGCGAGGTCTATGCGTAGATGATATACACGAGTAGAACACAGAGAGTTGTGGGCGATAATAGTCATACTGCTTACCACCAACGTCTTATTTTGATTCGGTGGTATTGTTGGATGAAGCGGCCCGGACCAACCTTACATGACCACGTTCATGAGACCGGTTCCACCGACAGACATGCAACTTGTTTTGCATAAAGGTGGCTGGCGGGTGTCTGTTTCTCCAACTTTAGTTGAATCGAATTTGACTACAGCTGGTCCTTGTTGAAGGTTGAAAAACACACTTGATGAAAAATCATTGTGGTTTTAATGCGTATGTAAGAACGGTCCTTGCTAGAAGCTCGTGGCAGCCACGTAAAACTTGCAACAACAAAGTAGAGGACGTCTAACTTGTTTTTGCAGGGCATGTTGTGATGTGATATGGTCAAGACATGATGTGATATACGTTTTTGTATGATATGATCATGTTTTGTAAAAGTTATCGGCAACTTGCAGGAGCCTTATGGTTGTCGCTTTATTGTATGAAATGCAATCGCCATGTAATTGCTTTACTTTATCACTATGCGGTAGCGATAGTTGTAGAAGCAATAGTTGGCGAGACGACAATGACGCTACGATGGAGATCAAGGTGTCAAGCCGGTGACGATGGAGATCATGATGATGCTTTGGAGATGGAGATCAAAGGCACAAGATGATGATATCCATATCATGTCACATTTTTTGATTGCATGTGATGTTTATCTTTTATGCATCTTATTTTGCTTAGTACGGCGGTAGCATTATAAGATGACCCCTCACTAAATTTCAAGGTATATGTGTTCTCCCTGAGTATGCACCGTTGCGATAATTCGTCGTGCCGAGACACCACGTGATGATCGGGTGTGATAAGCTCTACGTTCACATACAACGGGTGCAAGACAGTTTTGTACGTGCGGAATACTTAGGTTAAACATGACGAGCCTAGCATGTACAGACATGGCCTCGGAACACTGAGACCGAAAGGTCGAACGTGAATCATATAGTAGATATGATCAACATAGAGATGTTCACCATTGAAAACTACTCCATCTCACGTGATGATCGGACATGGTTTAGTTGATATTGATCACGTGATAATTTAGATGACTCGAGGGATGTCTATCTAAGTGGGAGTTCTTTAGTAATATGATTAATTGAACTTAAATTTATCATGAACTTAGTCGTGATAGTTTTTGCATATCTGTTGGGGATATGACTATTAGGTATAACCCGCCAGGAGGGGCCGAGTCATACCACCGACGACTTATAAAATGAAGATGGCGGATCATGGCAAGCCCATTGACGGCCCAAGACCCAGTGGCGGCTTAAGGCCCAAGAGGATGAACCGCCATATGTATAAACTTGTACCGTAAGGTAAGCTTAATTAGTCACCGAGCCGGACACGTTGTGTATGAGCCGGCCGGGACTCTTTAAGCTGTCGGGCATCAACCTGTGTATAGAAAGGGGTGACCCGGCGGCGGGTTAACTGAGGAAAGAAGAGATCGAGAACTAGGTCAAGCGTATTCGCTCCCTGGTAATCTAAAACCAAGCAATACAATGTCAAACTAGAGTAGGCCTTTACCTCCACCTCAAGGGGCTGAACCAGTATAAACTCTCTGTGTCCTTTGTCTCGGTTAACCCCTTTAAGCTCACCTAGTTGCGATGGCTCCACGACTAAGTCCTTTCGCTAGGACATCTGCCGTGTTAAGTCCAGGACAGTTGGCGCCCACCGTGGCGCCAGCGCATGGTGGTTTTGAGTTCTTAAAGGGCAACTTCGCCGGGATCAAGGGATACCTTGTGGGCCGGATGACCAAGAGTCGTCTCGGCAAGCTCTACATCAACGACACAGGCTGGGGCCCCGAGGCTGGCTCAATTGAGTATGGGTACCGGGTCTCCTTCGGCGGAATCCATGTCTTCATCTGCAAGATCGGCGAATCGGGCCCTGAGCCGGACAGCTGCACCGACATCATCGAGACGGCTCAGCGTGCACGACCCGCCAAGGTTCAAGCCGCTGTCAAGCATGCCTTTGTTGGTTTCATCCATGGGGCGGGCTTTGAGGAAGGATCCGTGTCTGGTAGTGAGACGGCCATCTACTCGGATGGTGAATCGTCAACCGGTGAGACCAATTCAATGTATCAACTGCAGGACGGCTGGCTTGGGGGTTGTTCCGATGGCGACAGTATTCCGGACCCCTCTGAGCTGCCGAACATGGTTGCGATCTTCATGGCCGGTACACGCAGCCGGCGCTCGGCTCAACGACCGCCGCGACTATGACCTCCAGCTCAACGGCTGGTGCTAGGCTCTGCGCGCCCACCGGCTCAGATTCTGATAGAGTTGTTGGAGGCTTTGGCAACTTTGATGGGGGTGGAGGTGACCCCAGACACTCAAGAATAGCATAAGGTGGATGTTGCGAGGTTATGAGATGAGATAGCTCAATCCAAGGAAGAGTTGGCGGCTTAGAACGCTAGGATGGCCACAGAGCAAGCTGCTCTGGACGCTCAGGCACAACAGATTCAGGCAGACTCTTTCTGGCTCACCTTGGATCAAAACGCTTCAAATGCCATCATGAGAAGGAGGCACCAGAGTCATTTACCTCCGGTTTACGATGCGAGAAACCTCTTCAACACGCCTGGGGCAGGGACCAGTGACCCGCCTGTGGTGAACCGGGCGGTTGAGGCGCCCGTGACCGGAGCGCCGGTTCAGCCGCGTACTATGGATCCGCCTCATTTGGATATGACTCCACCTCAGCATATTCCGACACCGCCGGTTCATTATTCTAATCCTTTGGATAATATGATTGCTGCGACGACACGTTTGGCAGCTCTCCCGGTTGAAGGCGAGTCTCCAGCTGCGATAGAGACATGGAGGGCCAGAGAACTTCTTCAGATAGCAGTGGCTCAACAGGCGGCTTATTCATATAGTCGTGAACAGATTCACTCAACCCCTCGTCCAAGCCGGAGTTATAGTAGACATATTGATTCGCCAGCAGTTTCAAGCAGTGAGCAGCACCATAACCAGCCTCGTAGGCATGACCCGGCGCACGGTGGTGTCGATGCTCAGACTTTGGTGGATCAGGGCAGGGCGCGTCGGGAGGCTGAACTGGCGGCTCAGCTGGCGACTCAACAGCAATCCCCAGTTTATCCGTCAGCATCGGTGGAGGCAGGAGTGACCTCGAGAACCTTGAGTGTACCATGTTTAGTGCCGGCTCTGCGCAATGAGTGTTTGCCTAAGGACTTCAAGGGCCCTCGTAAGGTGCCTAATTACACAACAGATCAGCCCCCGGAGGCTTGCATTGAGAGCTATGAGATGGCTATGGAGATGTTGGATGTTAGCGATGCTGCATGCGCTAAGTATTTCACCATGATGTTGGATGGGCTGGCTCGTACTTGGTTGAAAGGACTGCTGGCTAACTCCATTAGGTCATGGGTAGAGCTGAAAACGTGTTTTATCCAAAAAATTAAAGACACATGCAAGCATCCCATGTCGATTCTGGATTTAGACTCTTGTGTCCAAGGTGAGGGCGAGTCAACAACCAATTGGGTGCGCGGGATCTCAGCTATTATACACTCATCGGATAGTATCAACGCTGGTTCAGCAGTCCTGATGTTGGAGAAGAATTGCCGTTTCCTCCCCCTTAAGCAGAAACTGGGGCGGCTTAAATGCCACTGTAATGACATGGGGGAGCTCATGGCGGCTCTCGTCAAATATGCCGACTCCGATAGTACCAAAGACCCCGACTCCGATGAGGAGAAGGGGAAGAAGAGCATCAATGCAAAGGGGCAGTAGCATAATACGGAGGGTCAAAGTGGCAATGGTAAGTGCAAAGCTGATGGCAATTTAGATTTTATGGCTAACACCAATACACAGAATAATAATCAGCATCGCAAGGGAAAGCCGCCCCGGCTTGGAGGGCCAAAATTTAAAATTGAGGCGATTATGAATCAGCCTTGTCCAAAGCATGGTACGCAAGAGAAGCCGACCAATCATCTATGGAAGGATTGCTTCATCATGAGGGAGTACAGAAATTCCAATTTTTTCCAGAATAATCATGGCCCGAATGGCGGGTCAGGATCCGGCTCTCACGGGCTTGGTTTTGGTGGTGGCGGTTCAAACTTTGGTTTCCAGGGCCAAGGTAATCAAGGCGGTTTCAAGCAACAATCTGGTCAAGGGAATCAGCTACAGCAGTCTAGTTATCAGAGTAATCCGAAGCAGCTCAATAGTGGTCTGTATCATGTGTTCACCACAAGTTTATGCAAACGGGACCAAAAGGTTCGTATAAGGGCGGTGAACGCAGTTGAGCCAGCGGTCCCTCGCTACTTGCGGTGGTCTGAACACCCTATTGTATGGAGTCGCGAGGATCACCCGCCCCGGGTTGACAGTCCGAGTCAGTTAGCTTTGGTGGTTGCACCCTAGGTTGGAGGGTATAAGCTCACTAAAGTACTCATGGATGGAGGTAGTAGCATCAATATCCTTTACTATGATACTTTTCACCATATAAGTTTATGACCGATAAGGATCTTAAGCCATCTAATACTGTCTTTCATGGCGTGGTGCCTGGTAAGTCGGCGTATCCGGTGGTCAAGATAGCTTTGGAAGTGGCTTTCGGTGATGATCATGATTCCAGAGTGGCGACATTGACCTTTGAGGTGGTTACGATCAGGAGCCCTTATCATGCTTTGTTTGGGTGGCCGGCTTATGCCAAGTTTATGGAAAGGCCTTGTTATGTTTATCTGCAACTTAAGATGCCGGGTCATAAGGGCACCATCATAGTACATGGGAACAGGAAGATAGCCTTGGCATGTGAAGAGGGCGATGCTGCTTATGCTGAGTCTGTTTGTGCAACAGAAGATTTGAAGTTTTACAAGGATAATGTTGACCCGACAGATATGACACCTCTGGAGAAACCAACCACAGAGCATGACCCTCTGTTGAAATTTAAATCAGCGGATGACACTAAGTTGGTTGATTTTGTCCCTGGCGACTCATCCAAGCAGTTCAGTATCAGTGCTAATTCGGATCTGAAATAGGAAAGCGCACTCACCGAGTTCATCCGTGAGAACCAGGGCATCTTTGCATGGAAGCCTTTAGACATGCCAGGTGTACCGAGGGAACTCGCTGAGCACACTCTCAATATTAATCCAAAGTTTAAACCGGTCAAGCAATTCCTTCATCGCTTTAATGAAGAGAGACGTAAGGCCATTGGTGAAGAAGTGGTCCAGCTCTTGGCAGCTGGGTTCATTGTTGAAGTTTTTCATCCTGAATGGTTGGCTAACCCGGTGCTGGTGCTTAAGAAAAATGGTACTTGGCACATGTGTGTGGATTACACGTACCTTAATAAAGCCTGCCTGGCTGATCCTTTTGCTCTCCCTCGTATTGATCAGATTATTGATGCTACGGCGGGTTGTGAGCGTTTGAGTTTTTTGGATGCCTATTCTGGGTATCATCAAATCAAGATGGCAGTTAAGGACCAGGAGAAGACAACCTTCATCACTCCCTTTGGAGCCTTCTGCTATGTGTCTATGCCTTTTGGGCTCAAGAGTGCCCAGGTGACTTACCAGCGGTGTGTTCAGAATTGCCTTCATGATCAGATTGGACGCAATGTTCATGCTTATGTGGATGATATTGTTGTGAAATCCAGGAAGAAGGATACCTTGATAGATGATTTGAAAGAGACCTTTGACAATCTCTGGGTCTACAAGATGATGCTTAACCCGGCCAAGTGTGTTTTTGGTGTGCGAGCTGGCAAGCTCTTGGGTTTTTTGGTTTCTGAAAGAGGCATTGAAGCTAACCCGGAGAAAATCAAGGCTATTACTTCCTTGGCTAAACCGGCGTCTGGCGGGTCGTATTGCGGCCTTAAGCCGGTTCATAAGCTAGTTGGGAGAAAAAGCTATCCCTCTGTACCAGATGATGAAGAAAACAAATCACTTTGTCTAGAGTGATGCTGCCGATCAGGCGTTTGAAGCCTTGAAGAAACAGTTAGCTGAACCACCGATCCTTGTTGTTCCTATTGATAAGGAGCCCTTGTTGTTATATGTGGCTACCAATAGCCAAGCTGTCAGTGTGGCAATTGTTGTGGACAGGAAGGAATCAGGCAAGGAATATCCGGTTCAGCGGCCGGTTTATTATATCAATGAGGTCCTCATTGAATCCAAGCAGAGGTATCCACATTGGCAGAAACTGGTATATGGAGTGTTCATGGCTAGTCGTAAGCTAAAGCAGTATTTCTTTGGTCATCCCATCACTGTGGTCAGTTCTGCCCCCTTGGGGGATATTATTCAAAACAGAGAAGCCACTGGTCCGGTAGCCAAATGGGCCATTGAGCTTGGACCCCATGGTTTGAAGTATATGCCTCGGACAGCTATCAAGTCTCAAGCACTTGTGGATTTTATCAATGACTGGACTGAGCTGCAGATGCCTGAGGAGAAGCTGGATAGCCCATATTGGACTATTCACTTTGATGGATCCAGGCAGTTGGAAGGCTCGGGGGCTGGAGTTATTTTGACTTTCCCCACGAGGTGATAAATTTTATTATGTTTTAAGGTTGATGTTCCCTTGTACTAACAATGCAGCTGAGTATGAGGCCTTGCTCCATGGTCTTTGGATGGCTAAAGAGATGAATTTAAGCCAGGTGAGGTGTTTTGGTGACTCAGTTTTGGTGGCTCAACAAGTTTCACGCACTTGGGATTCTAAGGACCCACTCATGGCGGCTTACCGCCGCGAGGTTGATGCTATTGCTGGTTATTTCAAAGGTTATCAAGTGGAACATGTTGATCGCAGGAAAAATGAGGCGGCTGATGCTTTGAGCCGGTTAGGGTCCCAGCGTAAGCCGGTACCACCTAATGTTTTCCTTGATATTCTGCATAATCCTTCAGTCAAATTGCCTACGGAGGAAGATCTTGCTATTCCTGACCCGGAGGCACAATTGGTGGCGGCTCTTCATGTTATTCCTGATTGGACAGTTCCATATTTGGCTTATATGACCCGGGGCGAGTTATCTGAAGATGAAACTTTGGCCAGGCAGATAACCCGGCGGTCTAAGTCAATGACTATTGTCAATGGAGAGTTGCATCGTTGCAGTGTCACAGGGGTGTTTCAACGTTGTGTTTCTCCTGAGGAAGGCCGTGAGATTCTACGAGATATTCGTGAAGGAGATTGTGGTCATCATGCTGGCTCTAAGTCTCTCGTAGCCAAGGTTTTCCGTCATGGGTTTTATTGGCTGACCTCTCATGCTGATGCAGAGGATTTGGTCAGTAAATGTGATGGTTGTCAGAAATTTTCAAGACGAGCTCATGTGCCGGCTCAAGAATTGAGGATGATTCCAATCACTTGGCCGTTTGCAGTCTGGGGGCTGGATATGGTTGGACCTTTCAAAAGGTCCAAAGATAAAAAGACTCGCCTTTTGGTGGCGGTTGACAAATTCACAAAGTGGGTTGAGGCAGAGCCAGTCAGTAAGTGTGACGCGGCAACAACGGTTCAATTCATCAAAAAGGTGGTTTTCCGGTTTGGCTATCCTCACAGCATTATAACTGATAACGGTACTAATCTGTCCAAGGGTGCTATGAAAGAATTCTGTCAACGAGAGCATATCCGTCTTGACGTATCATCAATGGCTCACCCCCAGTCCAATGGCCAAGATGAAAGAGCCAATCAAGAAATTTTGAGAGGCATCAAGCCCCGGCTTATGGCCCCTTTGCAGAGGACGTCGGGTTGTTGGGTGGAGGAATTGCCCTCAGTGCTATGCAGTATCAATACTACCCCCAACAGATCTACAGGTTACACGCCTTTCTTCATGGTTTACGGAGCAGAGGCGGTTCTCCCTAGTGACATCCGCCACGACTCGCCTCGTGTGGCGGCTTATGTTGAAGCTGATAATGAAAAAGCACGTCAGGATGCTCTTGACCTGTTGGATGAGGAGCATGACCTTGCGGCGACTCGTTTGGCGATTTATCAGCAAGATCTGCACCATTATCATACCGCCAGGTTAAAACCAGAACCTTTCAAGAAGGAGATTTGGTGCTCCGGCTCATCGAGGATCAGACTGACATGCACAAGCTATCCCCACCTTGCGAAGGGCCTTTTGTGGTCAGCAAAAATCTGAACAACGGATCATACTACCGCATTGATGTTCGAGAGCACAAGGACTCACGCAAATCTGAGGAGGAGACCCGTCGGCCGTGGAACGTTGCTCATCTCCGGCCTTATTACACTTGAGCCACCAGCTCATGTGATGTACATACTTTGTCAATGTATATATTATGATGAATATAATAAAGCCGGCATCCCTGATAATTCAGGGCCTATGTCGTTTCATTTTTGAGAATATGAGTCTTTATTGTCACTTCATACGATCACTTGGGGGCTTCCTGCTTATTGAGCATAGCTATGACTACCCTCTTGATCCGGCTTGTACGCCATGATTACAAAATACTTGGGGGCTTCCTGCTCATTGACCATAGCTATGACTACCCTACTATTCCGGCTTATACACCTGGAATAAAATATTACTTGGGGGCTCCTTGTTAATGAACAAGAGCTTTGTTGTCCCTTGTAATAGGCTTGGACGCCAGGTGTATTCACCAAAAATCTGGGTTATGCTGCCTTTGTTTGCCTGCCACTCCGACCAGGTTATCCTGGAATTACTCGTCGTACTCTTGACAATCAATCTTATAAAGACCCTGAATTTGTCAAAGTTAAAACGACGATTGGTCATGTGAGGTCCGGCTTACGGGTTTGAATTAAGGTTTAACTCAGTGGTTCTGCGGCCCTTGAATAGCACTTGACATTGAGGCTTGGCAGCCTATGAATGCCTTGTTTTTTCTCCTTTATATTTGCTTTGGACATTTTTTTTAGGTTCATCTTTGGCGCAATGATGGTATATGGTGGAACATTGATTAGGTCCATGTTGCCTTCTGATTCATATATGAATCTATCCAGAGTTTTGTTAACCAGGCCTGGCTTTGGACTTTAAATCGCCAGTGAATGATGATTATGTGCTTGGAGTTCTGTGCTCTAAGCTTTGGGATGTTACCCTTGCTGCATGTGTTGTTGTAAGCCGGCGGTATGAATAAATTGAATAGGGCGTTGTGCTCTAAGACTTTGGGCATTGTGCTCTAAGACGACGCATGATAAGCCGACAGTGTGAACAAATATCACAGGTATGATATTTATTTTGTTGTAATTATATGAGGTTTTAATAAACCTGCCCTGGTTATGGGCTATTTAGTCACTAGTGGTTTTTCTATAGGGTATTATGACCCGCCCTGGGGTAAACCGCCAGGGCACCTGTTATTTGCTTATGTGCAGGAAAAAATGATCAGTATGGTCCGTGATACGTCCATTTTGCATCATGCTTTTATATCAATATTTATTGCATTATGGGCTGTTGTTACACATTATGTCACAATACTTATGCCTATTCTCTCTTATTTTACAAGGTTTACATAAGGAGGGAGAATGCCGGCAGCTGGAATTCTGGGCTGGAAAAGGAGCAAATATTAGAGACCTATTCTGCACAACTCCAAAAGTCCTGAAACTCCACGAAAGTTATTTTTGGAAATAATAAAAAATACTGAGCGGAAGAAATACCATAGGGGGCCCACACCCTGGCCACGAGGGTGGGGGGCGCGCCCTACCCCTGGGCTCGCCCCCTGCCTCGTGGGCCCCTGTTGGCCCTCCGGTGCCCATCTTCTGCTCTATGAAGTCTTTCGTCCGAAGAAAAATCAGAAGCAAGCTTTCGGGACGAGACTCCGCCGCCACGAGGCGGAACCTTGGCGGAACCAATCTAGGGCTCCGGCGGAGCTGTTCTGCCGGGGACACTTCCCTCCGGGAGGGGGAAATCATCGCCATCGTCATCACCAACGCTCCTCTCATCAGGAGAGGGCCAATCTCCATCAACACCTTCACCAGCACCATCTCCTCTCAAACCCTAGTTCATCTCTTGTATCCACTTCTTGTCTCTAAGTCCGGGATTGGTACCTGTAGGTTGCTAGTAGTGTTGATTACTCCTTGTAGTTCATACTAGTTGGTTTATTTGGTGGAAGATCATATGTTCAGATCCTTTATGCATATTAATACTCCTCTGATTATGAACATGAATATGCTTTGTGAGTAGTTACGTTTGTTCCTGAGGACACGGGAGAAGTCTTGCTATTAGTAGTCATGTGAATTTGGTATTCGTTCGATATTTTGATGAAATGTATGTTGTCTCTCCTCTAGTGGTGTTATGTGAACGTCGACTACATGACACTTCACCATTATTTGGGCCTAGAGGAAGGCATTGGGAAGTAATAAGTAGATGATGGGTTGCTAGAGTGACAGAAGCTTAAACCCTAGTTTATGCGTTGCTTCGTAAGGGGCTGATTTGGATCCATATGTTCCATGCTATGCTTAGGTTTACCTTAATACTTCTTTTGTAGTTGCGGATGCTTGCAATAGGAGTTAATCATAAGTGGGATGCTTGTCCAAGTAAGGACAGCACCCAAGCACCGGTCCACCCACATATCAAATTATCAAAGTACCGAACGCGAATCATATGAACGTGATGAAAACTAGCTTGACGATAATGCCCATGTGTCCTCGGGAGCGCTTTTCTCTATATAAGAGTTTGTCCAGGCTTGTCCTTTGCTACAAAAAGGATTGGGCCATCTTGCTGCACTTTATTTACACTTGTTACTTGTTACCCGTTACAAATTATCTTATCACAAAACTATCTGTTACCTATAATTTCAGTGCTTGCAGAGAATACCTTGTTGAAAATCGCTTATCATTTCCTTCTGCTCCTCGTTGGGTTTGACACTCTTACTTATCGAAAGGACTACGATAGATCCCCTATACTTGTGGGTCATCAAGACTCTTTTCTGGCGCCGTTGCCGGGGAGTGAAGCGCCTTTGGTAGGTGGAATTTGGTAAGGAAAAATTTATATAGTGTGCTGAAATTTACTGTCACTTGTTACTATGGAAAGTAATCCTCTGAGGGGCTTGTTCGGGGTATCTTCACCCCGACCAGTAGAGCAAGGAGTTGCTCCTAAACCTACTGAACCTACTGAAAATGAAAATGTCTACTTTGAGATTCCTTCGGGTATGATAGAAAAACTGCTAGCTAATCCTTTTGCAGGAGACGGAACAATGCATCCTGATGAGCACCTAATATATGTGGATGAAGTTTGTGGATTATATAAGCTTGTAGGTGTGCCCAATGATGTTATTAAGAAGAAGGTCTTCCCTTTATCTTTGAAGGAAGATGCATTGACATGGTATAAGCTATGTGATGATATGGGATCATGGAACTACAAACGATTGAAATTGGAATTTCATCAGAAGTTTTATCCTATGCATCTTGTTCATCGTGATCGCAATTATATATATATATATATATATATATATATATATATATATATATATATAATTTCTGGCCTCGCGAAGGAGAAAGCATCGCTCAAGCTTGGGGGAGGCTTAAATCAATGTTATATTCATTCCCCAATCATGAGCTCCCAAGAGAAATAGTTATTCAAAAATTTTATGCTCGGCTTTCTGATAACAATCGCACCATCCTCGATACTTCTTGTGCTGGCTCTTTTATGATGAAGACTATTGAATTCAAATGGATTTATTGGAAAGAATTAAACACAACTCTGAAGATTGGGACCTCGACGAAGGTAAGGAGTCAGGTATGACACCTAAGTTTGATTGTGTTAAATCTTTTATGGATACCGATGTTTTCCGTAAATTTAGCACTATGGACTTGACTCTGAGATAGTAGCTTCTTTCTGTGAATCTTTTGCTGCTCATGTTGATCTCCCTAAGGAGAAGTGGTTTAAATATCATCCTCCCATAGAAGTAAAAGTAGCTGCACCTATTAAAGTTGAAGAAAAGACTATCACTTATAATGATCCTACTGTTCCTACTGCTTATGTTGAGAAACCACCTTTTCCTGTTAGGATAAAAGATCATGCTAAAGCTTCAACTGTGGTTCGTAAAAGCAATATTAGAACTTATACACCTCCTGAGCAAGTTAAAGTTGAACCTAATATTGCTATTGTTAAAGATCTCTTGGATGATAATATTGATGGGCATGTTATCTATTTCTGTAATGAGACTGCTAGAATTGCTAAACCTTGTGCTAAAGTAAACATAGACCTGTGGTAGGCATGCCTGTTATTTCTGTTAAAATAGGAGATCATTGTTATCATGGATTATGTGATATGGGTGCTAGTGCTAGTGCAATACCTATTGACTTATACAAAGAAATTATGCATGATATTGCACCTACTGAGTTAGAAGATATTGATGTCACAATTAAACTTGCCAATAGAGATACTATTTCACCCACGGGAATTGTTAGAGATGTTGAAGTCTTGTGTAGGAAAACTAAATATCCTGCTGATTTTCTTGTTCTTGGTTCCCCACAAGATAGCTTTTGTCCCATTATATTTGGTAGACCCTTCTTGAACACTGTTAATGCTAGGATAGACTGCGAAAAGGATGTTGTTACTATTGGCCTAGGTGATATGTCTCATGAGTTTAATTTCTCTAAATTTCGTAGACAACACCGTGAAGAGGAATTGCCTAGTAAAGATGAAATTATTGGTCTTGCTTCTATTGCCGTACCTCCTAATGATCCTTTAGAACAATATTTGCTAGACCATGAAAATGATATGTTTATGAATGAAAGAAGGGAAATAGATGAAGTATTCTTTAAACAGGAACCCATCCTGAAACACAATTTGCCTGCTGAAATCCTAGGGGATCCTCCTCCACCCAAGGGTGATCCCCTGTTTGAGCTTAAACCGTTACCTGATACTCTTAAATATGCTTATCTTGATGAGAAAAAGATATATACTGTTATTATTAGTGCTAACCTTTCAGAGCATGAAGAAGAGAGATTATTGAAAACTCTGAAGAAGCACCGCGCTGCTATTGGATATACTCTTGATGATCTTAAGGGCATTAGCCCCACTCTATGCCAACACAAAATAAATTTGGAGAAAGATGCCAAACCTGTTCGTGATCACCAACGACGGCTGAATCCTAAGACGAAAGAAGTGGTAAGAAAGGAAATACTAAAGCTTCTTGAGGCAGGTACTATTTATCCAGTTGCTGATAGTCAGTGGGTAAGTCATGCCCATTGTGTCCCTAAAAAGGGAGGTATTACCGTCGTGCCTAATGATAAAGATGAATTGATCCCGCAAAGAATTATTACAGGTTATAGGATGGTGATTGATTTTCGCAAATTAAATAAGGCTACTAAAAAAGATCATTACCCCTTTCCTTTTATTGATCAAATGCTAGAAAGATTATCCAAACATACACATTTTTGCTTTCTAGATGGTTACTCTGGTTTCTCTCAAATACCTGTGTCAGCCGATGATCAATCAAAGACCACTTTTACTTGCCCTTTCGGTACTTTTGCTTATAGACGTATGCCTTTTGGTTTATGCAATGCACCTGCTACCTTTCAAAGATGCATGATGGCTATATTCTCTGACTTTTGTGAAAAGATATGTGAGGTTTTCATGGATGATTTCTCCGTTCATGGATCCTCTTTTGATGATTGCTTGAGCAACCTTGATCGAGTTTTGCAGAGATGTGAAGAAACTAATCTTGTCTTGAACTGGGAGAAGTGCCACTTTATGGTTAATGAAGGTATTGTCTTGGGGCATAAAATTTCTGAAAGAGGTATTGAAGTTGATAAAGCCAAGGTTGATGCTATTGAAAAGATGCCATGTCCCAAGGACATCAAAGGTATAAGAAGTTTCCTTGGTCATGCGGGTTTTTATAGGAGGTTCATTAAGGACTTCTCAAAAATTTCTCGGCCTCTGACTAATCTATTACAAAAAGATATACCATTTGTCTTTGATGATGATTGTGTAGAAGCATTTGAAATACTTAAGAAAGCATTGATTTCTGCACCTATTGTTCAGCCACCTGATTGGAATTTACCTTTTGAAATCATGTGTGATGCTAGTGATTATGCTGTAGGTGCTGTTCTAGGGCAATGAGTTGATAAGAAATTAAATGTTATTCAATATGCTAGTAAAACTCTAGACAATGCCCAGAGAAATTATGCTACTACTGAAAAAGAATTCTTAGCAGTTGTATTTGCTTGTGATAAGTTTAGACCTTATATTGTTGATTCTAAAGTAACTATTCACACGGATCATGCTGCTATTAAATATCTTATGGAAAAGAAAGATGCTAAACCTAGACTTATTATATGGGTTCTCTTGCTACAAGAATTTGATTTGCATATTATTGATAGAAAGGGAGCTGAGAACCCCGTCGCAGACAACTTGTCTAGGTTAGAAAATGTTCTTGATGACCCACTACCTATTGATGATAGCTTTCCTGATGAACAATTAAATGTCATAAATGCTTCTTGTACTACTCCATGGTATGCTGATTATGCTAATTACATTGTTGCTAAATTTATACCACCTAGTTTCACATACCAGCAAAAGAAAAGTTTTCTATGATTTGAGACATTACTTGTGGGATGACCCACATCTTTATAAAGAAGGAGTAGATGGTGTTATTAGGTGTTGTGTACCTGAGCATGAACATGAACAGATCCTACGCAAGTGTCACTCCGAGGCTTATGGAGGACACCACGCTGGAGATAGAACTGCACATAAGGTATTGCGATCCAGTTTTTATTGGCCTACTCTCTTCAAGGATGCCCGTAAGTTTGTCTTATCTTGTGATGAATGTCAAAGAATTGGTAATATTGGTAGACGTCAAGAAATGCCTATGAATTATTCACTTGTTATTGAACCATTTGATGTTTGGGGCTTTGATTATATGGGACCGTTTCCTGCCTCTAATGGATACACACATATTTTAGTTGCTGTTGATTACGTTACTAAGTGGGTAGAAGCTATTCCAACTAGTAGTGCTGATCATAACACTTCTATTAAAATGCTTAAAGAAGTTATTTTTCCGAGGTTTGGAGTCCCTAGATATTTAATGACTGACGGCGGTTCACATTTTATTCATGGTGCTTTTCGTAAAATGCTTGCTAAGTATGATGTTAATCATAGAATTGCATCTCCCTATCACCCGCAGTCTAGTGGTCAAGTAGAATTGAGTAATAGAGAGCTCAAATTAATTTTCCAAAAGACTGTTAATAGATCTAGAAGGAATTGGTCCAAGAAACTTGATGATGCATTATGGGCCTATAGAACTGCATATAAAAATCCTATGGGTATGTCTCCGTATAAAATGGTTTATGAAAAAGCATGTCACTTACCTCTCGAACTAGAACATAAGGCTTATTGGGCTATTAAGGAGCTCAACTATGATTTCAAACTTGCCGGTGAGAAGAGGTTATTTGACATTAGCTCACTTGATGAATGGTGAACCCAAGCCTAGGAGAATGCCAAATTGTTTAAAGAAAAAGTTAAAAGATGGCATGACAAAAGAATACAAAAGCGTGAGTTTAATGTAGGTGATTATGTATTGCTATACAACTCTCGTTTAAGATTTTTTGCAGGAAAAATTCTCTCTAAATGGGAAGGTCCTTACGTTATCAAGGAGGTCTATCGTTCCGGTGCCATAAAAATCAACAACTTCGAAGGCACAAATCCGAAGGTGGTGAACGGTCAAAGAATCAAACATTATATCTCAGGTAATCCCATAAATGTTGAAACCAATGTTATTGAAACCGTGACCCCGGAGCAATACATAAGGGACACTTTCCGGAACGTTTCAGACTCCGAAAAGGAATAGGTATGTGGTATGGTAAGTAAACCGACTACAAAACAGTTCTGATGGCAATTTTTCTCCGTTTTGGAATATTTAGAAAAATAGAAAAATAAGAAGCAGTCCGGGAAGGACACGAGGCCTCCACGAGTGTGGAGGGCGCGCCGTACCCCCTGGGCGCGCCCCCTGCCTCGTGGGCACCTCGTGCGCTCTCCGGACTCCGTTTTCTTGCACGATACGTATTTTGGTCGGTAAAAATTCATTATATAATCTCCCGAAGGTTTTGACTCCTGTATCATGCAAATATCCTCTGTTTTCGTTTCGAGCTGTTTTTCTGACAGATCTAGATCATCATGACGTCTCCAAGCGCACCCAAGGACAAGTTCTTCGAGAAGGTCATCAACCCTTACCTCGCGGAGGTGCTGCGACACCCTCAAACCATTGAGATGCGTGATGGGTTGCTGCACATCCGCGATGTTGAGGGACCGAAGGGGACCGGAAGCATGGAGACGAGGCTCGAAGCAATGGAGCAACAAGTTTCCAAGTGCCAGGGGATGGTGGAAGGTGGACTCAACCCCAACCACATGATGATCGCGGAGTTCACCAACAACCACAAGCTGGATGCCAAGAACATTGGGGAGACCATCTTCAAGCTTCACGAGAAGATCGAGCACCTCCAAGCCCAAATCTATGACCTGCAAAACCAAAACTGTGAGTATGAATATAGATTCAAGAGGATGAGTTTGGCTGCAGATTTGAGGATCCCGGAGACTCGATCATCCTTCTATGATGGTGAGCCTGTGCCTTGGAAGATGGACGACAAGCCCACATCATCAACAACTCCACCACCTTCTTCACCAACAAAGGAGACATAATCATATGGGTATGGGCACTCCCCTTGGCAACTGCCAAGCTTGGGGGAGGTGCCCCGGTATCGTAGCACCATCACATCTCCTATATTTACTATTTTTCTTAGTTCAATCCTTTTAGTAGTATCTTGATCTAGTAGAATAAAGTTTTTGGTATGATCTAGTTTTGAGTTTTGCTTTATGATCCCTCTATGTAATCGAGTCCGTGAGCTATATAATAAAGATTAGTGTTGAGTCAAGGGCTTGATTATTTTGCTATGATCTTGAGGGAATAAAAGAAAAGAGAAGGAATAAAAGAAACAAAGAGATCATATTGATCTTATGGAGAGTAACGACTTCACATAGAAAGAGTATGATGATTAAAAGTTGTTGAGAGTTCACAAACATAGCTTTGGTCATCGTTGCAATTAATAGGAAGTAATAAAGAAAGAGAGGTTTCACATATAAATATACTATCTTGGACATCTTTTATGATTGTGAGCACTCATTAAAATATGACATGCTAAAGAGTTGATGTTGGACAAGGAAGACAACATAATGGGTTATGTTTTCTTATATCTGGAACAAAGTATATTGTCATGGATCATCCAACATGTTGAGCTTGCCTTCCCCCTCATGCTAGCAAAATTCTTTGCACCAAGTAGAGATACTACTTGTGCTTCCAAATACCCTTAAACCCAGTTTTGCCATGAGAGTCCACCATATCTACCTATGGATTGAGTAAGATCCTTCAAGTAAGTTGTCATCGATGAAAGCAATAAAAATTGCTCTCTAAATATGTATGATTGATTGGTGTGGAGGAAATAAGCTTTATACGATCTTTTGATGTGGAAGAAATAAAAGCGACGGACTGCATAATAAAGGTCCACATCACAAGTGGCAATATAAAGTGACGTTCTTTCGGATTAAGATTTTGTGCATCCAACCCTGAAAGCGCATGGTAACCTCTGCTTCCCTCTGTGAAGGGCCTATCTTTTACTTTTATCTCTTGCCCTTATGCAAGAGTCATGGTGATCTTCACCTTTCCTTTTTATATTTTATCCTTTGGCAAGCACAGTGTGTTGGAAAGATCCAGATATATATATATATATCTAATTGGATGTAAGTTAGCATGAACTATTATTGTTGACATTACCCTTGAGGTAAAAGGCCGGGAGGCGAAACTATAAGCCCCTATCTTTCTCTGTGTCCGATTAAAATTCCGTAACCACAAGTATTGCGTGAGTGTTAGCAATTGTGAAAGACTAAATGACAGTTGAGTATGTGGACTTTGTAAAAAGCTCTGACATAGACTCTTTCTGATGTTATTATAAATTGCAATTGCTTTAATGACTGAGATTATAGTTTGTTAGTTCTCAATAAAGTTTCTGGTTCATACTTTGCATTGTGAATAGATTATTACTTGAGCATAAGAAATCATATGATAGTATCCATATATGTTGCTGTTATAAGATTAATCATGATGCCCTCATGTTCGTATTTTATTTTATCGACACCTCTATCTCTAAACATGTGGACATATTTATCGTTATCGGCTTCCTCTTCACGACAAGCGAGGTCTAAGCTTGGGGGAGTTGATACGTCCATTTTGCATCATGCTTTTATATCGATATTTTTTGCATTATGGGCTGTTGTTACACATTATGTCACAATACTTATGCCTATTCTCTCTTATTTTACAAGGTTTACATAAGGAGGGAGAATGCCGGCAGCTGGAATTCTCGGCTGGAAAAGGAGCAAATATTAGAGACCTATTCTGCACAACTCCAAAAGTCCTGAAACTCCACGAAACTTATTTTTGGAAATAATAAAAAATACTGAGCGGAAGAAATACCAGAGGGGGCCCACACCCTGGCCACGAGGGTGGGGGGCGTGCCCCTTGCCTCATGGGCCCCCTGTTGGCCCTCGGGTGCCCATCTTCTGCTATATGAAGTCTTTCGTCCGAAGAAAAATCAGAAGCAAGCTTTCAGGACGAGACTCCGCCGCCACGAGGCGGAACCTTGGCGGAACCAATCTAGGGCTCCGGCGGAGCTGTTCTGCCGGGGACACTTCCCTCCGGGAGGGGGAAATCATCGCCATCGTCATCACCAACACTCCTCTCTTCGGGAGAGGGCCAATCTCCATCAACATCTTCACCAACACCATCTCCTCTCAAACCCTAGTTCATATCTTGTATCCAATTCCTGTCTCTAAATCCGGGAATAGTCCTATTTTTCCTCCACGTCGATAAGGAGCTAAAAGATCGACGACCTTAATACCTGTTTCAAAGATGGATAATTTCGTATCTAACTCGATAAAGGCAGGCAGAGATCTATGAATAGGGTACCTGTAGGTTGCCAGTAGTATTGATTACTCCTTGTAGTTGATACTAGTTGGTTTATTTGGTGGAAGATCATATGTTCAGATCCTTTATGCATATTAATACTCCTCTGATTATGAACATGAATATGCTTTGTGAGTAGTTACGTTTGTACCTGAGGACATGGGAGAAGTCTTGCTATTAGTAGTCATGTGAATTTGGTATTCGTTCGATATTTTGATGAAATGTATGTTGTCTCTCCTCTAGTGGTGTTATGTGAACGTCGACTACATGACACTTCACCATTATTTGGTCCTAGAGGAAGGCATTGGGAAGTAATAAGTAGATGATGGGTTGCTAGAGTGACAGAAGCTTAAACCCTAGTTTATGCGTTGCTTCGTAAGGGGCTGATTTGGATCCATATGTTTCATGCTATGGTTAGGTTTACCTTAATACTACTTTTGTAGTTGCGGATGCTTGCAATAGGAGTTAATCATAAGTGGGATGCTTCTGCAAGTAAGGACAGCAGCCAAGCACCGGTCCACCCACATATCAAATTATCAAAGTACCGAACGCGAATCATATGAACGTGATGAAAACTAGCTTGACGATAATTCCCATGTGTCCTCGGGAGCGCTTTTCTCTATATAAGAGTTTGTCCAGGCTTGTCCTTTGCTACAAAAAGGATTGTGCCATCTTGCTACACTTTATTTACACTTGTTACTTGTTACCCGTTACAAATTATCTTATCACAAAACTATCTGTTACCTATAATTTCAGTGCTTGCAGAGAATACCTTGCTGAAAACCGCTTATCATTTCCTTCTGCTCCTCGTTGGGTTCGACACTCTTACTTATCAAAAGGACTACGATAGATCCCCTATACTTGTGGGTCATCAGTCCGCATAATTGATGGTATTATAAGCATAAGTGGCAAATTGTCGGTGAGAACGACACCTACGGGACCACGCGAGTCCCTTCTACGGTTTGGCAGGGAAGAGGGGTGGTGCAAAGAGCAGATCTAATTATCAACACGACGGATCTTTACCCAGGTTCGGGCCTCTGAGAAGCGTAAAACCCTAGTCCTGCTTGAGTGTATATTATGTGTTCTTGACCTTCGGCTCGCTGCTACGCATGCAAGCTGGGCCGAGAGGTTCAAAGGTCCGAAAAAAATCCTCCTCCAGTATGCCTTGGGCCACCTTTTATATGTCCAAGGGGCTGCCACAGTGGCACACATGAGGTGTAAAGTAGCTACTGTTGGAAATATGCCCTAGAGGCAATAATAAAATGGTTATTATTATATTTCCTTGTTCATGATAATTTTCTATTGTTCATGCTACTGTTGGAAATATGCCCTAGAGGCAATAATAAAATGGTTATTATTATATTTCCTTGTTCATGATAATTTTCTATTGTTCATGCTATAATTGTGTTATCCGGAAATCGTAATACATGTGTGAATACATAGACCACAACATGTCCCTAGTGAGCCTCTAGTTGACTAGCTCGTTGATCAATAGATGGTTACGATTTCCTAACCATGGACATAGGATGTCATTGATAACGGGATCACATCATTAGGATAATGATGTGATGGACAAGACCCAATCCTAAGCATAGCACAAGATCATGTAGTTCGTCTGCTAAAGCTTTTCTAATGTCAAGTATCTTTTCCTTAGACCATGAGATTGTGCAACTCCCGGATACCGTAAGGGTACTTTGGGTGTGCCAAACGTCACAACGTAACTGGGTGGCTATAAAGGTACACTACGGGTATCCCCGAAAGTATCTGTTGGGTTGGCACGAATCGAGACTGGGATTTGTCACTCCGTATGACGGAGAGGTATCTCTGGGCCCAGTCGGTAAGACATCATCGTAATGAGCTCAATGTGACTAAGGGGTTGGTCACGGGATGATGTGTTACGGAACGAGTAAAGAGACTTGCCGTAACGAGATTGAACAAGGTATCGGTATACCGACGATCGAATCTCGGGCAAGTGCTATACCGGTAGACAAAGGGAATCGTATACGGGATTGATTGAATCCTTGACATCGTGGTTCATCCGATGAGATCATCGTGGAACATGTGGGAGCCAACATGGGTATCCAGATCCCGCTGTTGGTTATTGGCCGGCGAGATGTCTCGGTCATGTCTGCATAGTTCCCGAACCCGTAGGGTCTACACACTTAAGGTTCGGTGACGCTATGTCGGTGTTCTGGGAATGGGGGTCCCTAGACTTGCGTGCCTGCGGCCCACAGCGTGGCCAAGGAGCAGGCCGTACGGCCCATCTTTGTCAACAAGGCGCCCAAGACCCTCGCGAGGGTCCAAGCCTCGCGAGGCGGATGACGCAAGACCTCCTCTGGAGTGGCCTGGCCAAGCAGGCTCAAGAGGAGCTGAGATATCAAGGCGAGGCAAACCTCATGAGGCTCTCGTGACATGAGCCATGACGAACGGTATCAGGCGGGTGCCAGGCAGGCGCCAGTGCGTGCAGCGTCCCTATTTCCTCTTTGGTGCTAAGGAGGCCAGCGCAGGCGAATAGTATGGAGGCATCAGGCAAAGGTTGCCATATTGGTGCAACGAGACCAAGACCAGGAGGACGGCAAGGCGGAGGTCATCGTGGAGCCCAAGACGGCGTCACCCCAGGGCTTTTCGCAGGCGAAGACCGTTTTTGTCAGGATAGCTTGTACTAGCTGTCCCCCTTCAAATTTGCCCGCCGTTGTTGGCTCCCTTCCCGCTCGATATTTGGGAAGAGGACCAGGGCTTCTATAAATAGGACTAGCCACCACAGTAGGAGGCAACTAATCCCGGACTGGTTCAGATTATCCTCAACTACACAAGCACAAGAACACCTCAACCTCAGGAGGCTGTTCTTCCCTTGTATTGTTCATCATCAGCCTAAGAGGCAATCCACCACCACCACACTGGAGTTGGGTATTACACCACAACGGTGGCCCGAACCAGTATAAACCCCGTGTCTTTCTGTGTTGCAAGTTCGTCGAGTTCATCCGTGAGATCTTAGCGAGCTAGAGCGTAGATCGGTAGGAGGGAGAGACTTCGCGCGCACCCCGGTGTTCGAACCTTAAGGGTTTGCCGGAACCCCACCTTCGACATTTGGCACGCAAGGTAGGGGTACGCCGGAGCTCCTCTCCACCAACCCGCGCCCCATGCCACCGCGCTTCGCTCCCATGGCAGGTGCACCGCCACCCGCCTCTGCGACCGACACCAGCAACAGGGAGTCTGGGTACCGAGCCCTGGCCCCCGCCCTGCGGCGAGTGCAGTGGCTAGCCAAGTTCAGGCCGGAGATGCCGCCGCGTTACGACGGCGCGGCAGACCCGGGGCCGTTCCTGCAGGCGTACGAGGAGGCCGTCCTCGATGCCGGAGGCGACGACAAGATCATGGCCAACTGGTTCCCCATGGCCCTCGCCGGCGAGCCACGCGCCTGGCTGCTCAACCTCCCGGGGTCCACGATGGCGTCCTGGGAGGAACTCCGCAACCTCTTCACCGCGCGCTACGCGGTGCCGGTGCACCACGCAGTCGCGGCGCTGCTGGGTGGCTCTCAAGCACCGCCTTCAGATCGCCACGTCAAGCCTTTCTTCCGTCAGATTGGGGCAGCCTCCAAGCGCCCGGGGGCTCCGTCGGGTTGGGCTGCGCCGGAGGCCGACCTCACCTTCGACTCAGAAGACCACCCTGGCTCCACCACCGGCTTTGGCACGCTCCCAATGCTCTGCACGCCCACCATCTGCAACGTGGCCGTCACCAAGACCCTCATCGACGGCGGCGCCAGCCTGAACTTGCTCTTCGTAGAAGCCTTCAGCCTCCTCCACGTGCCGCCCGAGCGGCTCAACCTCAGCAAGCCTTTTTCAGGAGTGGGTAGTGGAGCTGCCCACTCCCTGGGGTAGATCCGCCTCCCCGTCACCTTCGGCACGCGCGACAACTACCGCACTGAGCTGGTGGACTTCGACATCGCCCGCATCGGTCTCCCGTACAATGCCATACTCGGGTACCCGGCTCTCACTCAGTTCATGGCGGCGACTCACCCGTCCTACAACCTCATGAAGATGTCAGGGAGCAAGGGCGTCCTCACCATCAAGGGGGACACTAAGGAGGCCATGACGGCGCTCAGGCTCGCCTTCAAGACCACGGCAGCAGCGCAGCCAGCCGGCGCCGGTACGCCCGAGGCCAAGGAGACCACGCCCGCCAAGAAAAAGCAGTTGTTCACCCAAGACAAGGCGGAGACCAAGCAGGTGCCGGTTGACGAGGACGGGTCTTCGGGAGCCACCTTTACCATAGGAACCAGCCTTGACCCAGGACAAGAAGAAGCTTTGGTGAGTTTTTGCGCGCAAACAAGGAGATATTCGCGTGGGAGCCCAACCAGCTGGTAGGGGTCCCGAGAAAGGTGATCCGGCATTGGAGAGGGTACTCAGGAGCCCGAACTCAGCCGGAAGGGTCGCTGAATGGAACATCGAGCTGCAAGCATTCCAGCTGGAGTTCAGCACTACCAGGGTCATCAAGGGAGCCGCGCTCACCGATTTTGTGGCAGAATGGACCAATGCCCCGGCTCTTGAGGACGGAGAAGACCGGTCCACCTCCCCAGGAAGTGAGGCACCAGACGGCTGGGTCATGTATTTCTATGGCGCCTTCGCGCACCAGGGCACGGGGGCTGGAGCAGTGCTCATCTCGCCCACTCAGGACAAGCTTTACTACGCCGTGCAACTCTGCTTCCAGCACGGCGAGAAGGTATCCAACAATATCACATAATATGAAGGCCTCATAGCTGGCCTGAAGGCCGCGACGGCTCTGGGGGTGAGGCGCCTTACCGTTAAGGGCGACTCACAGCTCCTCGTCAACTTCTCCAACAAAGTGTACGAGCCGAAGGACGAGCACATGGAGGCCTACCTTGCGGAGGTGCGCAAGATGGAAAAGCAGTTCTCGGGCCTAGAGCTGCAGCACGTGCCCCGGGGCACTAACAAGGAAGCCGACGACATCGCCAAGAGAGCATCCAAGCGGCAACCGCAAGAGCCCGGCGTCTTCGAAGAGCGGCTCTTCAATCCATCAGCTATGCCACCTCTTTCAAGCACGACTCAGCCTCGGGAGGAGCTCCCACAACCCCCGGCCACGGGAGCCCCAGCCTGCGGCCCAACCTCAGGGGCTCGGTTGCTCTTGGCGCTCGAGCCCCAGGAGGAGTGCTGGACCAAGGAATTCAAGGAGTACCTGATGCACGGGACGCTGCCGGAGAAGGAAGAAGACGCGGAGCGCGTGGCCCGACAGGCCACGGCATACTGCATTCAAGATGGCGAGTTGTACAGGAAACGGCCGAACGACGTCACGCTACGCTGCATCTCTAGCGACCAAGGAAGGGAGCTGCTGATTGACATACACGGCGGGGACTGTGGACATCACTCATCGTCAAGGACCCTCGTCGGCAAGGCCTTCCGCAGCGGATTCTATTGGCCTACAACACTCAACGACGCAGCCGAGCTGGTGAAGTCCTGCGAAGCTTGCCAATACCATGCCAAGCAAATCCATCAGCCCGCTCAGGGCCTCCAAACCATCCTGCTCACGTGGCCGTTCGCGGTCTGGGGGCTGGACATCTTGGGCCCGTTCCCACGAGCGCCAGGGGGCTACTGCTATCTCTACGTCGCCATCGACAAGTTCACCAAGTGGGCGGAAGTAGAAGCCGTCCGTACCATTCCAGCCGGCTCTGCTGTCAAGTTCATCAAGGGCCTCGTGAGCCGCTTCGGGTCCCCAACCGCATCATCACAGATAACGGGTCACAGTTTACTAGTAACCTCTTCAAATCCTACTGTGCTAACCTTGGAACGCAGATCTGCTACGCTTCGGTGGCCCAACCCAGGAGCAATGGTCAGGCCGAGCGCGCCAACGCTGAGGTCCTGAGGGGTCTCAAGACCAGGACCTTCAAAAAGAAGCTGGAGGCCTGCGGCAGGGGCTGGCACGACGAACTCCAGTCCGTGCTGTGGTCCATCCGTACCACCGCTACCAAGCCAACGGGCGAGACTCCATTCTTCCTCGTCTACGGAGCCGAAGCAGTCCTCCCTCACGAGGTCAAGCATCGCTCCGCGCGGGTCCTGGCGTTCGATGAAACGCAGCAGGACGCCATGCGGGGGATGGATCTCGTACTGGGGGAGGAACGCCGACGCGAAGCCGCATTGAGGGCGGCAAGGTACCAACAAGCACTGCGGCGGTACCACTGCCGCAACATCCGCTCCAGGACGCTCGAGGTGGGCGACCTCTTCCTGAGGCGGGTCCTCTCCAGGGAAGGGCTGCACAAGCTTTCGCCCATGTGGGAGGGCCCGTTCAGGGTCGTCCATGTATCCAGGCCGGGAGCAGCGCGCCTAGAGACGCGGGACGGGATACTCGTCCAGAACGCCTGGAACATCCAGCACCTCCGGAAGTTCTATCCATGAAGCAAGGCCCAGAGCCTGAGAAGAAAGGCCCAGAGCTTGTGAAGAAGGCCCGATGCCTGTGAAGAATCGCCGCCCGTGACACTCTCACGTAATAATGAGTGGGGCTGTACACGCCCCGGAGTCTCGCCTAGTGGACAACACTTAGCTCCGCGCTGATGAGAAGACTTGAAGACTAGATTAGGTGCCGGATGCGGCTTTTCATTTGCTTTCCGTAGTTGGCTCGCTTTTCCTTAATCGGAGTTGCTCTTGGTGTTCGTTGCTGATTTGGTTCCCTAGCCTTTTACCGCTTTTTTCGGCTCTAGTTTTCTCATGTTCTCTCTCTCGTGTACCTCGCGAGGGGGCTAGGCAGGTGCCCTCGCGAGCATTTCTCTTCACTTTGCCTTCTCGCGAGCCACCCTCGTTCGAGCCTGGAAGCTGGCACATCTCTCCTAACCCGTGCCCCATGGGTACCGCGATACAAGGTGCCAAGTCAAGGCTTGGGTGGGCGGAAAATCTTTTAGTGCACCCCCTAACGAATTTTTCGCAGTTTTCGAGCAACGGAGGCACCACGTGAGGGAAAGGGCGTCCCAAATACACCAGGTTAAGTTATCTTTGCGCAAAATAACCACACAGCATGGGAACGACACGCACGGTGCATTAACCAAAGAACCACAGTTCGATACACACCCCTCTAGGCCCATACTGGTTTCGTTTTCCGATGCAGGAAAGAAAGGAAAAAGCTAGGCAAAGCAGTGTTGCAGCAATCCGCAGAGGCAGGCCCTTGGCAACGCCCCAAGCCTAGCCAAACCCCTCCTTACGCTTCACAGAGGCGCGACGACGAGATGACCCGCTGCCTCCTTCGAAGCGGGCGCGGCGGCGCGACGGCTGGTCGTAGCCACCGCTACTGGAGCTGTCACCGGAGGAAGAGCCGCCGTAGCTGGAGGAGACGCGATCGCCGCCGAGGGCAGGCTCGCCCTCGTCCTCATCGCGACCATCACCAAGGCCGAGCACCTCCTCACCGTCGTTCGTCTCGGGGCAACACCTGGCGCGACGACCATCTTCCCCGAACACCCTCACATAGAGGGTCGATTCACCATCGTACCTGAAGTGGAGGGTGCACCGCCTGCCGAGGCCGCGCGCGTGGGCGAACGTCTGCTAGCCGCGGGCCAGGGCTATGTTGCCCGCGGCGGAGGTCTCGACCGCAACCCAGGAGGCCCTGCTGCAGCAGCCATCCGCCTGCAGCCAGAGCCCGCCCGGACCGGGGGCCGGCAGTTCGCCGGCGAAGAAGCGCGGAAGTTGGAGCCAGTTGCCGGCCGGGCTCTCCGACCAGACAACGAACTCCGGCGATACCTCAGCCGAATGGAAGCGCGGGCGGGGAGGCCGCGCCACGATCGTACGCCTCCCTTCATCGGCTGAACCACCATGGATGGGACGATCCCCTCCGCGTGCCGTGGCGCCACCTTGACGGTGGGCCACGGCGGGAGTCGTGGCGTGCTTGCGCAGACGGCCGCGGCCGCGCTTGGGCGCCGGGGAACCGGGACCCTCGCGAGGGGCCTTTCCTTTCTCGGTGGCAGAGAACTTCCTTCGTGGCGCCATCGATGGCACTGCGAGCAGTGGAGCAGAGAAGCAAGCAAGCGAGGAAGAGATGGGCAACGGGGGCTCCGCCCCCCTCCCCATTTATAGCAAGAGAAGGCCAACCGGCGTCTCCCACGATCGCAGGTAATGATGGTTTTCCTTGCATGTCACAGGGACTTTTCAAGTCGTGTAGTTGCTGAGGCAGCATGGGGAAGTGGAGACGCCCACGTCCAATCAACCGCCACACGTCGACCGAGGCCGCAGGCTTTTGGGGCCCGCGGTGCTCCGAACTTGACCCTTGGCTTCACCGCGAGGCCAAGACCGAGCGCACCTTGGGCCCGGGGGCTACTGTCGGCGTTCTGGGAACGGGGGTCCCCAGACTTGCCTGCCTGCGGCCCATAGCATGGCCAAGGAGCAGGCCGTGCGGGCCATCTTCGTCAGCAAGGCACCCAAGACCCTCGTGAGGGTCCAAGCCTCGCGAGGCGGATGACGCAAGACCTCCTCTGGAGTGGCCTAGCCAAGCAGGCTCACGAGGAGCGGAGATATCAAGGCGAGGCAAACCTCACGAGGCTCTCGTGACGTGAGCCATGACGAACGGTACCAGGCGGGTGCCAGGCGGGCGCCAGTGCGCGCAGCGTCCCTATTTCCTCTTTGGTGCTAAGGAGGCCAGCGCATGCGAAGAGTACCGAGGCATCAGGCAAAGGTTGCCATATTGGTGCAACGAGACCAAGACCAGGAGGACGGCAAGGCGGAGGTCATCGTGGAGCCCAAGACGGCGTCACCCCAGGGCTTTTCGCAGGCGAAGACCGCTTTTTTCAGGATAGCTTGTACTAGCTGTCCCCCTTCAAATTTGCCCGCCGTTGTTGGCTCCCTTCCCGCTCAATATTTGGGAAGAGGACCAGGGCCTCTATAAATAGGACTAGCCACCACAGTAGGAGGCAACTGATCTCGGACTGGTTCAGATTATCCTCAACTACACAACCACAAGAACACCTCAACCTCAGGAGGCTGTTCTTCCCTTGTACTGTTCATCATCAGCCCAAGAGGCAATCCACCACCACCACACTGGAGTAGGGTATTACACCACAACGGTGGCCCGAACCAGTATACCCCGTGTCTTTCTGTGTTGCAAGTTTGTCGAGTTCATCCGCGAGATCTTAGCGAGCTAGAGCGTAGATCGGTAGGAGGGAGAGACTTCGCATGCACCCCGGTGTTCGAACCTTAAGGGTTTGCTGGAACCTCACCTCCAACACGCTAGAGTTGTAATGGGAATTGTATGTGGTTACCGAAAGTTGTTCAGAGTCCCGGATGAGATCCCGGACGTCACGAGGAGTTCCGGAATGGTCCGGAGGTGAAGATTTATATATGGGACGTCCAGTTTCAGTCACCGGAAAGGTTTCGGGGTTTATCGGTATTGTATCGGGACCACCGAAGGGGTTCCGGGGGTCCACCGGGAGGGTCCACCTGCCCCGAAGGACCTAATGGGCTGTAGTTAGGTGGGAACCAGCCCCTTAGTGGGCTGGTGCGCCCCCAAGGGCCCAAGGCGCCTAGGGTTGGAAACCCTAGGGGGCCGCTGCCCCCCCCGGGGGCGGGCGCCACCCCTAGTTGGAAACCCTAAGGGGGCCGCCACCCCCCCGAGGGGCCGCCCCCCCCCTCTAGATGGATCTAAGGGGCCGGCCCCCTCTCCCCTTCCCCCTATAAATAGTGGGGGGGGGGGGGGGTGGGAGGGCAACCGCGCCCCTTCTCCTGGCGCAGCCCTCCCCCTTCCTACACCTTCCACTGCTCCGTAGCGCTTAGCGAAGCTCTGCCGGAGAACCACGAGCTCCACCGCCACCACGCCGTCATGCTGCCAGAGCTCTCCCTCAACTTCTCCTCCCCCCTTGCTGGATCAAGAAGGAGGAGACGTCCCCGGGCTGTACGTGTGTTGAATGCGGAGGCGCCGTCGTTCGGCGCTTAGATCGGAATCAACCGTGATCTGAATCACTACGAGTACTACTCCTTCATCCGCGTTCTTGTAACGCTTACGCGTCGCGATCTTCAAGGGTATGAAGATGCACTCCCCTCTCTCTCGTTG
The DNA here is from genome assembly GCF_018294505.1 of Triticum aestivum. Taxonomy (NCBI): domain Eukaryota; kingdom Viridiplantae; phylum Streptophyta; class Magnoliopsida; order Poales; family Poaceae; genus Triticum; species Triticum aestivum. The sequence continues at coordinate 437,793,329 of NC_057805.1, forward strand.
CTAGTCTCTCCATAGATTGATCTTGGTGATGCGTAGAAATTTTTTAATTTCTGCAACGATCCCCAACAGTGGCATCATGAGCTAGGTCTATGCGTAATTTCTATGCACGAGTAGAACACAAGTTGTTGTGGGCGTCGATTTTGTCAATTTACTTGCCGTTACTAGTCTTATCTTGATTCGGCGGCATCGTGGGATGAAGCGGCCCGGACCGACCTTACACGTACACTTACGTGAGACAGGTTCCACCGACTGACATGCACTAGTTGCATAAGGTGGCTAGCGGGTGTCTGTCTCTCCCACTTTAGTCGAATCGGATTCAATGAAAAGGGTCCTTATGAAGGGTAAATAGAAATTGGCATATCACGTTGTGGTTTTGGCGTAGGTAAGAAACGTTCTTGCTAAGAAACCTATAGCAGCCACGTAAAAATTTGCAACAACAATTAGAGGACGTCTAACTTGTTTTTGCAGCATATGCCGTGTGATGTGATATGGCCAAAAGGATGTGATGAATGATATATGTGATGTATGAGATTGATCATGTTCTTGTAATAGGAATCACAACTTGCATGTCGATGAGTATGACAACCGGTAGGAGCCATAGGAGTTGTCTTAATTTATTTATGACCTGCGTGTCAACATAAACGTCATGTAATTAATTTACTTTATTGCTAAACCGTTAGCCATAGTAGTAGAAGTAATAGTTGACGAGACAACTTCATGAAGACACAATGATGGAGATCATGATGATGGAGATCATGGTGTCATGTCGGTGACGATGATGATCATGGCGCCCCGAAGATGGAGATCAAAAGGAGCAAAATGATATTGGCCATATCATGTCACTATTTGATTGCATGTGGTGTTTATCATGTTTTTACATCTTATTTGCTTAGAACAACGGTAGCATAAATAAGATGATCCCTCATTAAAATATCAAGAATTGTGTTCCCCCTGTGCATTGCTAAGGTCCGTTGTTCCGAAGCACCACGTGATGATCGCGTGTGATAGGTTCTAACGTTCGCATACAACGGGTGTAAGCCAGATTTACATACGCAATACACTTAGGTTGACTTGACGAGCCTAGCATGTACAGACATGGCCTCGGAACACGGAAGACCGAAAGGTCGAACATGAGTCGTATAGAAGATACGATCAACATGAAGATGTTCACCGATGATGACTAGTTCGTCTCACGTGATGATCGGACACGGCCTAGTTGACTCGGATCATGTATCACTTAGATGACTAGAGGGATGTCTATCTGAGTGGGAGTTCATTAAATAATTTGATTAGATGAACTTAATTATCATGAACATAGTCTAAAACTTTGCAATATGTCTTGTAGATCAAATGGCCCACGCTAATGTTGCCCTCAACTTCAACGCATTCCTAGAGAAAACCAAGCTGAAAGACGATGGTAGCAACTACATGGACTGGGTCCGTAACCTGAGGATTATCCTCATAGCTGCCAAGAAATCATATGTCCTTGAAGCACCGCTAGGTGATGCACCTGTTTTCCCAGCAACTCAAGACGTTATGAACGCCTGGCAGTCGCGTAGTGATGATTACTCCCTGGTTCAGTGCGGCATGCTTTACAGGTTAGAACCGGGGCTCCAAAAGCGTTTTGAGCAGCACGGAGCATATGAGATGTTCCAAGAGCTGAAAATGGTTTTCCAAGCTCATGCCCGGGTCGAGAGATATGAAGTCTCCGACAAGTTCTACAATTGTAAGATGGAGGAGAATAGTTCTGTCAGCGAGCACATACTCAAAATGTCTGGGTTGCACAACCGCTTATCTCAGCTGGGAGTTAATCTCCCGGATGATGCAGTCATTGACAGAATCCTTCAGTCGCTCCCACCTAGCTACAAGAGCTTTGTGATGAACTTCAATATGCAGGGGATGGAAAAGACCATTCCTGAGGTATATTCAATGCTGAAATCAGCGGAGGTGGAGATCAAAAAGGAACATCAAGTGTTGATGGTGAATAAAACCACTAAGTTCAAGAAAGGCAAGGGTATGAAGAACTTCAAGAAGGACGGCAAGGGAGTTGCCGCGCCCGGTAAGCCAGTTGCCGGGAAGAAGCCAAAGCATGGACCCAAGCCTGAGACTGAGTGCTTTTATTGCAAGGGAAACGGTCACTGGAAGCGGAACTGCCCCAAGTACTTAGCGGATAAGAAGGCCGGCAATACCAAAGGTATATGTGATATACATGTTATTGATGTGTACCTAACCAGCGCTCATAGTAGCTCCTGGGTATTTGATACTGGTGCGGTTGCTCATATTTGTAACTCAAAACAGGAGCTGCGGAATAAGCGGAGACTGGTGAAGGACGAGGTGACGATGCGCGTCGGGAATGGTTCCAAGGTCGATGTGATCGCCGTCGGCACGCTACCTCTACACTTACCTACGGGATTAGTTTTAAACCTTAATAATTGTTATTTAGTACCAGCTTTGAGCATGAACATTGTATCTAGATCTCGTTTAATGCGACATGGCTACTCATTTAAATCTGAGAATAATGGTTGTTCTATTTATATGAGAGACATGTTTTATGGTCATGCCCCGCTGGTCAATGGTTTATTCTTATTTAATCTCGAACGTGATGTTACACATATTCATAGTGTGAGTGCCAAAAGATGTAAGGTTGATAATGATAGTCCCACATACTTGTGGCACTGCCGCCTTGGTCACATTGGTGTCAAACGCATGAAGGAACTACATGCAGATGGACTTTTGGAGTCTCTTGATTATGAATCATTTGACACGTGTGAACCATGCCTCATGGGCAAAATGACCAAGACTCCGTTCTCCGGAACAATGGAGCGAGCAACCAACTGATTGGAAATCATACATACTGATGTGTGCGGTCCAATGAGCGTTGGGGCTCGCGGTGCTTATCGCTATGTTCTCACCCTCACGGATGACTTAAGTAGATATGGGTATGTCTACTTAATGAAACACAAGTCTGAGACCTTTGAAAAGTTCAAGGAATTTCAGAGTGAGGTTGAGAATCAACATGACAGGAAAATCAAGTTCTTACGATTAGATCGTGGGGGAGAATATTTGAGTCACGAATTTGGCACGCACTTAAGGAAATGTGGAATTGTTTCACAACTCACGCCGCCTGGAACACCTCAGCGTAATGGTGTGTCCGAACGTCGAAATCGCACTTTATTGGATATGGTGTGATCCATGATGTCTCTTACCGACCTACCGCTATCATTTTGGGGTTATGCTTTAGAGACTGCCGCATTCACTTTAAATAGGGCTCCGTCGAAATCCGTTGAGACGACACCGTATGAATTATGGTTTGGGAAGAAATCTAAGCTGTCGTTTCTGAAAGTTTGGGGATGCGATGCTTATGTCAAGAAACTTCAACCTGAAAAGCTCGAACCCAAGTCGAAAAAATGCATCTTCATAGGATACCCTAAGAAACTATTGGGTATACCTTCTACCTCAGATCCGAAGGCAAGATCTTTGTTGCCAAGAATGGATACTTTCTGGAGAAAGAGTTTCTCTCGAAAGAAGTAAGTGGGAGGAAAGTGGAACTTGATGAAGTGCTGCCTCTTGAACCGGAAAGTAGCG